>NC_136263.1:200831876-200921876 GCF_964187855.1 Myxine glutinosa | reverse complement strand
TCTATACAAGGACGAATCAATCCTTCATATAGTTGAAGCAACTGTTGAGAGGAGAAGAATCTTCGACATCTGAACAGGACTCCCAGTTTCTTCGAGGCAGATTTAGCCATTTGTGTAATGTGTGGATTCCAGGATAGATTTGAAGTTATGGTAATACTTAGTACGTTTATTGTATTACATGGTGTAATGGGAAAACCAGTCTAATGTTGTAGTTGTGGAGTTCTTTATTGAGGTTTCACTTTAACTTGTTTGATATTGTGCTTCCTTTATTTCCAGCAATTACTGAGTGATCTGACATAAGCATGCACACAATTTGTTGCTGTATTCTGGATTTCCACAATTGTACTTTCATAACAGCAATTTTTGGTCGTCTGACTAAATTGATAATTATGGTGATGAAGATGATGACAGTGTTATTATTCTATTATAGCTGATATTTACTACAGGTTATTATATTCATTATTAAGATTTCTCTGACAACAATTGTTGGCTTTTTCTTCAGTAATTGCCAATGATTTTTTTCCAAAATTAACTCTGGAGTTCCCAGCTGACTGTGGTTGCTTGAAGCATATTATGTTTCATTTATTTGTTTTAATCGATAGAGATATAAAGAGCACAGAGTTGGGCACAGAAGAGCACTTTGCAGTCAGATATGAACCCGTCAAGTCTTCTCGTTGATGGAGCTGATATGTTTTCAAAATCCATATCGAGGGTGATTATACAAGCTCTGATTTGTATTTTCTGTTTTTCATCCAAGTTTAGAGGATGTGCTGAACCTATTAATGAATATTCACAGAACAGTGATTCAAACACTACAACAATAATTGTTGCTGGAACCTTTGATGTGCATTTCGACTTTAGTGTGAAGTTTCATAATTTCAAAATGGAACCAGAGTTTCACGACTGCATAAAGTAAGTTTCATGTTTGGCTTTTTGTTCTCCCTTTTTATATTTATTTAAAACGAGTAAAAAGCCTTTCAAAAATGAAAGTTGGGATAGTTTATTCAATTGTGCAGCCTCGTGAGCATGCCAAAGTCTTAAGCCTTGGCCTAGTGGCAGGTGTGCTTATAAATTCTTTATTTATTAGACATATTACGGACATAAATTAACACCTGTTTTACTTTCCGTGCGTTGCACATTACATGCAGCAAATTTCCCCTCCCGGCGCTTTTTATTTATTATTATTTTTAAACGTTTCTGTACACCGCCCTTGAGGCTCGGTTTGTAAGCCACCGTCTACAATTCCAATAGAAGAGACATAATTACTCTTTTATGTAAAATGTTTTTCGAGTTATTTTATCCTCAAAAATAGACGGTAGTAAACACACATTCGTTTTAAAAGATTGGCCTTTAAAACCTACCCTTATGATGGAGGACAGGCATCTGTACAGACATACAAACTGACATTGTGTTTTATATGGTATATCTGTTTGTTGCATGTGATTTTTGAGGTTTGTTTGCAAATGATGCGATGTTAATGACCTGTGTGTGATTTTTCTATCCAGTTTAAGTGACAGGTTCCTTCGATGGGTCATGGCCATGGTGTTTGCTGTAAATCAAGTTAATGATAACTCAGTGTTGTTGCCTAACGTGACGCTGAAATATGCAATAAATGATCTTTGCTTTTACAATCGTCAGGAAATACGAACAGTTTTAAAGATATTGGGCCCAAACTTTACGACAATTGGAATTGATGATAGTGGACCTCGAGCACTCATCGGAACACTTCGGGAGAATTCTGTTTATTCTTTTCTTCCTGAGGTAAGAGCAATCTTTGCGGCACTTCATGATCAATTTAAGAATAAATAAATGGATGTTGAATGTAATTTTAGGCTCCCAGATTTTCTTTTGAATTTTTTAATTGGAATGTCATAAGAGTTATGATATTTACTGTGAAAATTAAACCCAGGACCCAGGCTCCAAGCTGAAATAACTATCACCAAGTCCATTAAAATTTTTCTTCATTGCTTATCAAGATCTGATTCCTACTGCTCGATGTACAAAGGATATCTCCCTAAATAAATTAGGAGAGAACTGTAACCAAGTTGTTCCTCAACAAACTCTGCAGCTTCACGTACAACTGTTACTCAGAGTTACCATCTGACTCATCGCACTCTCAGCAAAATGCTGGCCAATGCAAGGAAGATCAAGCAATTTCTGTAAATCCTCAAAAATAAGTAATTCTCGCTTAATTTTGGTGTTTTGGTTTAACTTTGGATTTAATCTTGCGGACTTCCTCTATAGTCCAAGTCAACGTCATTCAGAAACCCTGAATGGGTTTCTCTCATCTCCCCTTCCTGTTCAGGCTGGAGTTCCCCAAGGCAGTGTTCTGGGGCCTGTGCTTTTTCTGGTCTTCATCAATGATCTCTCCGACTCTCTGGAAAATCCTTTCTATCTCTTTGCTTATCACTCCACACTCTGCCACTCCATTCCTCATCCCTCAGATCGGCAGTCTGCAACCTCCTCACTCTCTGCAGACCTGGACAAAATCACAGACTGGTCAAACAAGTGGAACATGTCTTTCAATCCTGACAAATCTCACACTCTTACCTTGTCTCGACGAAAAGACCGGCTGGACAACCCTCCCATCTCCTTTCTGAACAATCCTCTTCAAGAAGTTCTGTCGCTCAAGCTTTTGGGTCTCACGATCTGCGATGATCTTTCCTGGGCAACCCACATTTCCAATCTGGCCTCCAAAGCCAGTCGCCGACTGGACATCCTCTGTCATGCGGAGTCCTTCCTTGACACACCTGAGCTCCTCAACACATACAAGACTTTCATCCACAGCTCAATGGAATACTGTTCTCCCCTCTGGGCTGGTGCTCCTGCCTCACACCTAGCTCGGCTTCACGCTGTTGAAACGAAAGCTTTCAGAATTATTGGAATCTCCCGCGATGAAGCTAACTCCGAGGGCCTTTCACTTACTCACCGCAGGCAGGTTGGTGATCTTTCTGTCTTCAAGAGCCCTGCTAATTTCACCCCAGATCCAACTTTTTTTCATAAGAACTTCAAATCCTCAAAAAAGGAAGACATTCTTGCCTAATTTTGGTGTTTAGTTTGAACTTTGGGTTTAATCCTACACAGGATTAAGGACAATAACTTGGCTGGAGGTCAGACCTATCTTGGAATGCCTCACACTAAAAGCCATTGAATAATTGTTGTTGCTGATCTGCGACTATATCTTGGCCTGCTTTCCATCCCTGCATAACCACCGACAATGGCACCTGAGCATCTTTTGGGGAAATATCCTGAGAAGAGATGGAAAGTGGTTACCGTCGATTCACGTACAAAATTGGGACTGCCCAGAAACGAATAGTAGCAGCTTGTTACCTCTGCCTCCGAAAATGAACGGAGGTTATGTTTTCACCCTTGTTTGTCTGTGTGCTGTTTTCCTGTCTGTGAGCAGGATAACTGAAAACGTTATGTACAGATTATGACAAAACGTGGTGGAGGAGTTGCGTATGTAACAATGACAAGCAAATTTTATTTTTCGTAAGATGCGTATGCAGATCCAGCCTATCAATGGAATACAAAACTATTCAGCCTGGCAGAGATATGTGCTCTACTGAGTGCCGTTCCAGTGTTGTGAATGTTTTCATTTGTTATGGTATTGCAGAGGACTCTTTTATCCAAATGTCAATGCTCAAAAATGTGAGAATCCTCAAACAAATCCTTAAAAATGAATGTGAAAATAAGACATACATCATCATTTTGACCCCAGCAATGGGTCAATCATCCAGTTGGATGTTTCACTGGCCCAGCTCATATTGGAGAGATCTAACCCATTCTGACACTGATCTCTGGCTCTGAAGCTGAAACAAGGGAGCGGCCAAATATCTTAACTACTCTCATGAACAGATGTCTTAAGGACTGATCCCATTTCGTCTCTTTCGTCTTTGTTTACAACGGCCATTACGGCCAATGTGAGGAAGTTTTTCTTCTCAACTTTTAGGAGTCTCCAAGAACTCACGGGGCAGGCCAAACCTGGCAATATTCTTTGTTTATTGGTGGCAGTAACAATCAATTCAGTTCTAACTATCACCCTACCCACCTCCCCAAAAAAGGGGTCAGTCATCCTTTTTGACATCTCCCATTTTCCTTGCATTAAATACATGGCAAAGGCCACTATCTCTCTCCCCACAACATCCATGCAAACTATTTTCTTTCCTTTTTGCTTTTAAGAGCGCCTGCTCAGAGTCTGGAAGGTCGCTTATTTGATTCTGACTCTGGTTGAATTATACCAAAAACTTCAAAAAGGACTTATCTTGCTTCTCCACTTGACACTCAGCATTAAAAAGGAGAAATCACAGACAAATGTATTCAAATCCACAGAGAGGAAGAAATTCCTCTGCGTTTATCCTGCTGAGAGCAGAGAGAAAAGCAACATTATAAAATGTGACATCGCTGGTACCCAGAGTGCTCGAGGAAGTGATGTCACTTTCATCAAGCTCAATGGCTGTGTTTGGCTGAAGTGAAGCTTGATGTTGTCTTTTGTATTTATCTGCATGTGTGTGCATGATTTCTGTTCCAGCTCTTCCTTGAGCGTAATATTAAAAAAAACCATATTATTTCATTGAATGAGCTCAAAAATTGAGTTTTGTTACGTTTGAAGGTTGTGATAAATTTTTACAGCATAGCCATCAGGCAGAGCCGTCTACAACAGTGTTAGTCCGTCTGTATGCATGTATGTCCCCTCAAACGTACACCAATCAGAGCATCTGGTCATATGACAGGGTGATGTGATGACGTCTGATGTCATTACGGCGTAAGGCTGGCTGACTCTCCACACACCGCCATTTTGTTTTATATGCCGAACATATCACTGATCCAGTCATATATCACAATCGCCCTGCTCTACATTTACGTTTTTCATTCAGTGTGAAACACAAACAAACCGATCAAATATCAAATAAATAATAATAATAATAATAATTCATTTATTTTGTATAGCGCTTTTCCAGAAGCCCAAAGGCGCTTTGACAGAGTGGAAAACATAATGCATAACAATACATGAAAACAACAATTGCAAAAAGACAAGAATCAATAGGGAAATATTTAAAGCAAAAGGAGGGAGAAGGAGAAGAGATAGTCAGGGGTTAAATGCTGTGGGTTGAATGTTGAATGCAGCGTTGAACAGGTGGGTCTTTAGTGATGTTTTGAATGTGGTGAGTGAGGAGGAGTCTCTGATGGTGTGAGGTAGTGAGTTCCAGAGGGTGGGAGCAGCGATGGAGAAGGCCCTGTCCCCCCAGGATCTGAATTTGGTCCGGATGGAGGGGGTCAGGAGGTTGGTACCAGCAGAGCGGAGGTTGCGGGTGGGAGTGTGTCTGGAGAGGAGGTCAGCCAGGTAGGATGGGGCCAGGTTATGGAGGGCTTTGTATGTCAAGAGGAGGATTTTGTACTGGAATTCTCTGGGGGATGGGGAGCCAGTGAAGCTTGTAAAGGACGGGGGTGATGTGGTCACGGGTCCGGGAATGAGTGAGTAGACGGGCAGCGGAGTTCTGAATGTATTGGAGTTTATTGGTGATTTTTGAGGGTGAACCATAGAGGAGGCTATTGCAGTAGTCCAGACGGGAGGTGATGAAGGCGTGGATGAGGGTTTCTGCAGCCGTGGAGGAGAGGGATGAGCGGAGACGGGCAATGTTTTTCAGGTGAAAGAAGGCTGACTTTGTGATCTGTTTAGTGTATTTGTCGAAGGAAAGGGTTTGGTCAAAGATGACGCCAAGATTCCGGATGTGAGGGGAGGTGGATACTGGGATACCGTCGATGTTGAGGGCAAAGTTATGGGTGGATTTTGTGAGCGTTTTTGGGCCAATGATGATTATTTCAGATTTATCACAGTTAAGCTTGAGGAAGTTGATTTGAAGCCAGGATTTTATTTCAGTGATGCAGTTTGTCAGGATAGAGTGGGTGTCGGTGGAGACGGACTTGGTGGAGATGAAAAGCTGGATGTCATCGGCGAAGCAGTGGAATTGGAGACCATGACGGCGGATTAAGTGACCGAGCGGGGACAGGTAAAGGATGAAGAGGAGGGGGCCAAGAACTGAACCTTGGGGGACACCTTGGGGGAGGGGAGCTCCCCCTTGCCCCTCCCCTCCAAATCCTCCCCATCACCCATCCCTTTCAAATCTCCCCCCTTGCCCCTTCCCTCCTAAACTCCCCCCACACCCCTCCCCTCCAAGACTCCCCCTTGCCCCTCCCCTCCTAGACTCCCCCCTCAGCCCTCCCCTCCAAATCTCCCCCATATCCCATCCCTTTCAAATCCCTCCCCTTGTCCCTTCCCTCCGAAACTCCCCCCTCGCCCCTCCCCTTCAAATCTCCCCACCCTCATTTCTTCTCAATTTCCCCCCTCTCACTCCCCCTCCTCAAAGCGTCCTCCCCGCTTCTTCCCCCTTCAAACTCTCACCTCCATCATTGCTTCTCAATTTCCCCCCTCTCACTCCCCCTCCTCAAAGCGTCCTCCCCGCTTCTTCCCCCTTCCAACTCTCACCTCCATCTCCCCCAACCTTCTGCATCGCTCTTCCCCCTCCTCAAATAACACCTCATTGTGCCTCACCCAATCACCATCAAACCTTTTGTCCTCCCCATCCTTCCCTTTCTCCGAGCTATTCTGAAATCTCTGACACACCTTCAACAGCTCTCCCTACCTCTTCCACCTCTTCCACATCTTACCCTACCCCTCCTCCCCGCTGTTCTGTATCCGATGCTCACCCTTCCTCTTCATTAACGGTATGGACCTCAAACATCCGGGGCCTTCGTTCAAACTTAACTGATCTCTCCATACAGGTTGCTTCTGACAAACCAGACGTGATCTGCTTAACAGAAACTTTCCTCCTTCATGATGTCTCTGATTCCTTAGTATCTCTCCCGGTTTACTCCCTCCTCTGGTATGATAGACCTGAGCCTCGTCCTGGAGGTGGGGTTGCTATCTTTATCAAAAACTCTCTTCCTCACTCGCCCTGCACTGCACTCTCTCCACCTCACCCCCAGGAATACCTCTGGCTACGGCTTCCCCTTCGCTCCCACCTCTTGTTCATGTGTGTGTTGTACCGTCCACCAAACAGTTATGACTCCATCTACATCTCGCTGTCTGATAATATGGACCAACTTCTATATACTCATCCCAACTCTCTCTTCCTCATATGTGGTGATTTCCATTGTCAACATGCCAGTTGGCTGGGTGTGGGTACCTCTCTCACCAGCCATGGCTCCTCAGCAAAGAACTTCTGCGACTCACTGGGACTGACACAATCTGTCAATTTCCTGACCCGGATCTCAGTCAACGGAGCATCTTCTCTTCTGGACTTGGTTATGACGAACTTCCCTGAAAAGGTCTGCTGCTCTTCTTCTGCTCCAATCGGCTCATCTGATCATGTGCTTGTTAAAGTGGACATCTCTCTGACCATTCTCAGGGAGCCTGCTCAGTGTCGACGAGTCTGGCATTTCACTCAGGCCAACTGGCACGGTCTCCAAGCAGCCATCAATCATCTGGACTGGTCTCCCATCTCTACCACCTCTGACATCAACTCATCCTGGGAATTCTTCCAAAGTAAATTGCTCTCTTTCATGCACAGATTTAGCCCATCTCGTCTTCAGTTGTCATACCCTTCCTCCCGCCCATGGTACATGGAAACATGTGGTGAGGCTGTTGCCCAGAAACAACTTGCCTTCGTCTCCTGGAAAGCAAATCCAATGGAAGGAAATCTCATTTCCTTTCACAAAGCCCGAAACAAGTGTGTGTCCACCCTCAGGAGAGCCAGGAAACAATATCTCTCCGTTCTCAAGATGGAACTCTCTTATCTGTCTCCCTCTTCCAAATCCTGGTGGCATCTGGTCAAATCTGTTTCTGGTGTTTGTTCCCCCTCCATCCCCTCCCTTACCTCAAACGGCTACACAGCTGACTCCACACGTGAAAAAGCTGAATGCCTCAACTCTGTGTTTGCCTCGAAATCTTGTGTCCCAAACCCATCCCTCTCTGTACCCACCATACCCAGTCGTTCCCAGCTGCTCCTGGACTCCGTGTCCTTTCCTCCTGACAAGGTGGAAAAGTTTCTGTCAACCCTCGACTCTGATTCTGCAACTGGACCTGACGGCATGAGCCCACGGGTCCTAAAATCCTGTTCTTCTGCTCTTTCACTCCCTCTCTCTGTTCTCTTCACCCTCTCTTTTGCTCAAGGTCAACTGCCATCTGCTTGGAAATCAGCCAACATCACTGCTTTGCACAAAAAAGGTGCAAAAACAGATCCTAGCAACTACAGACCAATCAGCCTTCTCCCAATTATCAGCAAAGTCATGGAATCCATCATTGCTCCGATAGGAAATCTTTCCTCTCCTCCAATGGCTTGATCTCTGATCATCAATTTGGTTTCAGACCAGGTCACTCTACTCTGGACATGCTGCTTCTGCTGTCTCAACAATGGATGGAGGTCCTCAATGCCAAACAGGAAATTAGAGCTGTCTCCCTCGACATATCAGGTGCCTTCGATACGGTCTGGCACCCCGCTCTGCTCACCAAACGCTCCTCCTTTGGTATCTATGGAAATCTCTACGCATGTCTAGCGGACTACCTCTCTAGTCGTAGTCAACGTGTGGCCCTGAATGGGTTTCTCTCATCTCCTCTTCCTGTTCAGGCTGGAGTTCCCCAAGGCAGTGTTCTGGGCCCTGTGCTTTTTCTGTTCTTCATCAATGATCTCTCTAACTCTCTTGAAAATCCTCTCTATCTCTTTGCTGATGACTCCACTCTCTGCCGCTCCATTCCTCATCCCTCAGATCGGCAGTCTGCAGCCTCCTCACTCTCTGCAGACCTGGACAAAATCACAGACTGGGCAAACAAGTGTAACATGTCTTTCAATCCTGACAAATCTCACACTCCTACGATGTCTCACCGACAAGACCGACTGGACAACCCTCCCATCTACTTTCTGAATAATCCTCTCCAAGAAGTTCTGTCACTCAAGCTTTTGGGTTTCACCATCTGCCATGATCTTTGCTTGGAAAACCTCATTTCCAAGCTGGCCTCCAAAGCCAGTCACCGACTGGGCATCCTCCGTCGTGCGAAGTCCTTCCTTGGCACACCTCAGCTCCTCACCACATACAAGGCTTTCATCCACAGCTCAATGGAGTACTGCTCTCCCCTCTGGGCTGGTGCTCCTGCCTCACACCTAGCTCGTCTTCACGCTGTTGAAACCAAAGCATTCAGAATCATTGGAATGTCCCGCAATGACGCTATCTCCGAGGGCCTTTCGCTTATTCACCGCAGGCAGGTTGGTGGTCTTTTTGTCTTCTACCGACTCCTCTCCGGCCTTGCTCCCCCAGCTCTCTCTGGCTCTGTTCCCCAAATATTCCTTCAGGTCGCACAAGATCTGCCTGCAACCCTCTTATGGTTAAACTGCCAAAATCAAGACTCTCTTCTCACCTTCACTCCTTCATCCCTCTTTTCTCCCGCCTCTGGAACAAACTCCCTCACTCTCTTCAATCCCACTCCTCCCTCCAGGTCTTTAAAACGGCTGTTCACCACCATCTCTTATCTTCCCCAATCCAAAACATTGATCTTTTCTACCCCCGCTAATTTCACCCCAAATCCACTTTTTGAGGTGCCAACTTCTTTCCTGGAAGTCCGTGGTGTCCTTGCGTTTTATACCTATCCTGCCCCCCCCCCCCCCCAGGCCCTCTCCCTACCACACATCTCCCGTTGTCCCTGCTCTCAAATGTTGTGTTTGTGTGCTTCCTCCCCTTCTCTCCCCATCTTGTCGACCGCTCCCCTTTTTATATACTTTGTTTGCTTGTTTGTTTGATTTGTTTGTTTGATAAATGTTAGCTCTTTCACGAGTCTCGACTCTCTATACTCTTAATTTTGTAATAATATTAATATTATGCTATTATTATTATTATTATTATTTTTTGTATACAGAGTCGAGGCTCGTGAAAGAGCTAACATTTATCAAACAAACAAATCAAACAAACAAGTAAACAAAGTATATAAAAATGGGAGCGGTCGACAAGATGGGGAGAGAAGGGGAGGAAGCACACAACCACAACATTTGAGGGCAGGGACATCGGGAGATGTGTGGGAGGCAGCGGGCCTGGGGGGAGGCAGGATAGGTACAAAACGCAAGGACACCAAGGACTTCCAGGAAAGAAGACAAAAGTCACCTCAAAAAAGTGGATTTGGGGTGAAATTAGCGGGGGTAGAAAAGATCAAGGTTTTGGATTGGGGAAGATAAGAGATGGTGGTGAACAGCCGTTTTAAAGACCTGGAGGGAGGAGTGGGATTCAAGAGAGTGAGGGAGTTTGTTCCAGAGGCGGGAGAAAAGAGGAATGAAGGAGTGAAGGTGAGCAGAGAGTCTTGATTTTGGCAGTTTAACCATAAGAGGGTTGCAGGCAGATCTTGTGCGACCTGCAGGAATATTTGGGGGACAGAGCCCAGAGAGAGCTGGGGGAGCAAGGCCGGAGAGGAGTCGGTAGAAGACGGAAAGACCACCAACCTGCCTGCGGTGAGTAAGTGAAAGGCCCTCGGAGATAGCGTCATCACGGGAGATTCCAATGATTCTGAAAAAAACAATGTTGTTATTACTTTTGTTATTTGAAGTGGCCTTGGAAAAATGCCATGATTATCTATCTTAATACGGATATACACCATAACACGGAGTTCATCCAAGGCACAAATCCCCCTTTCTGGTGGAGGTTTGGGGAGGTGAAGTTAAATCGCTACAATCTCCGTCATGTTACCCTTGCCAGGTTTGTTTGTGATTGGATAAGTAACAACCATACATATCGTGCTCAAACAACAGTCAGACAGACAGACACAAAATTGCATGCAGTACTTTAGAATGATTGATATGTGAGTCAGGTTGAGGTATTTTTCACAACAACATGGGGAGAAATTTTAATGAAAAACATGAAGGGAGAAATGAGAAACATGAAGAAATTTTTATTATTTTTCACTCGCAAAAGTACCCGGCGTTGCCGGGTAACAATGAGTCATTTCCTAATGGGATTATGACATCCGCAAGCTGGGTCCATCATCTAGAGGGAATTTCAAAAACAGATTGCAGGTACAGTGGACTCTGATGCAGTGGAGTGACACCCTATCCCATGGAAGTATGAATTAAGTTATAAATTATTATTTCGTTTGTAAGGATTTTCCCGGTTGTCCAACCGGAGGAACCCTGTTAGCCGGTGTCTGTGACTTCGGGGCATGCGACGATGACCACGACAGCACTTGGAGCAAAAGTTGCAGCTCCAACATGGCTTGCAATCGTGTGAGTATCTCTTTGCGCCGCCTCACTCCGCAACACACACAACTGGGTCTCGCGCTCTTCGTGCACTGACCAAGCCGTCATGGGAAAAAACGCACCTGGTCCTTCGAGTGTTCATTCTGCACTACGCATGCAGCAACTATAAACGCCGATAGAACAACGCGCATCCACCCGGACATGCTTAGTGATCGTACGCCGACCCGGAAACCCCAAGAGATGCCATGAGCATGTGACCTCGCGATGTATTTATCATAAATCACTGCGATGTTATAATCATACCTGTTCGTTCCCGGCACAGCGGGAGCACGAAACAAAGGCTCCCTCAGCAGCGGCAGAGATTTCTTTGCACGATTGGAAATGCGAGGGGGGGGGGGGGGGGGAGGTGACTGTGAAATTTGGGGGAAAACAAATTTCCCCTCAATACTAAATGAAAAAACACACACACACATATACACACACAGACATATATATGCACATATATACACATATTCACATATATACATCCGCACACACGTACACACACACACACACACACACACACACACACACACACACACACACACACACACACACACCTCGCGAGATCACACCTCGCGGATCATCTCGCGAGATCTTGGAGACGGCGGCAGGGATTTTCGAAGCTCCACACGGTCTCCACGTTTTTCGAAGTTAAGTCTGTTCACAATTGTATTTTGTCGAAACTGTATTTATCTTTCGGTGTGTGAAGTTATTGTGTGCAACTTTGGTTGTTTCTCGGTGTTTATCTTTCATAAATTGATCGTCTGTTTGCCGTGTCGCGAGCAAGGCCTTGTACAGTGTGCACTGTACAACCTTGAGGCTTTGTTTTTCTCTCAGTGGTCCGTCGTTTGTGATCCAATAACTTTCGTTCTCTGTATTCCCAGGCTTTTCACCCATAGCCTACTTCCTTGTGTTAATCTCAACTCAAAAAAAAAACAAAAAAAAAAAAACATTTCCTTCTCTGTTCTCATTCGTTTATTCATTCTTATTCGTTCGTTCGTTCTTCGACCACGTGTTTCTCCCCCATTTCCCCAGATAGTTTTCACTCATTAACCTTCAATGTTTACACTTTCCCCTCAAGTTATGTATTCCGTCATATTTTATAACACCTTTTTCTTCTTCTTCTTTAAAAGGCTGCTTTCGACTTGCTCACCAAATCAATTCATCCCAAAAAAAATATCCATCTCCTATAGTGCCTTTTTTCTACATTCCCTAAACTCTCCTGCACTCCATCCTCCATCCAGCGTCCTTAAACGTATTTTTAACTCGAAGGTCACAAGAAACTCATTTTGCAATAAATGTTCGTTTCCCATAAATCGTACACTTTCAAAAATCCAATCTCACCCCTCCCCTCCAAATCTTCCCCATAACCCCTCCCCTCCAAATCTTCCCCATCACCCCTCCCCTCCAAATCTTCCCCATCACCCATCCCTTTCAAATCTCCCCCCTTGCCCCCTCCCTCCTAAACTACCCCCTCACCCCTCCCCGCCAAGACGCCCCCTCGCCCCTCCCCTCCTAGACTCCTGCCTCACCCCTCCCCTCCAAATCTCCCCCATATCCCATCCCTTTCAAATCCCTCCCCTTGTCCCTTCCCTCCCAAACTCCCCCCTCACCCCTCCCCTTCAAATCTCCCCACCCTCATTGCTTCTCAATTTCCCCCCGCTCACTCCCCCTCCTCAAAGCGTCCTCCCCGCTTCTTCCCCCTTCAAACTCTCACCTCCATCTCCCCCAACCTTCTGCCTCGCTCTTCCCCCTCCTCAAATAACACCTCATTGTGGCTCACCCAATCACCATCAAACCTTTTGTCCGCCCCATCCTTCCCTTTCTCCAAGCTATTCTGAAATCTCTGACACACCTTCAACAGCTCTCCCTACCTCTTCCACCTCTTCCACATCTTACCCTACCCCTCCTCCCCCCTGTTCTGTATCTGATGCTCCCCCTTCCTCTTCATTAACGGTATGGACCTCAAACATCCGGGGCCTTCGTTCAAACTTAACTGATCTCTCCATACAGGTTGCTTCTGTCAAACCAGACGTGATCTGCTTAACAGAAACGTTCCTCCTTTATGATGTCTCCGATTCCATAGTATCTCTCCCGGGCTACTCCCTCCTCCGGTATGATAGACCTGAGCCTCGTCCTGGAGGCGGGGTTGCTATCTTTATCAAAAACTCTCTTCCTCACTCGCCCTGCACTGCACCCTCTCCACCTCACCCCCAGGAATACCTCTGGCTACGGCTTCCCCTTCGCTCCCACCTCTTGTTCATATGTGTGTTGTACCGTCCACCAAACAGTGATGACTCCATCTACATCTCGCTGTCTGATGATATGGACCAACTTCTATCTACTCATCCCAACTCTCTCTTCCTCATATGTGGTGATTTCAACTGTCATCATGCCAGTTGGCTGGGTGTGGGTACCTCTCTCACCAGCCATGGCTCCTCAGCAAAGGACTTCTGCGACTCACTGGGACTGACACAATCTGTCAATTTCCCGACCCGGATCTCAGTCAACGGAACATCTTCTCTTCTGGACTTGGTTATGACTAACTTCCCTGAAAATGTCTGCTGCTCTTCTTCTGCTCCGATCGGATCATCTGATCATGTCCTTGTTAAAGTGGACATCTCTCTGACCATCCTCAGGGAGCCTGCTCAGCGTCGACGAGTCTGGCATTTCACTCAGGCCAACTGGCACGGTCTTCAAGCAGCCATCAATCATCTGGACTGGTCTCCCATCTCTACCACCTCTGACATCAACTCATCCTGGGAATTCTTCCAAAGTAAATTGCTCTCTCTCATGCACAGATTTATCCCATCTCGTCTTCAGTTGTCATACCCTTCCTCCCGTCCATGGTACACGGAATCTTGTGGTGAGGCTGTTGCCCAGAAACAACTTGCCTTCGTCTCCTGGAAAGCAAATCCAACGGAAGGAAATCTCATTTCCTTTCACAAAGCCCGAAACAAGTGTGTGTCCACCCTCAGGAGAGCCAGGAAACAATATCTCTCCGTTCTCAAGACCGAACTCTCTTATCTGTCTCCCTCTTCCAAATCCTGGTGGCGTCTGGTCAAATCCGTTTCTGGTGTTTGTTCCCCCTCCATCCCCTCCCTTACCTCAAACGGCTACACAGCTGACTCCGCACGTGAAAAAGCTGAATGCCTCAACTCTGTGTTTGCCTCTAAATCTTGTGTCCCAAACCCATCCCTCTCTGTACCCACCATACCCAGTCGTACCCTGCTGCTCCTGGACTCCGTGTCCTTTCCTCCTGACAAGGTGGAAAAGTTTCTGTCAACCCTCGACTCTGATTCTGCAACTGGACCCGACGGCATCAGCCCACGGGTCCTAAAATCCTGCTCTGCTGCTCTATCTCACCCTCTCTCTGTTCTCTTCACCCTCTCTTTTGCTCAAGGTCAACTGCCATCTGCTTGGAAATCAGCCAACATCACCGCTTTGCACAAAAAAGGTGCAAAAACAGATCCTAGCAACTACAGACCAATCAGCCTTCTCCCAATTATCAGCAAAGTCATGGAATCCATCATTGCTTCTGATATGAAATCTTTCCTCTTCTCCAATGGCTTGATCTCTGATCATCAATTTGGTTTCAGACCAGGTCACTCTACTCTGGACATGCTGCTTCTGCTGTCTCAACAATGGATGGAGGTCCTCAATGCCAAACAGGAAATTAGAGCTGTCTCCCTCGACATATCACGTGCCTTCGACACGGTCTGGCACCCCGCTCTGCTCACCAAACTCTCCTCCTTTGGTATCCATGGAAATCTCCACGCATGGCTGGCGGACTTCCTCTCTAGTCGTCGTCAACGTGTGCCCCTGAATGGGTTTCTCTCATCTCCTCTTCCTGTTCAGGCTGGAGTTCCCCAAGGCAGTGTTCTGGGCCCCGTGCTTTTTCTGGTCTTCATCAATGATCTCTCTGACTCTCTCGAAAATCCTCTCTATCTCTTTGCTGATGACTCCACTCTCTGCCGCTCCATTCCTCTTCCCTCAGATCGGCAGTCTGCTGCCTCCTCACTCTCTGAAGACCTGGACAAAATCACAGACTGGTCAAACAAGTGGAACATGTCTTTCAATCCTGACAAATCTCACACTCTTACTATGTCTCTCCGAAAAGATCGACTGGACAACCCTCCCATCTACTTTCTCAACAATCCTCTCCAAGAAGTTCTGTCGCTCAAGATTTTGGGTCTCACTATCTGCCATGATCTTTCTTGGGAAAACCACATTTCCAAGCTGGCCTCCAAAGCCAGTCGCCGACTGGGCATCCTCCGTCGTGCGAAGTCCTTCCTCGGCACACCTGAGCTCCTCACCACATACAAGGCTTTCATCCGCAGCTCAATGGAATACTGTTCTCCCCTATGGGCCGGTGCTCCTGCCTCACACCTAGCTCGGCTTCACGCTGTTGAAACCAAAGCTTTCAGAATTATTGGAATCTCCCGCGATGAAGCTATCTCTGAGGGCCTTTCACTCACTCACCGCAGGCAGGTAGGTGGTCTTTCTGTCTTCTACCGACTCCTCTCCGGCCTTGCACCCCCAGCTCTCTCTGTGCTCTGTCCCCCAAATATTCCTACAGGTCGCACAAGATCTGCCAGCAACCCTCTGATGGTTAAACTGCCGAAATCTCGGCTCTCCGCTCACCTTCACTCTTTCATTCCTCTTTTCTCCCGCCTCTGGAACAAACTCCCTCACTCCCTTCAATCCCACTCCTCCCTCCAGGTCTTTAAAACAGCTGTTCAGCACCATCTCTTATCTTCCCCCATCCAAAACCTTGATCTTTTCTACCCCCGCTAATTCACCCCAGATCCACCTTGTTTGAAATTCCAACTTCTTTCCTGGAAGTCCTGGCAGTGTCCATATGTTTTATACCTCTCCCACTGCCCCCTTCCCACGCCCCCCCCCCCAAAGCCCTCGCCCTCTCTCAGATCTCTCGATGTCTCCATGTCTCTCGGTCCCTGCTCTCAAATGTTGTGTTTGTGTCCTTCCCCCTCTCTCCCCATCTTGTCTACCGCTCCCGATGTTATATGTTTTATGTGTCGGTTTGTCTTTCTGTGTGATTAATGTTCGCTCTTTCACGAGCCTCGATGTTGTATACAAAAAAAAAAAAAAAAAAAAAAAAAAACACACACACACACACACACACACACACACACACATTATTTTTCATGTCCACATTTTTACACGATACTGCATCCTCCTCCTGGCTAATAGCAATTTGATGAATAGGAACAACTTCCCTTGTGAATGGATCCCCATATTGTTTTTCTTCAGGTTGACTTCTGGTTTACTTGCAAATGTTACAGTGACAAAAACCGATTTCCTTCACATTTCCGCACAATTCCCAGTGATGCAAATCAATCTTCTGCATTGGCAAAGCTAGCT
This sequence comes from Myxine glutinosa, assembly GCF_964187855.1. Lineage (NCBI taxonomy): Eukaryota > Metazoa > Chordata > Myxini > Myxiniformes > Myxinidae > Myxine > Myxine glutinosa. The sequence continues at coordinate 200,905,218 of NC_136263.1, read as the reverse complement.
ATATTGTTTGGATGGAGTTACATTGGAGTAATTCAAGGGGTTGATCAATATGGGAAGTTTGGAGTGGCACAGTTTGTTGAAGAAGTGCAAAAAGTAGGCGTGTGCATTGCTTTTTATCAGAAGTTGTATCTTTATGAGAAATTATATCATGAATTAGGTAAGTACCTGGTGTTCGCCAAAAAGGTAGTGGAAAAGTGTACTTGCTGTGTGGTCACATGTAATTGCACAATGTATTCGTGACAAAGAGAGGTGGTCAGAGTGGGGTGGTGAGTTCGATAGTTGTTTCAATAGATTTAAGATTGTTAAATGAAACAAGTCGTGAACTGAACTATGATACAATGGCCTAGAAGTACATGCACTCACATCTAAGCATTCGAGGGTTTGAATCTGGGTCCAGCTGCAATCCGTCATCCCGGTGTTTCACATGCAGGGGGATTCATCAAGGTGTGTGTCGTCCCTCAAATGGACATGAAACGGGTGTCCCATCTTCCAGCATTCGTAGGTGGACGTTAAAGGTCCCACGGTGTCCATCGTGAAGAGTAGACGAGCTACAACGATTCTCTAAACTGTCTCACCGTGAACATAATGCAAACTTTGAGAATATAATGAGTGAGTTTGTTGCCATATAGATTTGCACAAGCGAAACAGATAAATACTCAACCTCTGAAGAGCAAATATGTGGTGTGCAGAGAAAGAGAATCTCGTGAGATGTTAAGTTTGAGTCAGATAGAGATCTGAGCGGATGATCAGAGGGTTAAGGAGTGCTCCTGAGGATAAGATAACTGGCAGTAACATTTTCCCTACTTCTACATATTGAACCATTTCACATTCATGAACAATATCTAGTGGCATCTGGATATAGAACAATCTTGTACTTACATTTATTTCCAAATTGACAGGCTCATGAATGTTCTTTGAGCACTGAGTGTACAAATGGTAAAGCAGAGTGAGATACAGGTACAGTGAGGAGAGTCAACTATGTTGTTATGGAATTTGTCTGGGGTTTCATTATTTTTTAAGCTCGATCGTTATTTTTTATTTTATGTGATTAGAACAGGTTTTCCTTGTATGATGTCTGTAGAATGCTGAGTCTAACCCCTGCATACAATAAATTCCCAATGTAGTTGTGTTGCCCCAGACAGTTCTCTCAAATAACCCTGCGGCACGGAGATGGCCGATCAATCTCACAGGAGCGACCAAGGGATCCCCCACATCCAGGATAGTGTCGCCCCGCCTTCAGGAAATCAGCGCCATGACAGTTGTTGAGGCACAATTTTGTGTCCATAAACCAAGTCACGTCCACTCATTGAATACTTCAAAAATTTAATGTGTGTGTTTCAAGACCTTGACACTGGTCACAACTCAACGAAGGCAGATAATTCGTCATATCATCAGCCATATCTTCACACACAGCTTTCTCCGCAAATAAGCCAGAAAAAACCTTTTCACAAGCATCTTAACATCACTTTAATTTTGTGTAATATTCCCCTTCGCGTCTAACAAGGAAAACATTTGCCTTTGGGACTTCTTAACCCCTTCCAACTGGAAAAAAACTTTTATTTTGCTTTGGGTTCAGTTCAGTTTTGGGTTCAGTTTCTAAGAGCGAAACAGCAATCTTACCCTTGCTTGTGGAAAAGGACTTAAAATATTGACAAAAAACGCGAATCTGGGCTTTCACGTCATCCCACCATAACTGAACAGAAGAGTAACAAGGTTTTCTTTGGATGAGTGTTTCCCAAAAACTACGAGAAGCATCCTTAAAACAGCAATCCTACAACGAGCTGGTATTGAAAGTCCAATACGCACTTTTACGAGTTGACTGAGAAAAGGATAGACCAAGTTCAACCAGGTGGTGATCAGAGAAAGTAGAAGGGAAATGATTACAAGACACGAGTACATTTCTAAAAGTGGAATTAATATACCATCTATCAAGCCTTGCAAGTGTTATTAACCCACTAGCACAACGGCACCATGTGTACTGAGATTTTGTCGGGTGCTGTATACGCCATGCGTCAAGTAGACCAAGTGATGAAAAACAATTCAATAAATCTTGATGAGATTCTGGATGTGGTTCTGATGTATTTCTATCTAAACTAGGTTCAAAGGTGCAATTGAAATCTCCTCCTATACAGATACAATGATCAAAGGCTACTGTGTGAAGGTAATTGGCCAGACGTGTGAAAAAATCTTTACGAGCTAAGCTGCTACTAGGAGCATATACATTGAGTAGGGTGAGGTGAAAACCTTGATAGACCACCTCTAAGGATGCTAAGTGTCCTATAACTATTTCATTAAAATTACAAGAGTCAGGAACAAACCCCGGACGAAGCAAGAAAGCAATTCCCGCAGAAACAGAGGACAGATTGCTAAAGAAACACTGCCCAGTATTAAGGCGAAGCCAGTCAGGCTGTGAAGTCTCTGTTATGGGTGTTTCCTGCAATAAACATATATCGATATGTTTCTGAAACACTAAGTTTTTAACTTCGAGCTGACGTAATGGTTAGCACCACCGCCATTCACGTTTAAGGTGCCAAACAGCACTTCCTTCCTTTTCTTGCCTTATCAAGGGGGGTTTAGCCGCTGTTGAGACAGTTCCAACCTTGCTTTTGTAATGAATTTCCTCAGTCGATGAATTTGTGCTTTTGTTACTTCAAAATCTTTAGAATTTCTAACGATACACTTTGCAGTCTGCATGAAGGAAAGCAAGTCAGGAAAATGTTTTTGAATCATGACGTTTCGCTGCCTAAATGTCTCATTTAGAAAGGTCACAATAACCTCGAGAGGTATTTGTAACTGCTCAGATGACGACTGTAACGGCTCAGTCACCTCCATGTCATCATCTGAAGCAGACAGCCCAGATAGCATTCCACCAGGCTCGTAAATTTCAGTTTGGACCTTTACCAACTCGTTTATAGATTGGTCTTGGGTCTGGGGGAGCCTGGGGGGGTCTACTTCGACATGAGATGGGGCTGTTGCACCACCATCTTGTACAACTACATCGGGCACCTCTGTCGGGGCCACACAAACTGTATTCTGATCATTTTTTGCAGTGGGAACATTAGGAAGGATGGACGCACTATTTTGTTGAGGCTCAGGCAGTGGTGGTGATGATGATGATGGTGATGTCTCCTGACATTCAACCAACGTCTCATCAATAGTAATAGACCCTTCATTTGTGCAACTATTTGATGGAACAGTACCACCTTGTGCACTTTGGATTAAAATTCCATCCTTGGAAGGTAATCCATCTTTTTTCTCACTACCTTGAGGTTCCTCAGCTACTGCACCACTCGTATCCAGTACAACGACTTTGGGGGCACTAGTGGGGCCATGAGTAGCGGAGACTCTACGTTTTTTTGACACAGTCACAAAATCCTCTTTACCCTCCTCACTCTGTAAGGACACAGTGTCAGCGGAAACATTTGAGACATTGGGTGTCACCTCCTCCACCACACGAGGTAGTGGGTTGTTAACCGTTTTACAATCTTGATCAACGTGTCCTGCTTCCCCACACGTTGAACAAGCAGCTTTCGGACAAAATCTCTTTAAATGCCCAAACTCCCCACAAATAAAACATGTTAAGGTCGCTGATGAAGCGTACATTTGATAATCACGGTCATCAATTTTTATCTTAAATGAAACCTTTAAACCCGTATCATCCCCGCGGTCTGGAAGAACCATGTGGAGCTGCCTTCGAAAGCTCATCACGTGCTTCGCTTTTTCATGGCGGCACCCGAGGGGGATCATCGAGATTCTCGAAACGATTGTACCATATCGAGACAAAACAGACACGAGTTTTTCATTGGATACGAAGGGAGGACAATTTGAAACGATTATTTTCATTGCCGGGACATCCATCGGGGAGGCCATAACAAAGTGACCACTCTCTGTGGTTAACCCGGAACTCACGACATCGTGAACCAGATGCTCATCCGCAACGAAGACCACGACCTTGTGGTTCATACGTGACGCAGCACGTACATGTTCGATTCCGATAACCTCTCCAACCGCCAAGACGATCTCTTCGGTCGGAATCCCTTCAGGAGGACACAAAACCGGAGCATGTTTGCGGGTTAGCGATTCGAATGCAGCGTCTTGCTGCGAACGAGTCGTCGCCATAACTAAAGCAAAGGAACTCCGTTTTACACGAACAACTCGGATGGAGGAGATTAAAAAGAAAAAAAGGAAAAGGTAACAATAATTAAACCAAACGAAAGAAAATAAATATGATTTAAAGTGGAACATCTATACTCCAGCAACATACCGGATTAACGATGAAGAGAGGGAGTGGGGAAAGAACGAAACCAAATTTTATCGCGATAACCAACGCCCAGACCGGGGAAAGGCCTACTGCCAATGCCTCCAAATAGCTGCTCTCTCTCTCTCTCTCTTGTCTCGACACAGAGAGGAAAACACGGGGAAAACTCCACAAACACGTACAAGATGCAAAGGGAGTGGAATGGGGATAGGAAAGACAACAACACAGCACAGTACTCACAGCTCCACACACACAGCCGCCATGATTGCCAAACCCACGCACGACTCACCAATGTACAGCAGGGGCGAGAGAGAGAGAGGAGAGGAGAAGAGAAGAGAAAAGAGAAGAGAAGAGAAGAGAAGAGAAGAGACGAAACGAGACACAAGAGGGAAAGGGCTGATTCATGGGGACCAATCGGCACTCTGACTGTGCGCTGCAATGAAGAATCCAGGCCACAGGAATAATGGGGCAGATTTGGCCTCTGACTTGAGTTGGGGGTCGGGGGGGGGGGTCGGGGATACAACCACTGCAAAGAGGCGTTCCCGATAGTTGTCAAGTTCGCAATGTTGATTCCTCTGCTCTTCATTTGTAATATTCTCCACCTAATTTTGTTAAGATATTCTCCATCATATGCCTTTGGATTCATTGGCCATTTCAAACCGATCTGACCATGATGTTTGGTCTACAACTGAAGCATATGCATACCAAATGAACTTTCTTCTGAAACATGAAAATATCTCCTGACACAAATAATTAAAAGTTGGACAGATGCTGATGTAATGGCCAATGAAAGTCTTTCCAGAAACATCTTGTCAACCAATCAGAATAATGTCCAGCTCAAAATGACATGGTTGAGAGAATCGTTGTTGGAACTTCGAGGAGTTTGGACGTCAATAAAGAGTCGGTGAAGGCATCCTTCTTGAGAGACTCAAAATTGACCCTTTTATTGGTTTGGTGACATGTGGGTTCAAATTAACGCAATGTTAGATTTAGAGTAACACGACCCTTTATAGTGGTCGATGTTCCTGCATGATGTGATTCCTTTGAAGGTGACATCCATATGAAGATCCAAACTCAGACACTTGACAACAATTTGCTTTGTTCGGTGGAATGTTGTTGTGTTTGTGATTCACTTTGTGGTTATTCTTTCAAACAACTTAAGTTTGAACCACTCTTGACTGCCTGACAAACATATCGATCAAAAAACTTTGGTTTGTGACAAATATACATTCACTCAAGAAGCATTTTATTATGAGCAAAAAAATGATATTCCAGTGATTCAAATTTTTGTTAAAGATGAGGAAATTAGCAAGAGACAGTCTCTCATATTTTATACAAGAGTACAACGAAAAATAATTTATTATCTTCTCCACTGAAGGTGGATGGAGGTTATGTTTCCACACCAGTTTGTCTCATTACTTGGCCAAAATTTTTATTTTGACAACTATGTTGATCACTCTGGTTTGTGTGTGTGTGTGTGTGTGTGTGTGTGTGTGTGTTTTTTTGTTTTTGTTTTTTGGTTGGTTGGTTGGTTGTAATCTCCATTTACGGGTTTCAGGAGGTGGAACGGAGTCCTCCCAGGACCCAAAGTATTCACTTCCTCTTTGATAAGGAATCACGATTCAGGGACCAAACTGTTCAACTTTTTCAGAGTTTTGTTCCAAGGGCTCTTTTCAGGATCATCACCGAACTTGGATTGCCTCCAGTTGCAGTTCATTTGTGGTGATATTCCCGGGGATGGTTTTTTAAATCTCAGTGAGCTTCTTCGTCATAATTTCTGTTGCTCCAATTATCACTGTTACACTATCGATGCTCTTCAGCTTTCAAGATCTCGCCCTCATTTTCGAGGTCCTGGTATTTGGTCATTTTCTTGATTTCTGCGTTGTTTAGGCCAAAGTCGCTGGTACTTGAACCTCAATTAGCAATGCTGTCTTTTCATTTGTGTTCTTGAGTACAATGTCCGGACATAATGCTTTGTTTTCTATGTTCACGCTCGATGGAATCATCAGGTTGTACGTGAGCAGGACCTCTTCATTTTCAATGATAGCCCTTGGTAGGTGTTTCCATGAGTTGTCTGGTCCTGGGATGTTTAAATTTTTGCAGATCTGCCAATCAATCACTTTGGATACTTTGTTGTGCTGTTGTGTGTAAAGTTGTTCTGATAATAGTTTTTTGCATCCCGAGAGCAGCTGACTCGTACACTCTTGCAGAATCTACACTTGTCCGTCTGGCTTAGTCCCGCCATCTTTTTAAATCTATTGGTGTAGTGTCCTTGATCTTGGGCATTTATTATGATTTGTTCGCCGTCCCAGCTGAGCTGACCTCTTCTTGGCCATTCCAATGATCCTTCTTTATCTTTCCCCACTCTGTCCAATTATTTTTTGTATTTCCCTGCTCATTTGTCATTCTCCCAATATTGGTGTATATTTCTAGATATTTCTTTTTTTTTTTGCAATTGTTGGGGCTGTATTTGTTGCTGTTTCATTTTCCTGTGCTGCATCTTCTATTTGCACCTGTTTTTGGAAATTATTTGCAAGGTGAGTTAGGGATACTTTATCAGGTTTATTGTGTTCATGTTGTTTACAAATTGCATCCGCTGGTCTGTTGAGCATTTCACATGCTCAGCTCGTCCTACACTCGTCGCTCTGTGCACCTGGTAGAGTTCCATCAGGCCACTCCCTTCCTCTCGTCTCAGCCAGTACATTCTCGGGATGCACTGATTTTTGTAGAACATTTTGTTAAAGATAAGGAGTTTTGTCGTTTTGATGTTTAACTTGTTGATTTCTGATTGGGCCCAGTTTATTAATCCGCAGCTGTATTGGTACACTGGTACTGCGTGCTGGTTTATGGCTTTGATTTTGTTTCTTGGGGAGAGGTATGTTTTCAGGATCCACATCGTTTTCATTGGTATTCTTTTGTGATTGTTTTGCACATTTGTTTGTGACATATTTGGTGGCCCTCTTCTTATCTGAGGTATCTGTGTGATGCTTCATTTTCTAACTGCTGTATTGTCATTTCAAAGTAAATTTTTATGTTTTCTGTTTTTGTTGGTTTACCTTGTACAAATATGCACTTGGCGCTCTTGTCTCGTCCAAATTCCATTTGAATGTTCTAGGAAAACCCTTTTACTAGTTTTAGTTGTTCTGTCAATTTTTTGTCATTTGGCGAGAAGAGCTTTAAATCATCCATGTATAGTAGATGTGTCACCTTGCCTACAAATCACAATTTTAAAGTGATCTTCCCGAAACTTCAACAAATGGTAGGGGTTGGTGGTCCAACAGATTCCTATATATGTTTGAGGTCAAAAGGTCAACATAGGCCAAAGGTCAACCACCTTTTTCAAATTTCTAAAATCCTGCATTTTCATGCGATTGACTAGGATTTTCATATCAGCAAACTCAATTCAACCACCAACTATTTTTGAGATCAACATAGGCTAAAAGGTCAACATTGGCCAAAAGGTCAACATTGGCCAAAAGGTCAACATAGGCCAAAAGGTCAACATTGGCCAAAAGGTCAACATTGGTCAAAAGGTCAACATAGGCCAAAAGGTCAACCCCTTTGTTTTCAAATTTCTAAAATACTCAATTTTCATCAGATTGACTTGAAATTTGAATATGGTTTTCATATCAGCTTACTGAATTCAACCAACAACTGTTTTTGAGATCAACATAGGTCACAAGGTCAACATTGGACAAAGGTCAACCACTTTTCTTCAAAATTCTAAAATCCTCAATTTTCATCTGTTTCACTTGAAATTTGAATTGAATAGGAGTTACATATCAGCTAACTGAATTCAACTAACAACTATTTTTGAGGTCAACATAGGTCACAATGTCAACATAGGCCAAAGGTCAACCTCTTTTTTCAAATCCCTAAAATCCTCAATTTTCATCCGATTGAATTGAAATATGAAAAGGATTTTCCTATCAGCTTACTGAAACCAACCATGAACTATTTTTGAGGTCAACATAGATCAAAAGGTCAACACAGGCCAAATTTCTAAAATTATCAATTTTCATCCGATTAACTTAAACTTTGAAGACTATTTGCGTATCAGGTCACTGAATTCAACCACCAATTATTTTTGAGGTCAAAATAATGCTCTACTGAGTACCATTCTACTTTGTTCTGTTTTGCCAAATGTCGCTCTATGAGTGATTTTTCATTTGTTTGTTTGTCTGTCTGTTTGGCTGTTTGTGAGCAGGATATCTCAAAAATTTGTGAAGGTATTCGGACGAATTCTGGTGGACAGGTTGATTGTTTGACTGGGACGGGTGTTTTTGGATATGTGGGTGTCTTCTGATACCTCAGGGAGATGGATGCCCCTGCCTTGCATACCCCCAGGTCACCTGTTGTCAAGGTGTAGTACCTGTCAGCCCCCCTCACCAGGATAACGGTCTGCAGCCATGTCATTTAAATGGAAAAAGGCTCTGCACATCATTGCCCGTGGAGGCTCGACAACATCATCATCATCATTGACTGGGACAAATTGATTAGACGTTTGTGAAGATCTTGAGTCGTATCTGGATCCGATGATTTTTTAAAAGTGATTCTTCATTATTCAGAGATAGGGCCAAAAACAATAAATAGTACGTCATTTCGAAAATGTACACACAGATTCAGAATGAACTTTGTGGACAGGTTGGGTATACAGGGAACACGTATTTATTTGATTTTGGTGAAATCCGGATCCAGATAGGACATTGCTTGTCCTATGCAGATCGGACAAGCGGACATGAAAGCCCGCTTGGAGTTTGCAAAAAAGCACCTAAAGGACTCTCAGACTGTGAGAAACAAGATTCTGTGGGCTTTCATGTGTCTTTCACTGAGGAGAGGCTTCTGTCTGGCCACTCTGCCATAAATCCCAGATCGGTGGTGTTGCAGTGATGGTTGTCCTTCTGGAGGTTTCTCCCATCTCCACACAGGATCTCTGGAGCTCAGCCAGAGTGACCAACGGGTTCTTGGTCACCTCTATTACCAAGGCCCTTCTCCCCCGATTGCTCAGTTTGGCCGGGCGACCAGCTCTCGGAAGAGTCCTGGTTGTTCCAAACTTCTTCCATTTAAGAATTATGAGCTAAATTTCAATTGTCATAGCAAAGGGTCCGAATACTATGTAAATGTGATATTTCAGTTTTTTCTTTTTAATAAATTTGCAAAACTTTCTAAAATCCTGTTTTCTCTTTGTCATTATGGGGTTTTGAGTGTAGATTGATGAGGTAAAAAAATGAATTTAAACGATTTCAGCATAAGGCTGCAACATAACAAAATGTGAAAAAAGTGAAGGGGTCTGAATACTTTCTGAATGCACTGTATAGGGTGATAAGGATACCGTCATCAGCGAAGTGGTATTCCAGCCAAAATTGTTTGAATTGAAATCTTTATTCGAAAAATTCTGAAACCTCATACAGTATATCTGATCTATGTCCCGATGAGACTGAATAATTCAATTTACGACGTTTATAACCCATGCCAAGAAACTACGTGCCATAAGAGGGTCCATGGGTGATACGGGCATAATCGCCAGAATAGCAGTGGGTCATAATGGTAGTGTGTTCAGTTGGTGATGTGTTGTGATTTCTGTATTGTTTTTTATGTATTTATTTTAATTTGTTATAACGAAAACAATATTTTACAGGTGAAACGATTATGAACACAAAAGCAAAAGTAATATTACTATTTGCTGAAGATGTAAGTATCATTCCTATGGCAGAAGCATTGTTGCGAAGGAATCTTTCAGGCAAAACGTGGATTGCAAGTGAGGCCTGGGTGGACTCTCAGGTTTTGGTTCCAAGATTCATGAATGTGTTTGAAACAACAATTGGAACAGCTTTGCCTTCAGGAAATATTCCGGGTTTTAAGGATTTTTTGTTGAATGTTCGTCCATGTAAGGGTAAGTTTACGTACCACCTGAAGTTGAGAGAGAGAGACCACTCAGTTGCTAAAATTCAACTTCAACAAATAAGCTACAAAATATATTTGTGCATTTTTATTTGATGAAAGTGTGGCGGACACAAAAGCCCACTGGCGTGGTGACATCATTCCGCGCACCAAGTGGGCGGTGGCCACGCCCGAGGGGTAGGCGTGGCCTCATGATATACACCGGGCGCGCAGCCCGGAGCGCGCCAATGTTACAGTGAGCTCCTGAAATAAAGACGCTTATAAGTTACCGCTTGTCCGCTTCCTCCTTGCTCGCAAGCAGCGCGCGTAACGCCGCGCTTTACTGGTGACCCCCTTGACGTTGGATCTGCCGGAGCGATCCTTCCACACGCGACGCCATTGCCATGGCCAACTTCATCAAACTTCCCGAATTTTGGGAGGCTCAGGCCGAAGTCTGGTTCGTCCAGGTCGAAGCCCAATTTCAGCTTCGGCGCCTCACCGGCGATGACACGCGCTATTGCCACGTCGTCGCCTCCCTCGGGCCCGGCACGGCCGCTCGAGTTGTGTCCGTCCTTCGCCACCCACCGGACGGCCACAAGTACGAGGCACTCAAGCGGCTACTCCTAGCCACGTTCGGCCTCACGGACGATGCACGGGCCGACCGCCTCCTGGATCTCCCCGAGCTCGGTGACACGCGCCCGTCGGTCCGAATGGACCATATGCTGTCACTGTTGGGCGACGAAGCCCCCGGTTCTCTATTCCGGGCGCTTTTCCGTCACCAACTTCCAGCGCAGGTTCACCTCGCGTTGGCCGGGACCGGGCTAACGGAACCCCGAGCATTGGCAGCCGAGGCGGACAAGTACTTCGCCGCTTCGGACAAGCGGGCGAGAGTCGGCGTGGCCGTCACGGCCCTCGTGGCTGATGCTGCTGAATGCTGCTGCTGATGCTGCTGATGCTGCTGCTGTTGCTGCTGATCCACAGCATCAGCTTATACAGCATACACAGCATGCTGATACGCACCTCGTGACCGCCGCCACGCCCCGCCCACCGCCGCGGCGAAAACCGCCACCGCGGGGAAACCCGCCAACTCCACCGGCCTGGCGGAGCCAGCCGCGCTCCTCCAGCTCCACCACCTGGTGCTGGTTCCACGCCAAGTTCGGCCACGAAGCTCGGCAGTGTCATCCGCCATGCTCCTTCAACAGGTCAGGAAACGCCTGGGCCGGCGCTCAATAGTGGCGTTGAGCGCCAGCCGTTCGAGCAGCCTGCTGTTCATAACGGACACCTTCTCCGGTCGCCGTTACCTGTGCGACACGGGAGCGCAGGTGAGTGTCGTTCCCGCCGGCACGTCAGACAAGCACGCCGCGGGTGGGGGCCCCGCGCTGCTTGCCACGAACGGGACGCCCATCCGTACGTACGGAAAACGCTGCCTCTCTCTGCGGTTCGGAGGGCAGGTTTTCCGATGGACGTTCGTCACCGCCGACATGCCCATGGCACTGCTTGGCGCGGACTTCCTGTGCGCTAATGGGCTCCTGGTCGACGTTAAGCGCGGACGTCTTGTTCAGGCCGAGACGTTCAGCTCGCTCGCTTGTGCGTTGCCCAGCTCAACGAGCGGCTTGCCAAGCGGCTTGCTGAATGGTTCGGTTCCGGCCACGTTGGTCTGTACGCTTCCGGCAGCGGACGCATTCACCCGCCTCCTCGCCGGCTTCCCGGCCCTCACGCGGCCCACCTTCTCGGGGGGGGGGGGGGCCGTCAAGCACGGGGTGGCCCATCACATCCCCACCGTCGGGCCACCGGTCTACGCCCGGGCACGCCGCCTCGAGCCGACGAAGCTGGCGGTGGCAAAAGCGGCGTTCGCTACCCTGGAGCGACTCGGCATCGTTCGGCGTCAGAGAGCGCTTGGGCGTCGCCGCTGCACATCGTGCCGAAGCCCGGCGGGGGATGGCGACCGTGCGGGGACTATCGCCGTCTCAATGACGCCACGACTCCCGACCGCTACCCCGTCCCCCACATTCAGGACTTTTCCGCCCGTTTGGCGGGCATGTCCTTCTTCTCGAAGGTGGACCTCATACGCGGCTACCATCAGGTCCCCGTCAGGCCAGAGGACGTCCCGAAGACGGCGGTCATCACGCCATTCAGACTCTTCGAGTTCCTGCGCATGCCCTTCGGTCTGAAGAATGCGGCTCAGGCGTTCCAGCGACTGATGGACAGCGTTCTGCGTGACTTGGATTTTGTCTACGTCTACCTGGACGATATCCTCGTCGCCAGCGCGTCCCGCGAAGAGCACCTACGCCACCTTCGCACGCTCTTCGAACGCCTGGGCCAGCATGGCCTGATTGTGAACCCCGCAAAGTGCCGGTTCGGCGCCACCATAATCGATTTTCTGGGGCACCGTGTCACCAGGCACGGAGCCGTCCCCCTGCCGGCCAAGGTGGAGGCGGTGAAGGGATTTCCGCGCCCCCGCACGATCAGAGGGCTGCAGGAGTTCCTGGGCATGGTGAACTTTTACCATCGGTTCCTGCCCTGTATCGCCCAGCTCCTGCGCCCCCTGCACGAAGCTCTCCGAGGTAAGCCGGGCAAAGGCGACGTTACCTGGACCGAGCAGATGGACACGGCGTTCACGGGCGCGAAGCTCGCCTTGGCTAACGCCACCATGCTCGCGCACCCGGCGCCCGATGCACCGATCGCCCTCACCACCGATGCCTCGGACTACGCGGTGGGCGCGGTGCACGAGCAATGGGTGCGTGGAGCTTGGCAACCGCTGGCGTTCTTTAGCCGGCAGCTTCGCCCGCCCGAACGCCGTTACAGTACCTTCGACCGCGAGTTGCTCGGGCTTCACTTGGCGGTCAGGCACTTCCGCCATCTGCTCGAGGGCCGTGCGTTCACGGCCTTCGTCGACCACAAGCCGCTGATCTTCGCGATGGGCAAGGTCACCTAGCCGTGGTCGGCCCGGCAGCAGCATCACCTCTCGGCCGTGTCCGAGTACACGACGGACATCCAGCACGTCGCGGGGAAGGACAACCTGGTGGCGGATCGCCTTTCCCGGGCCGTTGCCCATGCAGTCCACCTCGGCATCGACTATGCCCGGATGGCAGCGGACCAGGCCGCTGACCCCGACGTCCAGGCCTTGCGGACCGCCGTCATGGGCCTCCGCCTCACCGAGGTGGTGCTCGACGGCGCGGGCGCGGCCCTCTTGTGCGACGTCTCCCTCGGGCGTCCTCGCCCCATCGTGCCCGCGGGCTGGCAGCGCCAGGTGTTTGACGCCATCCAAGGCCTGTCCCACCCGGGCGCGAGGGCCTCCCAAAGGCTGATCGCCGACAATTCGTCTGGCATGGCCTCCGGAAGGCCGTCCGCGGCTGGGCCAGGACGTGCCTCGCGTGCCAGCGCGCCAAGGTGCACCGGCACACCCAGGCCCCATTGGCCCCGTTCACGGTGCCGGAACGCCGGTTTGACCACGTCCACGTGGACCTGGTGGGACCTCTGCCCCCATCGCGGGGTTTCACCTACGTCCTCACCATGGTGGACCGCACCACCCGGTGGCCGGAGGCCGTGCCCTTGGCGTCGACAACGGCGGCCGATGTCGCGCAGGCTTTCATCGCCACCTGGGTCGCCCGGTTCGGCGCCCCCTCAGACATCTCATCCGACCGCGGCCCCCAGTTCACCTCGGAGCTCTGGGGGGCGGTCGCGCAGGGGCTTGGGGTCCGGCTGCACCGAACCACGGCCTACCACCCCCAGGCTAACGGCCTGTGTGAGCGATTTCACCGCTCATTGAAGGCCGCGCTCCGGGCCACCCTCCGCGACGGCGGCTGGGTCGACAGGCTCCCCTGGGTCCTGCTGGGCCTCTGGACGGCGCCCAAGGAGGACCTGCGCGCATCCGCGGTGGAGTTGGTCTTCGGGCAACCGCTGCGGGTGCCGGGCGAGTTCCTCCCCGACTCCACGGCACCATGGTCCGCGGCACAGCAGCGCTCCGCTCTGCAAGAGACCGCCCAGAGGTTCGCCCCGGTGCCAAAGGCATGCCACGGGCACCCACCGACGCACGTCGCCCCAGAGCTTCGCACGGCAGAGTACTTCTTTGTCCGCCACGATGCCCACCGGACACCACTGCGGCCCCCATACAACGGGCCTTTCCGCGTGCTGGAGACCGGGGCGAAGCACTTCACCCTGGACATCGGCGGTACTCCTGACCGCGTTTCGGTAGACCGCCTCAAGCCGGCCCACCTCGACGTGGACCATCCACCGCCAGTGGCCCGACCCCCACGTCGGGGCCGCCCCCCTGCGGGCGGACCCCCGGCACCGCCCAGCCCCACCGCCACGCCGCCCCCCGGTCCTGCACCCATCCCAGGGGCAGCCAGGGGAATCCCACCTGGCATCCCTGCACCCCGGACGCCGCCGATCGCCAGGGGGCGCTTCGGCCGGGTCATTCATCTGCCCCGCAAACTGGCCCTCCAGGTGCGCGGGAATTCTGGGGGGGCGCGTGTGGCGGACACAAAAGCCCACTGGCGTAGTGACATCATTCCGCGCACCAAGTGGGCGGTGGCCATGCCCGAGGGGTAGGCGTGGCCTCATGATATACACCGGGCGCGCAGCCCGGAGCGTGCCAGTGTTACAGTGAGCTCCTGAAATAAAGACGCTTATAAGTTACCGCTTGTCCGCTTCCTCCTTGCTCGCAAGCAGCGCGCGTAACGCCGCGCTTTAAAAGCATCATTTCCAATGTCGTGGAAATTCAGAAAAAAAACATGAATAAATGTGACATACGTATTGTTACGGATTCGTCACTTCCGTCTTTGTGGTTGTCATCCACTTGAAGCATGTTTAGTTTCATGTGCTATTATTGTTAGTTTGAGTGAAATGGAGATAACTGTCTTCAAAGGTAAAAATTAGTGTTTCAAAAGAAAAACGAAATGGATCGGGAGAAACCGGAAGAAGAAGAAGAAGAAGAAGAAGAGGCTGGAGCGGATCAAGTGAGATCCGGAAAGAAAGGCCGATCTGCTCCGAGGTGTCGAGCGGACGCTGGTGAACGTTGGTCATGAGCAAATATTGGTTTTCCCCGGGAAATGGATTCCTGTGACGGTGTCGTTATTACTGTGGCAGATAAACCTGCGTGATGGGTTTTGCTGTTGGTTCCGAAAGTGAATCATTGTTGGAGAGCAGGTACGCCTCCATTACGGGCTCGTCCGCCATTTCACCTCGCACCAGCCATTTCACCTCGCAACAGCCGTTAGCCTGGTTCTCGTGTGTGTCGTGGATTTCGCTTGGGAATTTGCGGTTCTCCGCTTGGGAACCGCTGATCGTTCATGTCAGCGTCATTGTCTGGTGAACTGAAGGTGTGAATTCGCAGTCGCCTTTTGGGTGCACTTTTGCCTGACCGACGTCGGCCCGACCTCACCCAGCGGCTCTTCTGCAGCGTCGACTGTCAGCCGTCCTGGGTTCAGGTCTCAGTACGACCTGTTTTCTTGTGATCACCGGAGCGTGGATCGACTTTGGCCTGGTGTCGTGACAGTGACTTTGGGGGTGTTACAGTTCGCTCACGTGGAGTACCGTGAGTTATTGAGTTAAGAAACTGGTGGTACCATCATAGGAATTATATGGTATTTGCTGTGCAATTGAGGTTTTCTTGTACTTGCGCAAGTTGTTATTATTGTGTGATTTTAATACAATACTTGGGTTTTGTAACAACTGATTGGTGTGGTTTCACCATTGGTCATTGGCACACATAATAGCACATCTTTCTGCCGTGACTCCTTTCGGGGCTCGGAGGTACACCGTGACCGGGGTTTGGGGAGGAGCACGTAACAGTTATGACATTTAATACTAGTCCAGTTGTGATTTGTTTAAGATATGATTGTATTGATATAAATTCAGCATTTGCACAGTTATGGATGAAATGCAACAAAATTAAACTGAACATGATTGATCCTGTGAGTGCAGAAACTTTCATCAAATCAGTCGAGACTGTGGGAAAGGACGACAGTAGTTTTTTGATTGATTATACTGATAGTTTTGTTCTGGAATTCTGGTCAAACACCTTCAATTGCTCCTGGACCATTGACGAAGAACCAAATGTTAAAGCCTGTACAGGCTTCGAGGAAATACAAGATGTTGAAACCGTTTTTACAGATGTTTCTTTTCTTCGATTCACTTACAAAGTGTATTTGGCAGTTTACTCTGTGGCACATTCTTTGCATAATTTGCAATCTTGTACACCCAGTAATGGTCCATTTGAAAATGGATCATGTGCTAATGTGGGCAGTTTTAAGGTCTGGCAGGTAAACCATTTTCTTATATTTCTTATATTACTTAGGTTAGCTTTTGCTAATCTTTTTACATCTTTATGTTTTTTCAGGGTCAAAAATAGCTTATGTGCACTTGTATAGACAGGGAAAGTGAGTGAGAGGCAGAGTGATGACAATGATTAAGGCCACATGTGGAATCTTATTCTTTCTAGCTGCCTGAAACCTTTTCTGAGAAAAGGCAAAGGTTTAGGCAAACTGGGAAAAAGTAAGTTTTAAAAGTTTTTAAAAGTTGAAAAAGAAAAGCGGTGTTTAAGGGTTAGGCGTGTGTTAGGAAGACGCTCACGAAGGCCCTTCGTAAATTTGGTCTACAGAGATTGTTGGGGAATGAAACTCGGACCTCTCGCAAGAAATTAGGCTTTATTGAACTATTCCTCATGCCATTCCTACAACACAAAAACACAGATTATTAGTTCCATAAAAAGGCAATCAAGGAATACATCTCTTTCTAGTTCCTTGCAAGCAAGCAATTACGCACCTGTTAATCTCAGTAGTCTACGGCACGAGGATACAGAATGCCACTCGATCGCACACCGAATGGACACACTTTATATAAGCTCCCTCAAGGTCGTCCCTTCGCTCGAATTGTCGCTTCACTCAGATCGAGACATTACAACATACTTCACCACAGAGATCATACCGTGAGGTACAACACATCACTTTCGGCAAGTGTGGGTTTTCTTTCTTGAACAATTCTATTTTCAGCATTCCCCGAGTTATACAGTGTCCTGCTTGGTGTCTTGTGCACTGGTCTTCCTGATACCTGAAGTCTGACTGCAATCTGCCACACAGAGTATGCTTAACTAGCTAAGACTGAGATTACTTTTATGCCTTTCATGTGATATTTCCTTCCCTGATGCCATCATGCTCACTACCCATTCTGCACACTACAATGAAATAATTGCCTGTACTTTTATAGATACTTACTTTACAACGCAGCAATTTTTTTTTGGGGGGGGGGGGGGGGGTATGATAGACTTATGAGCTCAAGTGGCCTCAAAATGTGAAAACTTTGGAGAATGGGGTGTAGAAGGGATGGGGGGAGGCGGGGGGAGTGATTACCTTTAACCCTGGAGGGTTAAATTGTTAACAATCCTGAATTATAACTGGTGAGGCATTAGCCCCTGTCACACTTCTGGATAACATTCATCTGCTCGAGTATTGCTCCGTGTAAAACCGTTATCCTCAAAGCTCGTCTCAGGTGTGGTCGGCATCTAATTTGTGTGATTGAAAATCAAAATCGTGAAAATCATAAAGGATGTGTGGTTGAAAACTTGTTTTTTCTTTTCCTCAGTTGTTGTACTACATTCAAAAAGTAAGGTTTGTAACCAATCTGGGGCAGGAGATGTATTTTGATGAAAATGGGGATCCTCCTGGAAGATATGAGATTATTAACTGGCATCGTGACAGGAATGGAGAAGTGCAATTCAAAAGCGTTGGATTGTTTGACTCCAGAAAACCTTCAAACATGCAACTCCAACTCAACACGAGTTCCATTAATTGGAATAACGAGAATAATCAGGTAACTTTATAATTTTTAATAATCAGGATTTCTTATCATTTTAAATGAAGAGATTAATTTTATTTTGGAATATGGAGAATAATCAGGATTTTTTCATGTGAGTTTTTCCATTTGGAATAATGAAAACAATCAGGGATGTGTTCCATTCCATTAGCAAGTGGCTAGCACACCATTAACCAAGCGGCTTGCTTATCACAAACCAAGCAGCTTGCATACCACAAACCAAGCAGCTTCCATACCACAAACCAAGCAGCTTGCGTACCACAAACCAAGCAGTTTGCGTACCACAAATCAAGCAGCTTGCGTACCACAAACCAAGCGGCTAGCACACCATTAACCAAGCGGCTTGCTTATTACAAACCAAGCAGCTTTCATACCACAAAGCAAGTGGCTTGCATATCACAAACCATGCAGCTTGCGTACCACAAACAAAGCAGCTTGCATACCACAAACCAGCAGCCTGCGTACCACTAGCCAAGTGGCTTGCATACCACAAACCAAGCAGCTTGAATACCACAAACCAAGCAGCTTGCGTACCACAAACCAAGCAGTTTGCATACCACAAACCAAGCGGCTAGCACACCATTAACCAAGCGGCTTGCTTATTACAAACCAAGCAGCTTGTGTACCACTAACCCAGCGGTTTGCATACCACAAACCAAGCAGCTTGCGTACCACTAACCAAGTGTCTTGCATACCACAAACCAAGCAGCTTGCATACCACAAACAAAGCAGCTTGCGCACCACAAACCAAGTAGCTTGCGCACCACAAACCAAACGGCTTGCATACCACAAACCAAGCAGCTTGCTTACCACTAAACAAGTGTCTTGTGTACCACTAACCAAGCGGCTTGCGAACCACTAACCAAGCAGCTTGCGTACCACTAACCAAACGGCTTGCGTACCACAAACCATGCAGCTTGCATACCACAAACAAAGCAGCTTGCATACCACAAACCAAGTGGCTTGCTTACCACTAACCAAGCAGCTTGCGTGCCACAAACCAAGCGGCTTGCATACCACAAACCAAGCTGCTTGCTTACCACTAACCAAGTGGCTTGTGTACCACTAACCAAGCGGCTTGCATACCACTAACCAAACTGCTTGCATACCACTAACCAAGTGGCTTACATACCACAAACCAAGCAGCTTGCTTACCACTAACCAAGCGACTTGTGTACCACTAACCAAGCGGCTTGCATACCACTAACCAAACGGCTTGCGTACCACTAACCAAACGGCTTGTGTACAACTAACCAAGCGGCTTGCGTACCACTAACCAAGCGGCTTGCATAACACAAACCAAGCAGCTTGTGTAGCACTAACAAAGCGGCTTGCATACCACAAACCAAGCAAAATGCTTGCCACCAGCCAAGCGTTTTGCTTGATTCAAGCAAGTACTCCAACAGAACAGAGTGATCGGCAGCACTTAACAAAATAGCGTTCTCCATTTAAACAATGCTATCGTTTAAAGAACTAGGACGTGCCCGTACGTGGGTGCCCGTTCCTTGCCAAAAAAAAAAAAAAAAATGTCTTCGCCCATGCATGCATGGGCGTGCCCGTAAGTGCGTGATGTGACCGTACAATGGATGTATCGTCCCGACGCCGCAGCTCGGATGGCGCTGCAGTTAATCGGGCCTGTATCGGCAGAGTTCTTATAAACGTGTACTACAATCGATCGTACCTTACAACAATCAACACAGATTGCAACGTCAAATAAATGAATACGCTCTCAAATGTGCCGTCCAAGGCAGCGTCTGCTCGCCACGTTCAGCATCAGTACGTCGTCACTATGACTATCCGTAAGTCCGGAAGTGACGTCCTCATTTGACTGTCCGGAAGGTCGCATATCGCAGTTACGATGAATCGCAAATTAGTTTTAATTAGTTTTAAAACATAGTTTAACGCCAACATAGCGCCAACATAGTTTGCCAACGTGAAATAAATGAATACGCTCTCAAATGTGCCGTCCGAGGCAGAGTCTGTTCGCCACGTTCGGCACACGTGATAGCTCGCTGCTCTCTGATTGGTTGAATCGTTTTTTGGACATAGCTCGGTAACTACTTCTCCGATTAATATGAAACCTTGAAAAGGCACATCCTCAGGTCCCCAGCAATATACCTGGCAAGTTTCAAGTATATCGGACCCGTGGTTGTCGAGAAACAGCGGTCACAGACACACAGACAAACACACAGAGATTACTGGAATTATAGATAGATAGCACATTCTGTCCAGTCCTCTAAGTTTTCGTAATTTTGCTGTATGGAGTCAAAGGCCGCCAGTCGTCCATCTTTGGTCAGATTACAGTGGCGGATCCAGGAATTTCAAGATGGGGGGGGGGGGGGAGGTGCATGAAACTATAGCACTAGGGGGGGGTTTAAGGGGGGTCTGGGGATCCTCCACTAGGAAATTTTTAAAAACTGATCGTCAGAAACAGCATTTCGTGCGTTCTTGGAAGTTTCTGCAGTTCCTTGCGTTCTTATCTGTTCCAACAGTTCAACAGACTCGCGCTGGCTAATGGTCAGATAGAGGAACTGGTGAAACGACTTGCCCAGCTGTTCCTTCCACTATAAATTGATGAATTTTGTAGGTGTGTGTGTGTGTGTGTGTGCAGCATGTTTTTTGTGTGGTTTTACTGGAGCTTTCTGATATGGAATTTCTGATTTGTGTAGTTCTCGCGAAATGATTGTTTTGATCTCCTGAGTTAATTAGGCTCATTAACTACAAATAATCCGGAAGAATTCCCATGTTTCTAAACGCACGCCATGTTAAGGTGTATAGAGCCGATTAATAGGTCCTTCCATGGCATGCCATTCTCATCACTAAATAAATAACAAAAACTATGATAATATTTATTAAGCATTTATTCCAACTCAAGCACGATAGCAGGCAGGTGTGCTGCAAGGCCATGAAAGCCGATGAAAATTTGGTCCATTTGGACCAACGGGCTCACCAGTAGTTATAAAAGACCTGTGCACTCCCATAGTGTGAAATGATGGCGACGACAGACTGTGTGCGGGCAAAGCCCGGCACCGCCATGCGCAAAGGTTGTGAAGCTCAAGGCAGGGGATCTCCCCACAAAGCCCGGCACAGCCATGCGCAAAGGTTGTGAAGCTCAAGGCAGGGGATCTCCCCACAAAGCCCGGCACAGCCATGCGCCGAGGTTGTGAAGCTCAAGGCAGGGGTTCTCCCCACAAAGCCCGACACCGCCATGCGCCGAGGTTGTGAAGCTCAAGGCAGGGGGTTCTCCCCACAAAGCCCGACACCGCCATGCGTCGAGGTTGTTCAGCTCAAGGCAGGGGTTCTCCCCACAAAAAAGGTCAGATAGGACAGCGGAATTTGAATTATTTTATTAATCCTAAATTATGCTATTTTGGAATAGACGGCGCTTGTGTCTGAATGAAAATGTCACACACATCATGTGGGGATATGGTGAAGTCATGGTGTGTGTTCATGAGGGCCAGGGATGCCATCCGACTTTCTCCCATGGAATATCTTAGGAAGGTCTTCAGACGCCGCAGGCAAGAAAATGAGCATTCGGCCTCACAGGAGCCGACAGGGAGGGTGCATCCAATATGGAGTAGGACTTTGATGGATGGAAATTCGTCTCCATCTATTGCGCAGAAACAATCCATGAATGTGCTTGGAAGCGTGTTGTTGGGCTTCCTTCTCCAAAACATCTGCCAGTCTCTAAGCTCATTTATCAGTCCTGCGGGATGTTCCATGTCGTTTCCCCAATGCAATAGCTTCTGATGAAGGGCTGGAATGTCGCAGGTATCGGCGATTATTGTCCCCCATCGCTCCGCGGAGCGAAAAGGGGACTGTGGTGCTGGGCACACATGTTAAACAAAGGTAGGCCACAACGCTTTGGGTTAACTCGAGCTCTTTATTGCTTGCTCACTCATCAGCACTGCCGTGCTCGGGGCTGCGAGCCCGCGTGAAAATCCGGAGGCCACGCCTCACCTGGGGCGTGGCCGACACCCACTGGTGCGCGGAATTACGTCACTGCGCCAGCGAGCCATCGTGTCCGCCACACGCCTCCCCCCCCCCCAGAATTCCCGCGCACCTGAAGGGTCAGTTTGCGGGGCAACCGGATGACCCGGTCGAAGCGCCCTCTGGTGGCTGGCGGCATCTGGGATGCCGGGATGCCATCTGGGATGCCTCTGGCGGCATCTGGGATGGGTGCAGGGCAGGGGGGTGGCGTGACGGTGGGGTTGGGGAGTGCTGGGGGTCCGCCCGCCGGCGGGCGGCCCCGACGCGGGGGCAGAGCCACTGGCGGGGGGTGGTCCAAGTCGAGGTGGGCCGGCTTGAGGCGGTCCATGGTGACGCGGTCAGGAGTACCGCTGATGTCCAGTGTGAAATGCTTCGCCCCGGTCTCCAGCACGTGGAAGGGCCCATCGTACGGGGGCCGCAGCGGTGTCTGGTGGGCGTCGTGGCGGACGAACACGTACTCCGCCATGCAAAGCTCCGGGGCGACGTGCATTGGCGGGCAACCGTGGTGCGCCATCGGCACCGGGGCGAACCTCCGGGCGGTCTCCTGCAGGGCGGAGCGCTGCTGTGCCGTGGACCATGGTGCCGTGGAGTCGGGGAGGAACTCGCCCGGCACTCGCAGCGGTTGTCCGAAGACTAACTCTGCTGTGGTTGTGCGCAGGTCGTCCTTGGGCGCCGTCCTGAGGCCCAGCAGGACCCAGGGGAGCATGTCGACCCAGCCGCCGTCGCGGAGGCTGGCCCGGAGCGCGGCTTTCATGGCGCGATGGAAGCGCTCGCACAGGCCGTTGGCCTGGGGGTGGTAGGCCGTGGTGCGGTGCAGCTGGACGCCGAGCCCCCGCGCTACCGCCCCCCAGAGCTCCGAGGTGAACTGGGGGCCGCGGTCGGACGAGATGTCCGAGGGGGTGGCCAAACCGGGCAACCCAAGTGGCGATGAACGCCTGCGCGACGTCCGCCGCCGTCGTTGCTGCTAAAGGCATGGCCTCCGGCCACCGCGTGGGGCGGTCCACCATGGTGAGGACGTGGGTGAAACCCCGCGAGGGGGGCAGAGGTCCCACCAAGTCCACGTGAACGTGGTCGAACCGACGTTCGGGCACCGCAAACGGGGCCATCGGGGCCTGGGTGTGGCGGTGAACCTTCGCGTGCTGGCACGCGAGGCACGTCCTGGCCCAATCGCGGATGGCCTTCCGGAGGCCATGCCAGACGAACTTGTCGGCGACCAGCTTTTGGGAGGCCTTCGTGCCTGGGTGGGAGAGGCCGTGGATGGCGTCAAAAACCCGGCGCTGCCAGCCAGCGGGCATGATGGGGCGAGGCCGGCCGAGGGAGACGTCGCACAAGAGGGCCGCGCCCGCACCATCGAACGGTACCTCGGTGACGCGGAGGCCCGTGACAGCGGTCCGAAAAGCCTGGACGGCGGGGTCGGCAGACTGGTCTGCCGCAATCCGGGCATAGTCGATCCCGAGGTGGACCGCCTGGGCGACGGACCGGGAAAGGCAATCCGCCACTGGGTTGTCCTTCCCCGTGACATGCCGGATGTCCGTCGTGTACTCGGACACGGCCGAGAGGTGACGCTGCTGCCGGGCCGACCATGGCTCGGCGACCTTGGCCATTGCGAAGACCAGGGGCTTGTGGTCGACGAAGGCCGCGAACGGGCGGCCCTCGAGCAGATGGCGGAAGTGCCGCACCGCCTGGTGGAGCCCGAGCAGCTCGCGGTCAAAGGTACTGTACCGCCGTTCGTGCGGGTGGAGCTGCCGGCTAAAAAACGCCAGCGGCTGCCAAGCTCCCTTCACCCATTGCTCGTGCACCGCGCCTACCGTGTAGTCCGATGCGTCGGTGGTGAGGGCGATCGGTGCATCAGGCGCCGGGTGCGCGAGCATGGTGGCGTTAGCCAAGGCGAGCTTCGCGCCCGCAAACACCACGTCCATCGGCTCGGTCCAGGCAATGTCGCCTTTGTCCGGCTTCCCCCAGAGGGCCTCGTGCAGGGGGCGCAGGAGCTGGGCGATGCGGGGCAGGAAACGGTAATAAAAGTTCACCATGCCGAGGAACTCCTGAAGCCCCTTGATCGTGCGGGGGCGCGGAAAACCCCTGACCGCCTCCACCTTGGCCGGTAAGGGGATGGCCCCGTGCCTGGTGACGCGGTGCCCCAAAATGTCGATTTCGGTGACGCCGAACCGGCACTTGGTGGGGTTGATGATCAGGCCATGCCGGCCCAGGCGTTCGAAGAGCGTGCGGAGATGGCGGAGGTGCTCCTCACGGGACGCGCTTGCGACGAGGATGTCGTCCAGGTAGACGTACATGAAGTCCAAGTCACGCAAGACACTGTCCATAAGCCGCTGGAACGCCTGGGCCGCATTCTTCAACCCGAAGGGCATCCACAGAAACTTGAAGAGGCCGAATGGTGTGATGACGGCCGTCTTCGGTATGTCCTCCGGCCTGACGGGGACCTGGTGGTATCCGCGGATGAGGTCCACCTTGGAGAAGAGGGACATTTTCGCCAACCAGGCAGAAAAGTCCTGGATGTGAGGGACCGGGTAGCGGTCGGGGGTGGTAGCATCGTTGAGGCAGCGGTAGTCTCCGCACGGCCACCACCCGCCGCCGGGCTTGGGCACAATGTGCAGCGGCGATGCCCATGCACTGTTGGAGCGCCGGACGATGCCCAGTCGCTCCAGCGTGGCGAACTCCTCCTGCACCACGGCGAGCTTCGCCGGGTCGAGGCGGCGCGCCCGGGCGTAGACCGGTGGTCCGACGGTGGGGATGTGATGCTCCACCCCGTGCTTGACGGCCACCGCCAAGAAAGTGGGCCGCGTGAGGGCCGGGAAACTGGCGAGGAGGCGGGTGAACTCGTCCGCTGCCGGAAGCGTGCAGACCAACCTCGCCGGGACCGAACCGCTCAGCAAGCTGCTTGGCGAGCCGCTCGGTGAGCCGCCCAGGGAGCTGCTCAACGAACTGCTCAGCGCGCAAGCAAGCGAGCTGAAGGTTTCGGCTTGGACAAGGCATCTGTGCCTCACATCCACCAACAGCCCATGCGCACAGAGGAAGTCCGCTCCGAGTAGGCCCATGGGGACACTAGCGGTAACGAACGTCCACTGAAAGCGCTGCCCCCCGAACCGCAGCGAGAGACAACGCTTTCCGATCGTGCGGATGGGCGTGCCGTTGGCGGCAAGCAAAGCGGGGCCCCGGCCCTCAGCTTGCTTGTCGGACGCGGAGGCAGGGAGGACGCTCACATGCGCTCCCGTGTCGCACAGGAAACGACAACCCGAGGAGGTGTCTGTTATGAACAGAAGGCTGCCAGTATGGCCGACGCTCATGGCAGGAAGCGAGCGCCGGCCTGCCAAAAGTACAAGGCGGGTGGCAGGACCTGGCCTTGTGGCCGAACCTGGTATGGAAGTGGCACCAGGTCTGGCCCGGTGGTGGTTGTCGTGCCGGTTGTGACGACGGTGGTGGGCGGGGTGTGGCGGCGGCCACGCGTGGATCCGCCAAACCTATGCCGTGTTCGGGAGGATCCGAACGCCATGCCACGTGGCGATCCGAACCACTCGCGCCATACGCGGCGCCGGGATCCACGACGGCCGTGCTATATGCCGGCCGTGCGTCGTGGGCTGCGAAAAACTTGTCCGCCTCCCTGGCCAGGGCGCGCGGTTCCGTAATGGTCGAACCGGCGAGCGCGAGCCGTACCTGTACAGGTAGCTGGCGGAGGAAGAGAGCACGGAAAAGGAAATCCGCCTGGCCGTCGCCGAGCAGGGACAGTATGTAATCCATGCAGGCGGACGGTCGTGTGTCGCCGAGGACGGGAAGCTCCAAAAGATGGTCAGCGCGGTCGGCCTCTGTGAGGCCAAACGTGTCGAGGAGAAGTCGCTTGAGCGCCGCGTACTTGCTCTCGCCCGGCGGGTGCCGGAGGAAGGACACGACTCGGGCGGCCGTGCCAGATCCAAGGACAGCGACCACGTAAAAGTACATCGTGTCGTCCGCCGTGACGCCCCGGAGCTGGAATTGGGCCTCGGCCTGTAGAAACCAGGTGTCGGCCTGCGCTTCCCAGAACTCCGGTAGCTTGATCGCGACAGCGTTGGTGGCCATAGCGCGTTCGGGGAACAGCAACGGCTGAACCAGTTGGAGGTCACCAGTGTGGTGCTGGGCAAACACGTTAAACAAAGGTAGGCCACAACGCTTTGGGTTAACTCGAGCTCTTTATTGCTTGCTCACTCGTCAGCAATGCCGTGCTTGGGGCTGCGAGCCCGCGTGTATATCCGGAGGCCACGCCTCACCTGGGGCGTGGCCGACACCCACTGGTGCGCGGAATTACGTCACTGCGCCAGCGAGCCATCGTGTCCGCCACAGGACTATGGTTTTCCCCTCCGTCCGTGTGTCCGTCCATCCGTGCGTGCATGCGTGCATAAGCCAAGGACCGCATTAGAATTTGGTGTGTGGGTGCAACCCACGTCAAAATCCAAGATGGCCGCCGCCATGTATGTTTGATGCCATGTATGTCTGAACATTGTGAGCTGAATATCTTGAAAAATAAGGGAAGTACCAACTTCTAATCTGGTTTGTGGGTGTATCTCGGCACAAGGAAGAAAGCTATTGAAAATTGGGTCGCCACGTCAAAATGCAAGATGGCCGCCGCCATGTATGTCTGAACCTTGTGAGATGAATATCTTGAAAAATAAGCGAAGTACCAACTTCTAATTTGGTGTTTGGGTGTATCTCGGCATAAGGAAGAACACTGTTTAAAATTTGGTCGCCACGTCAAAATCCAAGATGGCCGACACCATATGTATGTCTGAACATTGTGAGCGAAATATCTTGAAAAATAAGCGAAGTACCAACTTCTAATCTGGTGTGTGGGTGTATCTCGGCATAAGGAAGAAACCTGTTGAAAATTGGGTCGCCACGTCAAAATCCAAGATGGCCGCCGCCATGTATGTCTGAACCTTGTGAGATGAATATCTTGAAAAATAAGCGAAGTACCAACTTCTAATCTGGTGTGTGCGTGTAGCTAGGCACAAGGAAGAAGGCTATTGAAAATTGGGTCGCCACGTCAAAATCCAAGATGGTCGCCGCCATGTATGTCTGAACCTTGTGAGATGAATATCTTGAAAAATAAGTGAAGTACCAACTTCTAATTTGGTGTGTGGGTGTATCTCGGCATAAGGAAGAACGCTATTTAAAATTGGGTCGCCACGTCAAAATCCAAGATGGCCGCCGCCATGTATGTCTGAACCTTGTGAGATGAATATCTTGAAAAATAAGTGAAGTACCAACTTCTAATTTGGTGTGTGGGTGTATCTAGGCATAAGGAAGAACGCCATTTAAAATTGGGTCGCCACGTCAAAATCCAAGATGGCCGCCCAGCGTCTTCCACTTTGTCAACTTGCATCACTTCACCGACCGGGGACCTAGGTGTAATGCTTGTTGCAGATGGCATCAGCAGAAACAGATCACTACCTTCCCGATTTTCAGCACAGATTCGGGTGTCCATTTCCTGGTTGAGGTGGTCTAGAAATGGAATGGACTTGTTTCTGAGGTAGAAGAACAAGGGGGTATTGGCGGCAGTGTTCGGACATGGATTTGTCATTTTACAAATCTCGGCATTGTGACGTCACCTCCTACAGATTCTATCCTACAGATCCACCTGCACTCTTGACCCCATCCCCTCCAGCTTTGTCAAGGCCTCCCTCCCTGCTCTCTCTCCACTTATCATTGCAACAATAAACTCCTCCCTGTCTACAGGCATCGTCCCACCATCCCTCAAAATTGCTGCTGTTACCCCCATTCTAAAAAAAACCTGGTCTAAACCCTGACACCCTAAATAACTTCAGACCCATCTCCAACCTACCCTTTCTGTCAAAAGTTTTGGAACGCGCTGTAGCCGCGCAACTCAAACATCACCTCTCTGCCAATAACCTGTATGAAACATTCCAATCCGGATTCCGCTCCAACCACAGTACTGAAACTGCTCTCCTCAAAATCACCAATGACCTTCTCCTCTCCTCTGACGCTGGCAACCTCAACATTCTCGTCCTCCTCGACCTCAGCGCTGCCTTTGACACCATCGATCACACCATCCTCCTCACCCGACTTGAATCCACCTTTAACGTTACCGGCACTGCCCTCTCTTGGATTAAATCATACCTCTCTGACAGACGCCAGTTCATCTCCATCAATAACTGCAAATCCCCCACTGCTCCCCTCCCCCAAGGTGTCCCCCAAGGTTCACTTCTTGGCCCCCTCCTCTTCATCCTTTACCTGTCCCCCCTCGGTCACTTAATCCACCGTCATGGTCTCCAATTCCACTGCCTCGCCGATGACATCCAGCTTTTCATCTCCACCAAGTCCGTCTCCACCGACACCCACTCTATCCTGACAAACTGCATCTCTGAAATAAAATCCTGGCTTCAAATCAACTTCCTCAAACTTAACTGTGATAAATCTGAAATAATCATCATTGGCCCAAAAACGCTCACAAAATCCACCCATAACTTTGCCCTCAACATCGACGGTATCCCAGTATCCACCTCCCCTCTCATCCGGAATATTTGCGTCATCTTTGACCAAACCCTCTCCTTCGACAAATACACTAAACAGATCACAAAGACAGCCTTCTTTCACCTGAAAAACATCGCCCGTCTTCGCTCATCCCTCTCCTCCACGGCTGCAGAAACCCTCATCCACGCCTTCATCACCTCCCGTCTGGACTACTGCAATAGCCTCCTCTATGGTTCACTCTCAACAATCACCAATAAACTCCAATACATTCAGAACTCCGCTGCCCGTCTACTCACCCATTCCCGGACCCGTGACCACATCACCCCCGTCCTTTACAAGCTTCACTGGTTCACCATCTCCCAGAGAATCCAGAACAAAATCCTCCTCTTGACCTACAAAGCCCTCCATAACCTGGCCCCATCCTACCTGGCTGACCTCCTCTCCAGATACACTCCCACCCGCAACCTCCGCTCTGGTGGTACCAACCTCCTGACCCCCCCCCCATCCGGACCAAATTCAGATCCTGGGGGGACAGGGCCTTCTCCATCGCTGCTCCCACCCTCTGGAACTCACTACCTCACACCATCAGAGACTCCTCCTCACTCACCACATTCAAAACATCACTCAAGACCCACCTGTTCAGCACTGCATTCAACATTCAACCCACAGCATTTAACCCCTGACTATCACTTCTCTTTCTCCCTCCTTTTGCTTTAAATATTTCCCTATTGATTCTTTTCTTTTTGCAATTGTTGTTTTCATGTTTTGTTATGCATTATGTTTTGCACTCTGTCAAAGCGCCTTTGGGCTTCATGAAAAGCGCTATACAAAATAAATGAATTATTATTATTATTATTATCATGGCCTCAGCGTGATCGAACCAAAGAGAGAATTCAGTGTCAGCATTTGACCGAAGTTGAGTGAGCGCGTGCTTCTTGTCGTCAATCATAGAGTATGCCTCCAGCACATCCATGCCGTTGCGTTTCAGATGAGCAGGGGGGAGGGGGTGCGCACCCCCTGCACCCCCCCCCCCCCCCCCCACCTGGATCCGCCGCTGGATTACAAAACAAAAATGTATTGTAAAAATGTAAAAATGATTACAAAACAAATATGTATATTCTCATGTGTTCTCTTTGTATCAAGTTTGAACAAAAAATGTCCATGCATGTCCAGTAAATGGTTAGGGACACGTTTAAATAACAAAATGGCTGCCAGTCGGCCATATTGGATATGAAAACGAAAGAAAATGACGTGCATATGTAAGTCATCATTCATTATCTTTGTTCCAAGTTTTAACAAGATCAGTAAATGTATTCCTGAGAAATGTTGGAGGACGTGTTCAACATTGTTTTTTACAACTGTTATGGCCACCAGTCGGCCATCATTGCTTGCATCGCGAAAAAATGTATGTACATATTGTTACGGTCCGCGGTTAAGGATGTTGGTTTGCCGATCGGATGGCACCGCGACCTAACAGTTACCCCGATTAACCCTTCCCGAACGTTGGCTGGATCGCGCCACAGATATTCAATATGGAAAAGACAAAAACGACGGATGTGAAGAAAAGGAAGAAGAAGACGAAAAAAAGGTTGAAAATACTACTAAATTTATTTACTATTTACAGGGTCAAAATAACCAAGGAGAAGGAAAGATAAGAAAATAATTTACAGAAGCTTTTAGAGACACAGTGAAAATACTAGCTTATCTAACAAGCTTAACTTATTCCCAGGGACAAGACAAAAGACAGACTATGAACACACTTACACGGGGAATGATGATAGGAATGGCAGGTGGATGGCTGGAGGGAGAGGGAGGTCCAACGGGTCCTGCAGCACGATCGGCACGTTGGGCAGCCGCCGTTCCTTCGCGGCCCTGCTCCAAACTGCCGTCCAGGCCCCAAGCTGCTGTGGCTGCAGTTTTGGTGGCTCAAGCTGCTGTGGATGCAGTTTCGGTGGCTCAAGCTGCTGTGGATGCAACCGCCACTCTTGTCATGGACCTCTCTTTGTCATGGACCTCTCTTTGTCATGGACCTCTCTTTGTCATGGACCTCTCTTTGTCATGGACCTCTCTTGTCATGGACCTCTCTACGCAGCTCTTCACCACTCTTGCGCGCGCGCTTTTATAACGCCCCCGGCGATTAAGCCGCCGGCCTTCGCCCATCGGTGTGCTCACCTCGGCCATGGTTGGTCGCGCGACCCTCTGGCTCCGCCCTTGATGACGACGGGCGGGCACGCCTTTCTTCCCCAACCTGAGCACATGTTCAATGGCGGCAATTGTAGTTGGCAATGCGAATGGCAATTGACGAAAGGGGAAATGGAGGTTTTGGGAATGGGAATGAAAGATGAAGGGAATCTATCTTTTTCATTTGGTGCAATGGAGTGTCATTTTAATGGAAGACAAAGCCTTAATCTAATACACAGAATAAGGAAATAAACTACTGAACAGGGATATTATAGTGTCCTTCAATGTATGCTTTATGGAATTAACTACCGGGACGCCCTTTGACCTTTACACAACACTGGAGGCAGGAGGGGCCAGAATCAAGCAATAATAATAATAAAGCACACAATA
Organism: Myxine glutinosa; assembly: GCF_964187855.1. Lineage (NCBI taxonomy): Eukaryota > Metazoa > Chordata > Myxini > Myxiniformes > Myxinidae > Myxine > Myxine glutinosa. Next base: position 200,874,230 of record NC_136263.1, on the reverse strand, counting down.
AAAAAAATACAATCCTCATATCCGCAACAATATGTATACCATGTTTGAACTTTTTGTGTATACCATTTATGAAAAAATTGGTGTCATATGTTGTCTTTTTGCCAAGTATGAACAAAATCGGTCCATCCATTTCCAATATATGGTTGCGGACGCAAAGACGGACTGGCGAGACCCAATCCATACGACCCTGTTTCTGACTAAGTCCAGAGGGTGTAAAAAAAATTAAAAAATAAATATAATATAGACATGCCAAAGCTTTTCGGACCGCTCTCGTCGGGGAAAATTACACGAGCAGGATGAAGTAGTACAGCATACACGTTTTTATAGACAGAGTAATTAGCTCAACGCTCATTGATTGATGCAGTATGCACCCAATAGGATCAGAGCATGGATCACATGTCGATGATTCACCAGTTGTTGTGATCTGATATTCGTTCACTCAGTGAACATGGTCAAAACAGATACAATGTACACACAAATTACTTGTGTCGACAAAGTATAGGATCATTTGACTTGTTAAATGCTTTTCATAAACAATACACCTGACGATTAGTTTTTGTGAATTCATCACAATTTGTTGCTCATTGTTGTTTGAAGGTGCCACAGTCAAGGTGCAGTGAACCATGTGAACCTGGGACACGACACATTGCCTTAATAGGCCTTCCTGTTTGCTGCTTCAAATGTGTTTCTTGCAATTTTGGAGAATTTTCAAATGATTCAGGTTCGTGCAAAGGAATGAGATTTGTTTCACTAACTTAGCATGTACATGTACATAAGAAATCAAAACACACAAAAAATACACAAATACAGTCCATTCAGAAAGTATTCAGACCCCTTCACCTTTTTCACATTTTGTTATGTTGCAGCCTTGTGCTGAAATCGTTTAAATTCATTTTTTCCCTCATCAATCTGCACTCAATACCCCATAATGACAAAGAGAAAACAGGATTTTAGAACGTTTTGCAAATTTATTTAAAATAAAAAACTGTTAATTCACATTGACATAAGTATTCATACCCTTAACTCAGTACTTAGTTGAAGCACCTTTGGCAGCGATTACAGCCTCGAGACTTCTTGGGTATGATGCGACAAGATTTGCACACCTGGATTTGGGGATTTTCTGCCATTCTTCTCTGCAGATCCTCTCAAGCTCTGTCAGGTTGGATGTGGACCGTCGGTGGACAGCCATTTTCAAGTCTCTCCAGAGATGTTCGATTGGATTCAAGTCAGAGCTCTGGCTGGGCCACTCAAGGACCTTCACAGAGTTGTCCCTAAGCCACTCCTGCATTGTCTTGGCTGTGTGCTTGGGGTCATTGTCCTGTTGGAAGGTGAACCTTCGGCCCAGTCTGAGGTCCTCAGCGCTCTGTTTCAGGTTTTCTTTGAGGATATCTCTGTACTTTGCTCTGTTCATTTTCCCTCAACCCTGACTAGTCCCCCAGTCCCTGCTGCTGAAAAACACCCCCACAGCATGATGCTGCCACCACCATGCTTCACCGTTGGGATGGTATTGGGCAGGTGTTGAGCGGTGCCTGGTTTCCTCCAGACATAACGCTTAGAATTGAGGCCAAACAGTTCAATATTGGTTTCATCAGACCACAGAATCTTGTTTCTCACAGTCTGAGAGTCCTTTAGGTGCTTTTTTGCAAACTCCAAGTGGGCTTTCATGTGTCTTTCACTGAAGAGAGGCTTCAGTCTGGCATCTCTGCCATAAAACCCAGATCGGTGGAGTGTTGCAGTGATGGTTGTCCTTCTGGAAGTTTCTCCCATCTCCACACAGGATCTCTGGAGCTCAGCCAGAGTGACCATCGGGTTCTTGGTCACCTTTTACCAAGGCCCTTCTCCCCCGATTGCTCAGTTTGGCTGGGCGGCCAGCTCTAGGAAGAGTCCTGGTTGTTCCAAATTTCTTCCATTGAAGAATTATGGAGGCCACTGTGCTCTTGGGAACCTTCAATGCAGCAGAATTTTTTTTGTCGGCTTCCCCAGATCTGTGCGTCGACACAATCCTGTCTCTGAGCTCTGCAGGCAGTTCCTTCGACCTCATGGCTTGGTTTTTGCTCTGATATGCATTGTCAGCTGTGAAACCTTATATAGACAGGTGTGTGCCTTTCCAAATCATGTCCAATCAATTAAATTTACCACAGGTAGACTCCAATCAGGGTGTAGAAACATCTGAAAGATGATGAAGAGAAATGGGAGGCACCTGAGCTAAATTTAAAGTGTCATAGCAAAGGGTCTGAATACTTATGTCAATGTGATATTTCAGTTTTTTCTTTTTAATAAATTTGCAAAAGTTTTTTAAATCCTGTTTTCTCTTTGTCATTATGGGGTATTGAGGGCAGATTTATGAGGGAAAAATGAATTTAAACGATTTCAGCCAAAGGCTGCAACATAACAAAATGTGAAAAAAGTGAAGGGGTCGGAATACTTTCTGAATGCCCTGTACATTTATTATATTCTGAATTAATTATAATTTCAGGAATATGTGCTACATCTTGTTTGACACAGATGTCCAAAATATCAGATCTGTAACTTGTTTGGAACTTGGTTGATCACACGCTCTAAAGATCCACAACTGCTGAATATAGATTTGAACATGACGGGTGTAGGAGCAATATTTCTGTACATAAACGATGTAATGTCCACACATTGACCACTTGTAAATGTTTAATATTACTGGGAAAATACTCATTCGATTGCCAAAAAAGTTACAACAGAGATGCAGAGTCTAGCCGGTTTACACAGCAATAGTAACAACAAATCGGGCGAGTATTCTTCCCCGATTCAGCTGTCTTCACTCCATTTATAGTGACCGAGAACAAAGGATGAGATTTGGTTGGATCCTAAAAGTTGGAGGAAGTAGGGAGGGGGGATCTGGGGATGGGGAGTTCTTGACAACCAAGAAGGGAGGGGGAGATCTGGGGACGGGGCGTTCTTTATAACAAAGTAGGGAGGGGGAGATCTGGGGACGGGGAATATTGATAAAGTAGGGAGGGGAGATCTGGGGACAAGGTGTTCTTGATAATAAATTAGGGAGGGAGAGATCTGGGGACGGGGAATTCTTGATAACAAAGTAAGGAGGAGGAGTTCTGGGGTCGGGGAATTCTTGATAACAAAGTAGGGAGGGGGAGATCTGGGGACGGGGAGTTCTTGACAAACAAGTAGGGAGGGGGAGATCTGGGACGGGGAATTCTTGATGACAAAGTAAGGAGGAGGAGTTCTGGGGTCGGGGAATTCTTGATAACAAAGTAGGGAGGGGGAGATCTGGGGACAGGGAGTTCTTGACAACCAAGTCGGGAGGAGGAGATCTGGGGACAGGGAATTCTTGATAATAAAGTAGGGAGGGGGAGATCTGGGGATGTGGAGTTCTTGATAACAAAGTAGGGAGGGGGAGATCTGGGGACGGGGAGTTCTTGATAACAAAGTAGGGAGGGGGAGATCTGGGGACGGGGAGTTCTTGACAAACAAGTAGGGAGGGGGAGATCTGGGGACGGGGAATTCTTGATAACAAAGTAAGGAGGAGGAGTTCTGGGGTCGGGGAATTCTTGATAACAAAGTAGGGAGGGGGAGATCTGGGGACGGGGAGTTCTTGACAACCAAGTCGGGAGGAGGAGATCTGGGGATGGGGAATTCTTGATAACAAAGTAAGGAGGAGGAGTTCTGGGGTCGGGGAATTCTTGATAACAAAGTAGGGAGGGGGAGATCTGGGGACGGGGAGTTCTTGACAACCAAGTCGGGAGGAGGAGATCTGGTGACAGGGAATTCTTGATAATAAAGTAGGGAGGGGGAGATCTGGGGACGTGGAGTTCTTGATAACAAAGTAGGGAGGGGGAGATCTGGGGATGGGGAATTCTTGATAACAAAGTAAGGAGGAGGAGTTCTGGGGTCAGGGAATTCTTGATAACAAAGTATGGAGGGGGAGATCTGGGGACGGGGAGTTCTTGACAAACAAGTAGGGAGGGGGAGATCTGGGGACGGGGAATTCTTGATAACAAAGTAAGGAGGAGGAGTTCTGGGGTCGGGGAATTCTTGATAACAAAGTAGGGAGGAGGAGATCTGGGGACGGGGAGTTCTTGACAACCAAGTCGGGAGGAGGAGATCTGGGGACAGGGAATTCTTGATAATAAAGTAGGGAGGGGGAGATCTGGGGACGTGGAGTTCTTGATAACAAAGTAGGGAGGGGGAGATCTGGGGACGGGGAGTTCTTGACAACCAAGTAGGGAGGAGGAGATCTGGGGATGGGGAATTCTTGATAACAAAGTAGGGAGGAGAAGTTCTGGGGATTGGGAGTTCTTGATAACAAAGTAGGGAGTAGATCTGGGGACAGGAATTCTTGACAACAAAGTAGGGAGGGGTAGATCTGGGGATGGGGAGTTCTTGATAACAAATTAGGGAGGGGACGATCTGGGGATTGGGAGTTCTTGATAACAAAGTAGGGAGTAGGAGATCTGGGGATAGGTAATTCTTGATAACAAAGTAGGGAGGGGGAGATCTGGGGACGGGGAGTTATTGATAACAAAGTAGGGAGGGGGAGATCTGGGGACGGGGAGTTCTTGATAATAAAGTAGGGAGGGGGAGATCCGGGGATGGGGAATTCTTGATAACAAAGTAGGGAGGGGGAGATCTGGGGACGGGGAATTCTTGATGACAAAGTATGGAGGGGGAGATCTGGGGACGGGGAATTATTGATAACAAAGTATGGAGGAGGAGATCTGGGGACAGGGAATTCTTGATAACATGGAGGAGGAGATCTGTGGACGGGGACTTCTTGATAACACATTATCTCCCCAGTTGGTCAACAAGGAATTCAATTGTATCAGAAAAAGCAGGAGCGCCAGAAGATGCTTGTTTTGTAAAACAAAGTATTCACAGATCTTATCCCCAAGTTGGTATTTACACAGTTCTGCAAAGAGAGATATGTCGATGTCTTTCCATCACATTGGCAACTATTGGTGCCGACCAAAGTCTGTAAGTTATGCTTTCAAATCCCTGAGCTGGATTGAAATGTATATGAACAAATTATATACACACATCCTTAATAATATAATTAATCCTTCTTCTACAAGATTCTTATAAACTGTAACGCAGTATTGTTAAGATTCATCAAATATATATTACTGAACTATTTCTATCATCACATCTCATATTGATGTTCTTCTCATGAACAATACATTGGATATTGGTACCTACATGAGGATTTTTTCTGAGAAGAGATCCGAAAGAGCATTTGTCATCATAATGGATATCATTTAACTATCTTGATAATTAAAAAGGACGAAGGACAAATTTCAATTGAGATGCCAGCGATAACTCGCTTACTCCCGTGGATAGACATCTCATGAACACTTTAGAAGTTTAATACTTCGACACGGGCAAAGTTGTTGATTATGCGCTGACATTCGCCAAATTGGATGGACCTAACAATTTCTGTGATTGTTTGCTTCAAGTCAAATATCCCCAAAAACACACAATTTGGTGGGCTTAGATCAGGGGAATGTGGAGACCACTTGATGCTGAAGTGGCGGCCAATCACGCTCTCACCCTAATGGCTTAACGTCACCCACTCATGGGACTCGCATGCGGTGTGAGTGGTTGCCCCACCCTGTTGAAACCATTGGTCTTCCTTTCAAAAGCTTTTACCCCGACCAAGAACAGCCCATAACTCATTGGGCACTTTAATGTAGTGCTGGGAGTTGATGTTCATGGCAGTACCGCCCTCACCTTGGAACCATGCTTGCTCATTGCACACCAGGTTATACACGAGAACTGAATGTAAGGAACTCGGGCAAGCTACAATGGGCGGTACTGTGCCCCAGAAGGCATTCCTTGTTCTCAATTTCTTTTTGAGATATCCGGTTCACTGACAAACAAACAAGAAAGACGTGCAGAGCATGATATCTTACTATAATTCACCAAATGTCCGTCCGTCCGTTTGTCTGTCCGTCTGTCTGTCTGTCTGTTTGAAGGTACTGCAAAAACAGATGAACCGATCGCAAAGATATTTTGTGTGGGTAATCCTGGGATCTCCAGGAGTAAAACAGGCTATTTAGTTTTCCCAATTTCAGCTTTGGTCTCCAGCATTCTCAGGTTTGGACTCGCGCATAACATTCGCGTTCGCATTACGTTCATTGTGACGATGTTTTCATTGTGACGATGTTGTTTTCCCGGGTGCCGCACAAACAGCTGCACCGAAGACCTCGGACAAAGACCTTTTTTAGGACACGGGTTGAATCCCTGCTTGAGAGAATTCCAACCCCCTCCCCGCCATCACGGCCATCTCTCCAACTCACAATCCCACGAGGTATGTGGAAAGGACGACCCAAAACCAATTAATCTTCTTTTCGATTCATATATAAACATCATTAAAAGTAAATAATGACCTCGGCCAAAGTTCAAACGATGGACGTTTAATCTCCACATGAGAGAATTCCACATAGCTATTTGGGTGGTGTATACGCTAACAGATCGCTGTCTCCATCGATCTTGCCAAGGCCGTAACAGCTGTCGGCTGAAAATCCTTTTAACCGTTGCTTTATTTGACACCTTAACTTCACCAACTTAGGCTTAACAACTTAGTCGTATCATATATTAGTTTGACGTAGGCTTAACAACAACTTTGGCTTAGTTTGACAACTTAGGCTTAACTTAACCGTAACAGTGATGTGGCTTTTATTGAAATTCTAAAGATACTGTTTAGATTTTGATGATTTGCGTGTGATATGATTTAACGGATGTTTATATAAATCGTTTAAAATAAAAAAACCTTAAATTTATGATATTTTACCTTTTCATTTGGGCCTCCCAATTGAAGTCCCACCCACAGGGTGGGTACCGTTGCTAGTTTTCAAAACCCACCATCCCCCCCACACCCGCCCCCCAAAAGGTTGCCATGGATACATCAAATTGTCCATTTCAATCGATTTAAATTCACGATATTAATCAAAGCTTGGGTCAAGCAGATGAACATTGATTATTTTTCAGATGAAAATTGATGAATTTTAGAGGTTTGACCTTGACTTGATCTTTGACATTTTGACCTCAAAAATAGTTGTTTTCCCAATTCAGTGATGCAATGTAAAATTGTTGTTTAATTTTAAAGTTGACAGGATTAAAATTGACAATTTTTCAGATGAAAATTGATGATTTTAGAAGTTTGACCTTGAGTTGACCTTTGACCTTTTGACCTCCCCTTACCTTTTGACCTTATCTCTACAACTTCTTAAAGTTTAATGATGATCATTTCAGAATTGTGACCTGTGGGCGATTGGCAGACAGACAAAGAGACAGAATATCAAAGTTGACCGACCAATATACTTGAGAAATCATCGATTTTGCAAGTAACAAACAGATAAACAGACAAACAGACAAGGGTTAAAATATAGCCTCCATTTACCTTCGGTGCCGTAGATTATAATGTAATGCTGCATAGAACGGAGGGTTTCTTTTGGCACACCCAGGTAAATGCAGTAATCAAATAATATGAATGATGTTAACGAATACGCACCATGAACGTATCCACAGATTCATACGAGTGCCACCGCTGCCCCAACTATTACTCATCCAATGATCATCGGGACAATTGTTTCCCATCACCTGAAGAATATTTATCTTTCTCAGAAACTATGACAATCACACTTCTGTCCCTTATATTGTTGGGATTGATGATGAGTCTTGTCATTGGAACTCTCCTTCTGTATCACAGGAACAAACCAAATTTTAAAGTTGCTGATATCAAATACGAAATATTCCTGTTGTTTGCTCTTTCTTTGACTCTTTTGACCAGTTTATCATTCTTTGGACGACCAAATGAATTGTCCTGTCATTTTCGAGAACCTGGGACATGCTTATGCCTGGCAGTCGTCTTCTCTTATTATGCTCGACAAATATTTTGCAAAGTCTCCTCTTTTCAAGGTGGGCTTGTTCTGATTCATAAAATAATAACTGGAAATAAATAAGCACAACACTTTTAAACAAAATAAAAAATACACACGTGCAGATAATTTTTCAATTTAATTCAGAATAACTTTTATTTTGCATGACATAACAAGAAATCAAATTTACAATTGTTTCAAATTAGTGAACAGCATCATCCCTGAAAGCACAAAGTTTGTGACAGGGCAGTAGTGTGAATATGTTAGTTTCCAGGGTTGCTTTAAAGCCGTTCCAGGGTTGCTTTGGCTCTATGCTTGGGGTCATTGTCCAGTTGGAACGTCAATTTTCGCTGCTGTCTCAGGTCTTTTGCACTCTGAAGCAGGTTCTCCTCAAGGATTTGCCTGTATTTGGCTCCATTCATTGTTCCCTCTATCCTTACAAGTCTCTCATAATTATCTGCTGTGAAAAGTGAGAACCTCTATAATAAAGTATTACAATTAGAATGTGAGTACGTCTCTGAATTATGTACAATTAGAATGTGAGTACGTCTCTAAATTATGTACAATTAGAATGTGAGTACTTCTATAAATTATGTCCAATTAGAATGTGAGTACGTCTACAAAGTATGAAGAATTAGAATGTGAGTATGTCTATAAAGTATGTGCAATTAGAATGTGAGCATGTCTATAAAGTATGTCTAATGTGAATGATTACATCTATAAAGTATGTACTATTAGAATGTGAGTATGTTTATAAATTATGTTCAATTAGAATGTGAGTACGTCTATAAATTATGTACAATTAGAATGTGAGTACGTCTACAAATTATGTACAATTAGAATGTGAGTATGTACAATTAGAATGTGAGTACGTCTATAAATTATGTACAATTAGAATGTGAGTACGTCTACAAATTATGTACAATTAGAATGTGAGTATGTACAATTAGAATGTGAGTACGTCTATAAAGTATGTGCAATTGGAATGTGAGTAAATCTATATATTATGTACAATTAGAATGTGAGTATGTCTATAAAGTATGTACAATTAGAATGTGAGTACGTCTATACCGTATGTACAATTAGAATGTGAGTACGTCTATAAAGTATGTGCAATTGGAATGTGAGTAAATCTATATATTATGTACAATTAGAATGTGAGTATGTCTATAAAGTATGTACAATTAGAATGTGAGTACGTCTATAAATGATGTACCATTAGAATGTGAGTAAATCTATATATTATGTACAATTAGAATGTGAGTACGTCTATAAAGTATGTGCAATTGTAATGAGTAAATCTATATATTATGTACAATTAGAATGTGAGTACGTCTATAAAGTATGTACAATTAGAATGTGAGTACGTCTATAAATTATGTACCATTAGAATGTGAGTAAATCTATATATTATGTACAATTACAATGTGAGTACGTCTATAAAGTATGTACAATTAGAATGTGAGTACGTCTATAAATTATGTACCATTAGAATGTGAGTGCGTCTATAAATTATGGACAATTAGAATGTGAGTACGTCGATAAAGTATTGTCATGTGACTACCCTATGGTGAACACCGCAGTGTGACATGGAGGACCAAACGAGATTAACACTCTGAGGCGTTCATTCAAAATATTGTGGAGAATACTTGTGGGGGGGGGGGGGAGGGGTGAGGCTGAAGAGCTTACCTTCAAGGGTCCACCCGATGTCCTTGACCCTGCAATAAATCACTTCAAACTGACGTGGAATTAAAATGCACAAAAATGCCGGATTTATTATAGAAAGTGCCAGTAACAAAGAAAACATGATAAAACTGTATTCCTAATTGGAGCGCTCCCACACAGACGTGAATATGGACAAAGGATAAATTAACTGGAAAATATATAGGTGTGATTTGTGGCACTTATCTCCAATGGGCTGGTGTATCTCGTCAGGAATCGTCAAAAATCGTCTGAGGCCTTGGCGGAAAAATGCGCTGGCTGCACTGGCATGGGCGCAAACTAGGCCTCACACACCCGCGTTCCCCAGCCATGCTTTTCTTCATCATCCATGCATGGGAAACCGCAGATCTCAGTCCGCAGCTCTTGCTCCTCATGATCACTAGCAAGATGACGGAACACGACTGTCACGACTGATGACGGAACACGAACACGAACTGATAAAGCATCCTTGCGCAAGAGAAATAAAACGTGACCATTTGCTATGGGATCCAGAACGAGAAGGCAAAATGTCGACACACAACCGTCAACCACCAGACCCAAAACGAGCGGGAAAATGTCGCCGTTCCACCTATTTTGTACTTGAGGCTCTGACGTCATCCCATGACGTCTCCACTCCTATCAGCGAGTTTCATCTTACCAGTCCTTGTGTCAATCAAATCCTGGACCAATCACTGCTCTTCAAGATGTGGCCTCATGAACCTGCCTGTGATTGTGTGCTCACTAAGTCGGTGTTATCAGCGATAGTGCTTGATGCCTGGGTTCCGGTTGGTTTTTAATTAGTGTGGTTAATGGCAGATTTCTTACTAGGTGTGAAGTGCGGTGTCATAAGGAACACAGGAAAAGATTACAGAGGCAATTACATACATGGGATTAATTTACCCATAATCCCTCGCTAATTAACAAACCCCACCCCTCTCATGGAAAGGAAGATACAAGCTTACCCAACATACGGTCTGCTTGAATTTCCTACTTATGATACATCGAGGTTTCTTCTTCTACACGACAGTCGGAGCACACTAATCTATACACTCTACCTGGCTCTAAGGTAATCATTGTCTAGCAGGATAAACGTAACAGTATGTAGAATTAGAATGTGAGAACATCTATGGATTATGTACAATTAGAATGTGAGTATGTCTGTAAAGTATGTACAATTAGAATGTGAGTACATCGATAAAGGATGTATAATTAAAATGTGAGTACATCTTTGAAGTATGAACAATTAGAATGTGAGTATGTCTATAAAGTATGTAAAATTAGAATGTGAGTACATCTATGAATTATGTGCAATTAGAATGTGAGTATATCTATACAGTAAGTACAATTAGAATGTGAGTACGTCTGGAAAGTATTGTCGGGCGATTGCCCTCAGTTAATACCGTGGGATCGCGGATGGCCAAACGAACTTTAATGGAGGTGATTATTCAATGACGTATTTGACTAGGCAGCATGGGAGGAAGAAGGAAGAGGAAGAAGCGGCGATCTCTTACCTCACGGCTCCGACGGCAGCCCTTGATCCTGTAGGAAATGAAATCAAGCAAACGAAAACCCGAATTCAATGTACAAAAAGAAACGATTTATTATGCAGAACCCGAGAACAATGGATGCGCCGGTAAATAACTGTGATTCCAAAATCGGGATCCCACCCACCTCACTTCAACAACAGCATAGGGGAATGAATTAAGCAAAAATAACTGTTGTGTGCACGTTTGTATTGGCTTTTCTTTGTGCGTCAGGAATTGTCCGGTCTCAGTACGTCGTCCGAACACAGCTCCAGTTGGCGGGAACTGCTCGGTCGTTGGCGCGAACTGCTTGGTCATTGGCGCAAACCAGGCCCCGGCGCGCCCTTGCTCGCTCGGCCCCAATGAAGGCCTCCTGCGCGAGGCGAACGAGTGTGCACTCAGCGCAGCCCGCTCCCCAACCATGCCCTTCCTCAAGAACGTGGCACGGAAACCGCGGCTCTTCGTTCTTGGGGCTCTGCCATTTTACGAACACCCCGCATACAGTCTCTCCTCGGTTCGCAACCACAGGTCACGTCCCACACACTGTCGCTTGACAACGTCCGACACGAAGCGGGGAGAGTCGATTGCAGAGGAACACATGAGGGCCAAGCGAGAGAGAGTATCCAACAACGACACTGGATGGAGAGGGACGTCAATGCTGACAGAGGCAAAATGCGACCGCTCGCTATGGATCCAGCATGAGAAGGTCAAAATGTCGGCTCGCCGTTCATGGTCTCCTTCTCCTCTGACATCACCGCCCTCCCTCGACCAATCCTTCGCAAGGTGGGCGTGGCCTCAGCCTGCCTGTACAATGTCTGCCTGCCATGGTGTAACAATGCACGGCCACTTGCTGGTGCTCTTCCAAAGTCATTGTGGCGGCTGGGAATTATTGAATGTGTGGTGCGCTAATGGGCCTATCTAATGTCGATGGGATGTATTGCCATAAGGGACACTGGGAAGCTCACCGAGGGAACAACACACAAGGGAATTTTCCCCATAATCCCTGTACTAATTAGCATGCCCTGCCCATCGTGGCAGGGACACAGATACGCACTTATCCCGACATATGGCTAAATACAGAACTTATTACAGGTGAGGTACCCTATCACGACAGCCGGACACTTACCTATGCAGATATACCTGGATCTAGATATTCCTCTACCCAAAATTCATAACACAGCCCCTTCCCCCCCCCCCCCCCCTCCCTGGAACAATAGCCCCTGCAAGGTTCACTGTAGGTGCTACCTTTCCTGTCTTCGCATTTGCTGTCTCACACTTTCTTAACTGATGAAATAAATCAGGAGGGCTGTGGGAAGTGAGCCGAAGCTACTGACCTGTTCTCCTTAACATTCGTGCCGAGCTCGGAATAAACAGCTCAGTGAAAATCAGCTCGTTGTCGCGTCCATATTGTTGGAGTTCGACGTGAGAGCACAGCTCCTGCGCATGCGCAAGATTGGAGGTCTCGTCTCTTCAAAGCTGTCCATGCACGTACGCTTTTGAAGTTAAGTAACTTTTCACAATTGTGTTTTTGTCGAAACTGTATCTTTCTCTCGGTGTATGTACCTATTGGGGTGTCTTTAATAGTATTCTTGGTGTTGGTTTTTCATACCTGTGTACAGAATCGTCGGTCTTTCGTATCGCGTATTCTGAGGCCTAGTGTAGTAGGCTACCGTGTCCGACCTTGGCTTGAGGCTTTGATCTTGTCTCAGCGGTTCTTCGATCGCGCTGCAATTACTTTCTGGTCTCTGGTTTTCCCGGTCTTTTCACCCCATACTTCCTTGTTTTAAAATCTCCTCAAAAAAAAAAACCAAAAAAACATTTCCTTCTCTGTTCTTATTCGTTTATTCGTTGTTCTTATTTGTTCGTTCGTTCTTCGACCATGTTGTTTGTGATCACGTGATCACGTTGTTAAAAAATGTCTAATCTGTCCCCTGAAGAACTGTATTCTGTCATATTCTATAACACCTTTTTCTTCTTCTTCTATAAAAGGATGCTTTCGACTTGCTCACCAAATCTATTCATTCCAAAAAAAAATTCCATCTCTTATAGTGTATCTTTCATTCATTCCCTAAACTCTCCAGCACTCCACCCATCCTTCAGCGTCCTCAAACGTATTTTTGACTCGAATGTCTAAAGAAACTCATTTTGCAATAAATGTTCGTTTCCCATTAATCGTACACTTTTCAAAATCCAATCTCACCCCTCCCCTCCAAATCTTCCCCATCACCCCTCCCCTCCAAATCTTCCCCATCACCCCTTCCCTCCAAAACTTCCACATCACCCCTTCCCTCCAAATCTTCCCCATCACCCATCCCCTCCAAAACTTCACCATCACCCCTCCGCTCTAAATCTACCCCCTTGCCCCTTCCCTTCAAATCATCCCCATCACCCATCTCTTTCAAATCTTCCCCCTTGCCCCTCCCCTCCAAATCTTCCCAATCACCCATTCCTTTCAAATCTCCCCCCACACCCTTCCCCTCCGAGACACTCCCTCGCTCCTCCCCTCCTAGACTCCCCTCTCACCCCTCCTCCTCAAAGCGTCCTCCCCGCTTCTTCCCCCTTCCAACTTTCACCTTCATCTCCCTCAACCTTCTGCCTCACTCTTCCCCCTCGTCAAATAACACCTCACTGCGCCTCACCCAATCACCATCAAACCTTTTGTTCGCCCCATTCTTCCCTTTCTCCAAGCTATTCTGTAATCTCTGACACACCTTCAACAGCTCTCCCTACCTCTTCCTCCTCTTCCACATCTTACCCTACAACTCCCCCCCCCCCCCCCTGTTCTGTATCCGATGCTCCCCCTTCCTCTTCCTTAACAGTATGGACCTCAAACATCCGGGGCCTTCGCTCAAACTTGTCTGATCTCTCCATACAGGTTGCTTCTGACAAACCAGACGTGATCTGCTTAACAGAAACTTTCCTCCTTCATGATGTCTCTGATTCCTTGGTATCTCTCCCAGGTTACTCCCTCCTCTGGTATGATAGACCTGAGCCTCGTCCTGGAGGTGGGGTTGCTATCTTTATAAAAAAAACTCTCTCCCTCCCTTGCCCTGCACTGCCCTCTCTCCATCTCACCCCCAGGAATACCTTTGGCTACGGCTTCCCCTTCGCTCCCACCTTTTGTTCATATGTGTGTTGTACCGTCCACCAAACAGTGATGACTCCATCTGCATCTCGCTGTCTGAGAATATGGACCAACTTCTATCTACCCATCCCAACTCTCTCATCCTCATATGTGGTGATTTCAACTGTCACCATGCCAGTTGGCTGGGTGTGGGTACCTCTCTCACCAGCCATGGCTCTTCAGCAAAGGACTTCTGTGACTCACTGGGACTGACACAATCTGTCAATTTCCCGACCCGGATTTCAGTCAACGGAGCATCTTCTCTTCTGGACTTGGTAATGACCAACTCCCCTGAAAATGTCTGCTGCTCTTCTTCTGTTCCAATCGGCTCTTCTGATCATGTGATTGTTAAAGTGGACATCTCTCTGACCATTCTCAGAGAGCCTCCTCAGCGTCGACGAGTCTGGCATTTCACTCAGGCCAACTGGCACAGTCTTCAAGCAGCCATCAATCATCTGGACTGGTCTCCCATCTCTACCGCCTCTGACATCAACTCATCCTGGGAATTCTTCCAAAGTAAATTGCTCTCTCTCATGCACAGATTTATCCCATCTCGTCTTCAGTTGTCATACCCTTCCTCCCATCCATGGTACACGGATTCTTGTGGTGAGGCTATTGCCCAGAAACAACTTGCTTTCGTCTCCTGGAAAGCAAATCCAACGGAAGGAAATCTCATTTCCTTTCACAAAGCCCGAAACAAGTGTGTGTCCACCCTCAGCGGAGCCAGGAAACAATATCTCTCCGTTCTCAGGACGGAACTCTCTTATCTGTCTCCCTCTTCCAAATCCTGGTGGCGTCTGGTCAAATCTGTTTCTGGTGTTTGTTCCCCCTCCATCCCCTCCCTCACCTCAAATGGCCACACGTCTGACTCCGCACGTGAAAAAGCTGAATGCCTCAACTCTGTGTTTGCCTCTAAATCTTGTGTCCCAAACCCATCCCTCTCTGTACCCACCGTACCCAGTCGTACCCAGCTGCTCCTGCACTCTGTGTCCTTTCCTCCTGACAAGGTGGAAAAGTTTCTGTCAAACCTCGACTCGGATTCTGCAACTGGACCTGATGGCATCAGCCCACGGGTCCTAAAATCCTGTTCTTCCGCTCTTTCACTCCCTCTCTCTGTTCTCCTCACCCTCTCTTTTGCTCAAGGTCATCTTCCATCTGCTTGGAAATCTGCCAACATCACCGCTTTGCACAAAAAAGGTGCAAAAACAGATCCCAGCAACTACAGACCAATCAGCCTTCTCCCAATTATCAGCAAAAAAGTCATGGAATTCATCATTGCTCCAGATATGAAATCTTTCCTCCTCTCCAATGGCTTGATCTCTGATCATCAATTTGGTTTCAGACCTGGTCACTCTACTCTGGACATGCTGCTTCTGCTTTCTCAACAATGGATGGAGGTCCTCAATGCCAAACAGGAAATTAGAGCTGTCTCCCTTGACATATCACGTGCCTTCGATACGGTCTGGCACCCCGCTCTGCTCACCAAACTCTCCTCTGTTGGTATCCATGGAAATCTCCACGCATGGCTGGCGGACTTCCTCTCTAGTCGTAGTCAACGTTTGGCCCTGAATGGGTTTCTCTCATCTCCTCTTTCTGTTCAGGCTGGTGTTCCCCAAGGCAGTGTTCTGGGCCCTGTGCTTTTTCTGGTCTTCATCAATGATCTCTCTGACTCTCTTGAAAATCCTCTCTATCTCTTTGCTGATGACTCTACTCTCAGTCGCTCCATTCTTCATCCCTCAGATCGGCAGTCTGCAGCCTCCTAACTCTCTGCAGACCTGGACAAAATCACAGACTGGGCAAACAAGTGGAACATGTCTTTCAATCCTGACAAATCTCACACTCTTATGATGTCTATCCGAAAAGACTGACTGTACAACCCTCCCATCCACTTTCTGAATAATCCTCTCCAAGAAGTTCTGTCACTCAAGCTTTTGGGTCTCACTATCTGCCATGATCTTTCCTGGGAAAACCACATTTCAAATCTGGTCTCCAAAGCCAGTCGCCGACTGGGCATCCTCTGTCGTGCGAAGTCCTTCCTTGGCACACCTGAGCTCCTCACCACATACAAGGCTTTCATCCACAGCTCAATGGAATACTGCTCTCCCCTCTGGGCTGGTGCTCCTGCCTCACACCTAGCTCGTCTTCACGCTGTTGAAACCAAAGCATTCAGAATCATTGGAATCTCCCGCGATGAAGCTAACGCCAAGGGCCTCTCACTCACTCACCGCAGGCAGGTTGGTGGTCTTTCCGTCTTCTACCAACTCCTCTCTGGCCTTGCCCCCCCCCCCCCCCCCAGCTCTCTCTGGGCTCTGTCCCGCAAATATTCCTACAGGTCGCACAAGATCTGCCTGCAACCCTCTTATGGTTAAACTGCCAAAATCAAGACTCTCTGCTCACCTTCACTCCTTCATTCCTCCTTTCTCCCGCTTCTGGAACAAACTCCCTCACTCTCTTCAATCCCACTCCACCCTCCAGGTCTTTAAAACATCTGTTCACCACCATCTCTTATCTTCCCCCATCCAAAACCTTGATCTTTTCTACCCCCGCTAATCTCACCCCAATTCCACTTTTTTGAAATACCAACTTCTGTCCTGGAATTCCTTGGTGTCCTTGTGTTTTATACTTCTCCCTCCCCCCGCCCCCTTCCCACGCCTCCTCCCCCCAAGCCCTCTCCCTTCCACACATCTCCCTGCTCTCAAATGTTGTGTTCGTGTGCTTCTCCTTCTCTCCCCATCTTGTCTTCCGCTCCCTCTTTTTATATATTTTGTTTGTCTGGTTGATTTGTTTGTGAAGTAAATGTTAGCTCTTTCACGAGCCTCGATTCAGTATCCAAAAAAAACAAAAAAAACAAATAAAAAAACATGCTAATCCCTTAAGCAATCATGCAGGTAAATATTTACAATGATTATAATTCATTGTTCCTGTGGTGGGAGGAAACAAACAACAACACCCAAAGTCTAACTTAACCACAAACCTTACCCTTAGCTAAAAATTGCAAAATTCAAAACTTTCAAAAACTTTAAAACATTTGTTCAAACCCTTTCCTACCGACCGCGTCCTCCGGTGGATGCCACAAGATGCAACCTTACCTGTGGGGCCATCCTAATGCACCCCTACATTTCCGCGGGCCCTGTCCTTGTGTTACAGGTGAGTGACATGGCTCGGTGGATTTTGCTCCCATTTACGCAACACAAACCCTTAACCACTCATTCTCATTCCAAAAATCATTTAGACGCAAAATAATTGCACGTACTTATTCCACCCCCCTGCAGGACCATGGCATATGTGTCATATTCATATGTGTGCATTTCTTTCAACGAGGCAGCGTGGAGGTACCGCACAATCAAGATGGGGGTGCTCTTCAAGCTGTGGTGCCCGCAGTCCAAACACAAGTCACTCGACTTACAAATTCATTGCACTTCCCCCCCCCCCCCCCCCTTTACCTCTTGGCCCCGTGACAGTCAAACAGCCCTTTCCACCGTATCATTTTGAATAACTCTCCATGCTGAATAACATATACGAATGATGATGTCACAGTTGCCTCAATTATGACGTCATAATTCGACAAGTAAAAAACTTCATCTGATCAGGATGAAATTTCTTGAGCATCATCTCGGTAGAAATTGATGCAAAAAAATTATAATGACGTCATATGTCACGTGGTTAGGCCACTATATTGTTTGAAGTGTAAAGCCTGAAAAAACACGAAAACCCCATTTTCTCCGGAATAACTGACCAGATCGAGGCCAAACTTTGCAGGCAGAAAATCGCATACCCATGATAACCAAAAAGTTCAGGGAGCATCATGTCATAATTCACATGGTTTAGGAGCTATGACGTTTTGAAGCATAAACCTTTAAAACCTAGCTCCTCCCACATTTTTGATCATATCGAATGAAAATGCCACAATTTATATGCTATGACGTCGTAGGTCACGTGCTACTGGCACCATCTTGGAAAAAACAAAAAACTTTGCACCTCTATATCTCCAAAAGTGCTGCGTATAAATCATTGAGATAGGCCTCATTGTAAAGAACTGTCCATGGAGAATAATGCATGTGAATGATAATGTCATAGGTGCCTCCATTATGAAGTAATAATTTGACAGGTACAAAACTTCATCCGTTATCGTCGAATAAAGAAATTCACCTTTTCCGAGGGCCGCGCCTTGATTTTCACTGTGCGCGATTCGTGCATGCTGGCCGTACAGGCTTGTTTCAACTCTGATTTAAATTCGGTTTTCGGATTTGGTAGTGGCTCGGGGGTGTTAACACCTGACCACCACAAAGCCAGTGCAAATCGTATAAATTTGACCAAGTTGCCTGAGGTGGCCTGTAGGTAATTATTTAATTTTTCCCTTGGCGCGATTCATGCAGGCTGGCCGTACGTGCTTGTCTTAACTTGGATTTGAATTATATTTTCACTTTTCATGGAATGTTGGGGTTTGTGCAGCTGCTGATAACTTTTAATTGGTCAAATTCGTCAAACATCCACTGAAATACCCCGACCGTACTCGAACCATGCTTGCTATGTGTTGTGAATAAAGATATGTGCAGGAAATGTCCACCAATGCTATATATATTGCTGCAAGCTATTGTTGGTTGTTGGAATGTATAATAATGTTGTGGCAGGGCTGCTGACGTGAGTGTGCTGATTATTACAACATGTAGGACAAGGTTAGCTGTGTACCAAATGTCATCACACCCTCATCTCAGCTCTAATCTCATATCCATGGATATTTTCTGTCATCGCTTATACAGCTTTAGATTAGACGGTGACAAAATCCGTTAACTTCTAATAAAATCGGCTGGTTTTGCGTTTGTGGGGTAGGATAACATGTGGGGCCTAGGGTGAAAGTGGGGTTGCATGAAAGTGGGGTTGTATCAATGTGTGTCTGATGAAAGCGGGGTTGATTTGTCAAAGTGTGTCCAATGAAAGCGGGGTTGATTTGTCAAAATGTGTCCAATGAAAGCGGCGTTGATTTATCAAAGTGTGTCCAATGAAAGTGGGGTTGTATCAAAGTGTGTCTGATGAAAGTGGGGTGGTATGAAAGCAAGTTCTGATCAAAGTGGTATGGTATCAAAGTGTGTCCAGTGAAAGGGGGTTGTATACAAGCGGAGTTGTATCAAAGCGTGTCCAATGAAAGCAGGGTTGTATCAAAGTGGGGTTGTAACAAAGTGTGTCCGATAAAATCGGGGATGTATCAAAGTGGGGTTGTATCAAAGTGTGTCCGATGAAAGCGGGGATGTATCAAAGTGGGGTTGTATCAAATCGTGTGCAATGAAAGCGTGTCCAATGAAAGCATGTACAATGAAAGTGTGTCCAATGAAATTGTGTCCAATGAAATCATGTGCAATGAAATCATGTGCAATGAAAGCGTGTCAAATGAAAGTGTGTCCAATGAAAGCGTGTTCAATGAAATCGTATGCAATGAAAGCGTGTCCAATGAAAGCGTATCCAATGAAATCGTGTGCAATGAAAGCGTGTCCAATGAAAGCGTATCCAATGAAAGCGTGTCCAATGAAATCGTGTGCAATGAAAGCGTGTCCAATGAAAGCGTGTCCAATGAAAGCGTGTCCAATGAAAGCGTGTCCAATGAAAGCGTGTCCAATGAAAGCGTGTCCAATGAAAGCGTGTCCAATGAAAGCGTGTCCAATGAAAGCGTGTCCAATGAAAGCGTGCCAATGAAAGCGTGTCCAATGAAAGCGTGTCCAATGAAAGCGTGTCCAATGAAAGCGTGTCCAATGAAAGCGTGTCCAATGAAAGCGTGTCCAATGAAAGCGTGTCCAATGAAAGCGTGTCCAATGAAAGCGTGTCCAATGAAAGCGTGTCCAATGAAAGCGTGTCCAATGAAAGCGTGTCCAATGAAAGCGTGTCCAATGAAAGCGTGTCCAATGAAAGCGTGTCCAATGAAAGCGTGTCCAATGAAAGCTTGTCCAATGAAAGCGTGTCCAATGAAAGCGTGTCCAATGAAATCGGGGTTGTATCAAAGTTGAGTGGTTTCAAAGCGGACCAATGAAAGTGGGGTTGTATCAAGGTGTGTCTGATGAAAGCGGGGTTGTATCCAAGTTGGGTTGTATCAAAAGCGGGGTTTTATCAAAAGCGGGGTTGTATCAAAAGCGGGGTTGTATCAAAAGCACAGTTGTATCAAAAGCGGGGTTGTATCAAAAGCGTGGTTGTATCAAAAGCGGGGTTGTATCAAAAGCGCGGTTGTTTCAAAAGCGGGGTTGTATCAAAAGCACGGTTGTATCAAAAGCGGGGTTGTATCAAAAGCGTGGTTGTATCAAAAGCGGGGTTGTATCAAAAGCGCGGTTGTTTCAAAAGCGGGGTTGTATCAAAAGCGGGGTTGTATCAAAAGCGCGGTTGTATCAAAAGCGGGGTTGTATCAAAAGCACGGTTGTATCAAAAGCGGGGTTGTATCAAAAGCGGGGTTGTATCAAAAGCACGGTTGTATCAAAAGCGGGGTTGTATCAAAAGCGTGGTTGTATCAAAAGCGGGGTTGTATCAAAAGCGCGGTTGTTTCAAAAGCGGGGTTGTATCAAAAGCGCGGTTGTATCAAAAGCGGGGTTGTATCAAAAGCGTGGTTGTATCAAAAGCGGGGTTGTATCAAAAGCGCGGTTGTATCAAAAGCGGGGTTGTATCAAAAGCGGAGTTGTATCAAAAGCGGGGTTGTATCAAAAGCTGGGTTGTATCAAAAGCGTGGTTGTATCAAAAGCGGGGTTGTATCAAAAGCGCGGTTGTATCAAAAGCGGGGTTGTATCAAAAGCGGGGTTGTATGGAAGGTGGAGGAAACTGGTCAACACTTCCAGCAGTTATAAAGTGGCAGACTCCAGTTACTATTATTGTTAATTTTTGTATTTCAGAAAAATCCCCTCAAGCTCGAATCTTGATATTACTTTCTCAACAAGGAGTAATTGTGATGGTATTGAGTGTCATACCTCAGCTATTTATTACCATCATGTGGATCAACTTTTCAACCATTCAGGTTCACAGAAACCCAGACGTTTATCCTGGAATCGTTGTTGTGGAGTGTAAGGAAGAATCACGATTGTGGGCCCTTTGTTCCTTGATTTACCTGGATGTGCTGATTAATACTTGTTTGTTATTGGTTATAAAAATAAATAATGCAAATGGAATATCCATGGAGATTAAGTTTATAACTTACAGCATGTTGGTTTTCATTTTGATATTATTTTCATTTGTTCCCGCATATCTCACCACGAAAGGGAAAATTGTTGTTGTTACAGAAATTTTTGCAATTCTTGCTCCAGTTTATACCACTCTGGGATGTATTTTTCTTCCCAAGATATATTCCATGACGACGAATCAGCAACTTGCACCTTGACAATAAAAATGAATGATTCTGATGTGATTTGTTTTGGCTTTCTTGAAACGTCTCACATTTATCAATAAGATATTACAGAAAGTTGGAGTTTTGATGGTGACTGTAATAAACTCCACCCATAAGAAATACGGTTTATTTTGCTAAATCCATGCAGGAGAGCATTCGCTTTCATTTTCAATGATTTAAACTTCGAAAAACGAATACAATTAAAAACAATTCCCATTGCTACATCTGGTCAAATTTGGAGTCCATTGAAACTGTATTTGTTGTTTTTTTGCAACTGTTTCATTCAATTCAAGTTTCATTCGATTTCCACATTCTCTTCAATCTCATGCTCCCCTCTTTTCTCCCACCTCTGGAACAAACTCCCACACTCCCTTCAATCCCACTCCTCCCTCCAGGTCTTTAAAACAGCTGTTCACCACCATCTCTTATCTTCCCCCATCCAAAACCTTGATCTTTTCTACCCCCGCTAATTCACCCCAGATCCACCTTGTTTGAAATTCCAACTTCTTTCCTGGAAGTCCTGGCAGTGTCCATATGTGTTATACCTCTCCCACCACCCCCTTCCCATGCCCCCCCCCAAAGCCCTCTCCCTCCCACAGATCTCTCGATGTCTCCATGTCTCTCGGTCCCTGCTCTCAAATGTTGTGTTTGTGTCCTTCCCCCTCTCTCCCCATCTTATCTACCGCTCCCGATGTTATTTGTTTTATGTGTCGGTTTGTCTTTCTGTGTGATTAATGTTTGCTCTTTCACGAGCCTCGATCTTGTATACAAAAAACAAACAAACAAACAAAAAAAAGTCTTCAAGACAGCTGTTCACCACCATCTCAGATCATCCCCAATCCAAAATCATGATTGTTTTCCCCCTCTCGTTGATCCCACCCAAATCCTTCCTCCTGCCAGTTTCCTTCCTCGGAGATTCCTTCTCTATTCATTTTGTCCATGCGTGTTTTGCATCATGCTTTTGAATGTTACGTCCTGTTTTTTAATGTTACATCCTGATCCATTCACTCTACTAGCTTTTCCATGAGCCTCAACATGTATCCAAAAAAAAAAACTTTTCAAGCTGGCAGAGGTATGCGCTCTTCGGAGTCCCATTCTCGTTGTTGCTATTTTTGTTTCTTTGGCATTTTCTGGACATTGTTTGAGATGTCTACTCATTAAATAAAGGACCATCAATACTGCACAAAAAAATAATGAGGAATTAACAAAGTGAAACCCCTGATGTTCTCCTTCTTCTCCTTATCCTGCTTCGTCTCCTTATTCTGCTCCGTCTCCTTATTCTGCTTCTTCTCCTTATTCTGGTTCTTCTCCTTATTCTGCCTCTTCTCCCTATTCTGCTTCTTCTCCTTATTCTGCTTATTCTCCTTATTCTGCTTATTCTCCTTATTCTGCTTATTCTCCTTATTCTGGTTCTTCTCCTTATTCTGCTTCGTCTCCTTATTCTGCTTCGTCTCCTTATTCTGCTTATTCTCCTTATTCTGCCTCTTCTCCTTATTCTGGTTCTTCTCCTTATTCTGCTTCGTCTCCTTATTCTGCTTCGTCTCCTTATTCTGGTTCTTCTCCTTATTCTGCTTCGTCTCCTTATTCTGCTGCTTCTCCTTATTCTGCTTATTCTCCTTATTCTGGTTCTTCTCCTTATTCTGCTTATTCTCCTTATTCTGCTCTTCTCCTTATTCTGCTTATTCTCCTTATTCTGGTTCTTCTCCTTATTCTGCTTATTCTCCTTATTCTGCTCTTCTCCTTATTCTGCTTCGTCTCCTTATTCTGGTTCTTCTCCTTATTCTGCTTCGTCTCCTTATTCTGCTGCTTCTCCTTATTCTGCTCTTCTCCTTATTCTGCTTATTCTCCTTATTCTGCTTATTCTCCTTATTCTGCTTATTCTCCTTATTCTGGTTCTTCTCCTTATTCTGCTTCGTCTCCTTATTCTGCTTCGTCTCCTTATTCTGCTTATTCTCCTTATTCTGCCTCTTCTCCTTATTCTGGTTCTTCTCCTTATTCTGCTTCGTCTCCTTATTCTGCTTCGTCTCCTTATTCTGGTTCTTCTCCTTATTCTGCTTCGTCTCCTTATTCTGCTGCTTCTCCTTATTCTGCCTCTTCTCCTTATTCTGGTTCTTCTCCTTATTCTGCTTATTCTCCTTATTCTGCTCTTCTCCTTATTCTGCTTCGTCTCCTTATTCTGCTGCTTCTCCTTATTCTGCTTATTCTCCTTATTCTGCCTCTTCTCCTTATTCTGGTTCTTCTCCTTATTCTCCTTATTCTCCTTCTTCTCCTTCTTCTGATTCTCCTCCTTATTCTTCTTATTTTTCATCTTTTACCACCACTGACTCTGCCTCCACCATTCTCTGTTCTTTGTTATGGTTTCTTTTCACTATGCACAGATTGTGTTGTTCACTTCTTACCTTACTTGATGTTTATTATGGAGCTTATAGTGTCTGAGGGTGGCCTTGGCTAAACAGGATATAGTTAACAGAATATTTAAGGTTTGAGACACTTTATTACTTGCAAAATCGAAGATTTTTCAAGTATAGTGGTCCGTTGAGTTTGTGGTTCTGTCTGTCTGTCTGTTTGTCTGTTTGTTTGTCACTGGCCTACAGGTCACAATTCGAAACCAATCGTCACGAAACTTCAACAGGTTGTATAGGTCGTCCCAATTGAGAAGCCCATTGTGTTTGGGTTCAAAAGGTCAAAAGGTCAACATAGGCCAAAGGTCACCAACTTTGCCAAATTTCTAAAATCCTCAATTTTCATCCGATTGACTTGAAATTTGAAGAGGACTTGCATATCTAGTCACTGAATTCAACCACCAAGTATATTTGAGGTCAACATAGGCCAAAAGGTCAACATAGGCCTAATTTCTAAAATCCTCAATTTTCATCCGATTGACTTGAAATTTGAAGAGGACTTGCATATCTGGTCACTGAATTCAACCACCAAGTATATTTGAGGTCAACATTGGCCAAAAGGTCAACATAGGCCTAATTTCTAAAATCCTCAATTTTCGTCCAATTGACTTGAAATTTGAAGAGGACTTGCATATGTGGTCAATGAATTCAACCACCAATTATATTTGAGGTCAACATAGGCCAAAAGGTCAACATAGGCCAAATTTTTAAAATCCTCAATTTTCGTCCAATTGAATTGAAATTTGAAGAGGACTTGCATATCTGTTCACTGAATTCAACCACCAAGTATATTTGAGGTCAACATAGGCCAAAAGGTCAACAAAGGCCAAAATGTCAACATAGGCCAAATTTCTAAAATCCTCAATTTTCATCCAATTGACTTGAAATTTGAAGATGACTTGCATATCTGGTCATTGAATTCAACCACAAATTATATTTTAGGTGAACATAGGCCAAAAGGTCAACATAGGCCGAATTTCTAAAATCACCAATTTTCATTTGATTGACTTGAAATTCTAAGAGGATGTACATATATTGTCACTGAATTCAACCATCAACTATTTTTGAGGTCAATATAGGCCAAGTTTTTAAAATCCTCAATTTTCATCCGATTGACTTGAAAATTGAACAGCATTTGCACATTGTCACAAAATAGGAAAACTAAATATTTTGAGGTCAAAAGGTCAAAGGTCAATTCAAGGTCAACCTTACAAAATCATTTTTCATCTGAAAAATTGTCACTTTTCTTCCTGTTGACCCGAGCTTTGATCATGATTGTCAATTTTAATCTTAATGAAATGGACAATTTGCTGTATCAATGGACTTTTTTTGCTTGGGGGGGGGGGGGGGGTTGCAAGTATCGTGCTCCGCGTGACGTCTTCTTGTTTATTTATTATTTGGGATGTCACCAACTTGTTGCTCATGCTGTATCTTCTGGTTGTGTGTTTCATATTTCAATAGCTTTTTCTTTAGTTTTTGGTTTGTTGTATCTACAGGTTAGTATGTTATTTTGGTAATTGTGACATTTTCATTTTGACTTTTCCATCACTTACAGTTGAATTATACAGGTAAGCAACTTCTTAATATAGTTATGGGCATCGCTTCCGGATAACTCCATGTCTCGAGAGACCACGGGCACCATCTACAATCCTTAACTTGGGTTGGATATTCACACCCAGAGTCGGTTTACCATTTCGGTGAGTTAAGCGTGGAAGACAGGGAACCGTGCCAGTGACTGAGGTATTTAATTAATTGACCGAGCAAACCAACGCCAAATGCTGCATTATGTGGGCTACCATTTGTTACGTACTCCCTCCCTAAACCCCGGCCACGGTATACCTCCAGCCTATTAAGAGTCACAGCAGAAAGATGTGCTATTATGTGTGTGTCCCAATGACCAATGGTAGAACCACACCAAGCAATTGATACAAAACAAATTATTGTATTCAAAACTCACACAATAATAACGCTAACTCTTCTTGCCATTGTATGGTTTATGAGGTGCAAGTGAGAGGAAACTCTCACTTGCACCTCATAAACCATACAATTCCTATGATGGTACCACCAATATATTTATTAATCAAGAACTCACAGTACTCCAACGTGAGTGAACTGCAACATTCCCCAAAGTCACGTTGTCATGACACAAGGCCAAAGTCGATCCCCACTCTGGCGATCAAAATGAAAAGGTCATACTGGGACCTGAACCCAGGTCAGTCGACAGTCAAAGCTGCAGAAGAGCCGCTTGGCGAGAGGTCGGGCCGAAGTCGGTCCGGTAATGATTCACCCAAAAGTTGAGTGGAAACTCACACCTTCCGTTCACCTGACAATAAAGCCGAAATGAACAATCGGCAGTTCCCACGCTGAGGTCGCTCTGGGAAAATCCATGACACACACGTGGAACAGGGCGAATGGCTTGTGCGAAGTGAAATGGTGGACCGGCCGATAATGGAGGCGTCAGTTTGCTCTCCAAGGGTGATTCACTCTCGGAACCAAAACCCATCATGCAGGTTTAATTGCAACTGCAATAACGACACTGTCACGGGAATCCCTTTCCCGGGGAAACCAACATTCGCTCGCGACCAATGTCCAAAAGTTCCGCTCACCACCACGAAGCAGGGAAGCCCTTCTTCTCTGAACCCCCTCGATTCCCATCACCCGCCTTTTTTTTCCGGTTTCTTCTTCACCCATTTCGTTTTTCTTCTGAAACACTATTTTTTACCTTTGAAGACAGTTATCTCCATTTCACACCGAAACCGTAACAATAATAGTACCTGAAACTAAAAATGCTTCAAGTCGATGAAAACCACAAAGACGGAAGTGACAAATCTGTAACACATCACAATCACAACCCTGGCCCAATCACGCCTAACATGCTATATCAGATCAACCACAAGCAGGACAAATACAGACACATTCAAAATACACCGCCACCATGCCAAATAAATAAATAAATATCATCCAGCGCGGCATTGCCGGGGCGCCTTAGGCGCCCAGCGGTACCGCCATGAAGCTCATAGAGACTGTATTTGGAGGGAGAGGTGTACAATAATTGATTGATTAAATGCATAATTAAAATCAATAAATAATTATCGTAAAATATTTTCTTAATCATTTGGCTAATAGCATACCTAAACCACCAGTGCATCATCCGAAGCTGTAACTTTTCGAAAATGAATTCAATAAGTCATTAATCAAAACAGTTAAATAATTAATTGATTAATCAATAAATCATTAAGTGATTAATTGACTAATCAATAAATCTAAAATATCCTTTATATCCACATCACGTCATCACTGTCGTGTCCAAATATCAGCTTCCTAGCTCAAAAGGTGCCTAAGATATTGCCCAGATGAGAAAAAAAAAAAAAAAATGATTAAGAATGAAAATAAATAATTAATTAATAAATTGCCTAATATAATACCTAAACCACCACCGTTTCATCCGCATCTGTAACTAAAAAAAAAAAAAAGGAATTAAATCACTCATTAATGGCATAATTAAATAATTAATCAATTAATTGATTAATCAATAAATCAAAAATAGCCTTTACAGCCAAATCACTTGGTCACTGTCGTGTCCAATTGTCGTAGCCTGGTGTTGGCTTAGCGGTTAGGGTGCTGGCTTGGGATCCTAGGATCCTGGGTTCGAATCCCGGTCGATCGCTGAATTAACACCAGGGGGGTTGACTCAGCCTGTTATCCTTCCGAGGTCGGCAAATTGAGCACCAGCTTGCTGGGATGAATGATCACGGTGTGTACCCTGGCTTAGAATAGGTACACCGTATCCCTGCGCATCATAAGAGCGTGACCAAGGGTTGGCGTCAGGAAGGGCATCCGGCCATAAAAACATTGCCTCAAACAGGGAAACATGATTGTCATGGGGCCCGCAAGGCTAACTCCCGCTCTAGCGGGGAAAATGGCCTTAAAACGATCATTCATTCATTCATTTATTCATTGTCGTGTCCAAATATCAGCTTCCTCGCTCAAAAGGTGCCTGAGATATTGCCTAGACGAGAAACATAAGTACTCAATAAATCGATAATAATTAAATAATTAATCAATTAATTGATTCATCAAAATATAACAAATACTGTTTTTGCCAAAACACGTTCACAATTGTGCCCAAATTTCAGCTTCCAACCTCAAAGAATGGCTGAGATATCATCCAGATAAACAAAGAAAAGATGATGTCATGCAGAGCATGATACTTGCAAAATCCACCTCTCCTCCCTAAAAAGGTTGCCATCTACATCAAATTGTCCATTTCATTAAGATTAAAATTGACGATCTTAATCAAAGCTCGGGTCAATCGGATCAAAATCGATTATTTTTGAGATGAAAATTGATATTAGAAGTTTGACCTTAAGTTGACATTTGACCTTTGACCCCATAAATAGTTTGTTTCCCAACTCAGTGAGACAAGATGCAAATGCTGTTAAATTTTCAAGTCAAATGGATGAAAATTTATTTTTCAGATGAAAATTGATGATTTTAGAAGTTTGACTTTGAGTTCACCTTTGACCTTTTCACCAACAAATAGATGCTTATCCATTCCAATGATGCACTATATAATTGCAGTTTAATTTTCAACCTAATAGGATGAAAAGTGACAATTATTCATATGGAAATTGATGATTTTAGAAGTTTGACCTTGAGTTGACCTTTGACCATTTGACCTTAAAATAGATGGTTTCCTAATTCAGTTAGGCAATCTGCAAATGCTGTTTAATTCTAAAATCAATCAGATGGAAACTGTCGATTTTTCAGATGAAAATGTATGATTTTACTAGCCACAAGCACCCTCGTTGCCCGGGTTCTTTTTGAATGAATTTACTACTATAATTCAGCTTTTACTCGTGGCCATAGAAGATTGACTACTATAATTCAGTTCAGCTTTTAATTGCAAAATGGGCCCAGCCCGGCCGAGGCGGCCTCGACCGGCCTCGCCACCTAGCGTATAACCTTCCCGGGACCCGACCCGACATTTTTAGTTGTTTTTGAATGAGTTTACTACTATAATTCAGCTTTTAGTCGCGGCCCTAGAAGATTGACTACTATAATTCAGCTCAGCTTTTAATTGCGAAATGGGCCCAGCCTGGCCGAGGTGGCCCCGACCGGCCTCGCCACCTAGCCTATAACCTTCCCAGGGCCTGTCCCGACATTTTTTGTTTCAGAAGTTTCCTTTTATCTTTCACCGTTCAGGAGATTAGCACGTGCAGACAAACAAACAAAAACTTTCTTTTATATATATAGGTAGATAGAAGATAGAAGAAGATAGAAGATAGAAGATAATATATTGAAGATAGAAGAAGATAGATTGAAGATAGATAAGTTTGAACTTGAGTAACCTTTGACATTTTGCCCTCAAAATCAATATGCTTCTTCCATCTATCTATAATTCCAGTAATCTCTGTGTGTGTGTGTGTGTGTGTGTGTGTGTGTGTGTGTGTGTGTGTGTGTGTGTGTGTGTGTGTGTGTGTGTGTGTGTGTGTGTGTGTGTGTGTGTGTGTGTGTGTGTGTGTGTATGTGTGTATGTCTGTGTGTTTGTCTGTGACCGCTGTTTCTCGACAACCACGGGTCCGATATACTTGAAACTTGCCAGGTATATTGCTGGGGACCTGAGGATGTGCCTTTTCAAGGTTTCATATTAATCGGACAAGTAGTTACCGAGCTATGTCCAAAAAACGATTCAACCAATCAGAGAGCAGCGAGCTATCACGTGTGCCGAACGTGGCGAACAGACTCTGCCTCGGACGGCACATTTGAGAGCGTATTCATTTATTTCCCGTTGGCAAACTATGTTGGCGTTAAACTATGTTTTAAAACTAATTAAAACTAATTTGCGATTCATCGTAACTGCGATATGCGACCTTCCGGAGCTCCTGTGAGAGCGTGCGCCATAATACGGATAGTAATTCAATTAAAAACATAAAAACATTGTCCCAATTCAGTCAGAGCGAAGGGCGTTGTTTTAAGCGAAGAGCGTTTTATTTTTCCCCTAAAATTCAGTCGCCGGACGGTGAAAGTTTTTTTTTGGGGGCAGCTACTGGCAGCCACGTACGGCCAATCACAGGACACGTTGTTGTGTCGACGTGCCGTGTTGTTTCCCCTCGCGGTTTGGAATGTTTTTCCTTTTCATTTTTTTTCCTCTTCTCTTTCTACTTTTCCTTGCGATTAAATTGCAAAAAGCCAAAATGCGTTGGCGCTAATTGAATATCTTGATTGAATTGGCGCTAATTGAATAATTTAACTTCCGGACAGTGAAGACTTCACTTCCGGCCTTACGAAAGTGCCGACTTACTGTCTCGATTGTATCTTCCCACTGTCTTA
Source organism: Myxine glutinosa (assembly GCF_964187855.1). Taxonomy (NCBI): domain Eukaryota; kingdom Metazoa; phylum Chordata; class Myxini; order Myxiniformes; family Myxinidae; genus Myxine; species Myxine glutinosa. Next base: position 200,843,928 of record NC_136263.1, on the reverse strand, counting down.
TTGTTAGATCTATCTATTCTATCTATCTATAATTCCAGTAATCTCTGTGTGTGTGTCTGTGTGTGTGTCTGTATGCGACCGCTGTTTCTCGACAACCACGGGTCCGATATACTTGAAACTTGCCAGGTATATTGCTGGGGACCCGAGGATGTGCCTTTTCAAGGTTTCAATTTCATATTAATCGGAGAAGTAGTTACCGAGCTATGTCGATTTCTTTACCAAACTCCGCAAGCCGTTCGCTTTGGACCAAACCATTTCATGTAAATAGAGGGGGGGGGGGGGGGATTGTCACCGTACTCGCAAGCCGTTCGCTTTGGACCAAACCATTTCATGTAAATAGAGGGGGGGGATTGTCACCGTACTCGCAAGCCGTCCGCTTTGGCTTTGCGAATGGACCAAACCATTTCATGTAAATAGAGGGGGGGGGATATAATTTTGTACGGGCATGCCCTAGTATGACCAATTCTACCATTTGGCGAGGTTTCATGAAAATCAGTTTAAAATTGCGACCTGTAGGTGATTTACAGACAGACAGACAAACAGACAGACTGACAGACAAACAGACAGACTGACAGACAGATAGACAGACAGAAAAACGTACAAGACCAACCAATATACTTGCAAAATCTAAGATCTAAGAATCTAAGATTTTGCAAGTAACAAGCAGAGTGAAAACCGAGGACCACCTTTTGGTCATGCAGCGCCTAGAGATGGAATAGGAAGGGAGTGGTGTGCAATCATCATTTTGATAAAATGCCAGGATATGACGCTGCCTCTCAGAGCATGTTGTTCTTCAATTCTGGAGGCAATGCCCTCGCTCTGCAATTTATATTTTGTTTGTGGATATTAAAAACATTCTCTTATGAAAAAGTTGCTCATTTGATGTCAATATTACGGAAAAATCTTCAGTTTTTGGTGAAATGTATTATTTACTTTAATTGCAGGAGGTGGCAGTTGTTGACTATGGATATATTGTCAGTATTAAGGGTCAAATTGACTTCCCCTGTAGCTGAGTTTCCTTACATTGGCTTGTATAAAATTTCATAGAAACGAAACAATTGCACAATGCCAGACTCGACAAAATAGAAAACGTGTGAATTGAATACTTCAATAGTTTTCCTGCACAAATTAAGCAGCAAAAGCATGCAGTATTTAAATTACCCTTAGGCATTCCTATCATTTTTGCTGATTAGGAACCATAAATACAAGTGCATTCACTTTTTACTTATCTTGCACACATAATTAACTTTCAACTTGCAAGTAGATTTGATAAATGCGGTATTTCATATCAAATGTAGTTAATTTGTAAATTGCATGTTGGGACCATAAATTTCACCTGATTTGTGTTTTGATGTAAAATTAATCTAATTACATCATGAAAGTTTTATAATAAAAAGCTTATAGGAACGGAAAATGTCACCACAATGACAATTCGAGGCTTCCCTTGCCTGGGAATGATGGCAAAATATCTATTGATAGAAAGTTTTTTGCGAACTACTCGGATGTTTCAAGTAAGTTTTGTTATCTTCCTTTGTTTACAAATTGTTCTTGTAAGCAGCGAAACTTGCAATCTTCCTGAGGACAAACAGATGAACGACATCTCACCAAATGGAACGACTGTCATCTTGGCTGGAAACTTTCCGTTGCACTTTGGAATAAGTGACACGAAAGTTTTATTACGGCAGTTTCCAGGACTATCTGCTTGTGAAAAGTAAGTACGAGTTCGAAATTCATTGAAAGGATTTTGGATTGAAAGTTTAACTTTTCCTCATTAAACTACTAGTTGATGTCATTAATTGGGAATAGTTATAATAGTGGGTTTGTAAAGCTAAATGTTATCAAGCCAGCATCTACAATTCCAATAGAAGAGACATAATTACTCTTTTATGAAAAGTTTTTTGAGTTTGTTTTATCCTCAAAAATAGAACGTAGTGAACACACACTCGTGTTAAAAGATTTGCCTTTTAAACCGGCCTTCCCTTATTAAGGGGGACTGACGTCTGTACAAACACACAATCTGACATTGTGTTTTTATGGTCGATTAATGAATCAGGGTTAGACGAAGAATCAGTAAAAAAATAAATGACATAGAGCACTGAGCACATTTGATTAGTTGTGGGGGCAAGTTGAGCAATTAATGCACAACATAAGAAAAATAAAACAGACAAAGATGAAACAGATTTTTTGTGCCATATTTTTATATTCGGAAAAAAAAAATTTTTGACAAATCTTTTTCAGCAATTTCCTCTGTTTAACAACACATTCGTGTTTTATTTGGCTTTGGATATTGTATGCTTATAGGTCACCATGAATGGCTGTAACCAGAATCACTGGCGTAATTGTGAGAGCATCCACTCTTAGTCTTGGAGGTTGTTTGTTTAAACCCCGGCCGAGTTATACTAAAGGAAATGTTCCGTACTGCTTCCTTGCTTGCTGCTTTGCATTTAACCCTAATTGCACTGGACATTTTTCACAATTTTTTCACAACCACTGGGGATTTCGAATTCTCCTTTCATTATTTTTTTCCTTGGATCTTGCACACATTTTGGTATGACATATGTCCAAATTGGATTTACCATTCACCTGTTACATGACAATTCATCCTAGAAAAAATGTCCTAAAACGTCCTAAAAAACGTCCTAAAACACATCCTAAAAACATGTCCTAAAAACACATCCTAAAAACGTCCTAAAAACGTCGTAATAAACATGTCCTAAAAACACATCCTAAAAACATGTCCTAAAAACACATCCTAAAAACGTCCTAAAAACACGTCCTAAAAACGTCGTAATAAACATGTCCTAAAAAACGTCCTAAAAAACATCCTAAAAACATGTCCTAAAAACGTCGTAATAAACATGTCCTGAAAAACGTCCTAGAACAAAACGAATTTTTGCATATGTTTATGTACAACAAACATGAATGAGGCTTACATGCATTAGGACACTGATGGTGTCAATTATTTGGCATGTACTTTCTTCTGAGTGTTTTAGCATGTTATCTAAGACATACTAAATAATTATAGAATAATATAATTCGGCAACAATTTGACAAATTAGCATTATTACGAAAACATAATTTTACCATCGCGTTCATGACGTGATGATCAATGCGTGTGCAAATTTTCAAGTTCATCGGACCATTCATGGCGCAGTGATCAATCAGGGAAAGCTCAAAATCATCACAAAAATCACCTTTCCAATCATTCAAATGGTAGCTGTAAATTAATATAATTCATGGCGGAAGTTTGAACAGACAAAAAAAAAAAACCTGAATTTTATTTCAAGTTCTAAATTTATAACAAGTTTTATAACATTAATGTTGTGTTGTCACGTCCAATATTGTTCATTGCAAATAAATACACAATTGGTGTTCAGTGCTGTATTTTCATCTTCGCATTCTCTGTGCAATAAATTAGAGGATACGTCTGTTAATTGCTGTGGATATTTCCTGATATTTTAAGTTGTTGCTCGTATTATATTTTGCTGTTGCATTTGTATTGTGCGGGTGTGGTTGACTGGAAGGATTTTGTTGGTTTTATGGTTAAGATTAACATATTTTTTCTGTTCGTCGATGGAGGCATTATGTTTTCAGGTTGTCCATCTGTCCGTATGTCCATCTGTCCGTCTGTCCATCCGTGATAAGTTTTGGTCCGTGATAAGTTTCCGTAACAACTTAGTTACTAGGTACAGATATGTGTAATGATGTAAACGTGAACTGATGAAATTTTGGGGTCAAAAGGTCAAAGGTCAGAGGCTACATCAGGTAAAAATGTGATAACTTGAGAACAGCTGAATGGATTCAAGTCAAACTTGGTGCAAGTATTATAATGATGTAATAATGTGGGTGGAGGCATATTGATCGGCGTTGTGACGTCGAAGAGTGTCGTTCTAGTTTTTGTGTTGAACTGTGATTCTACACATTCTGAAGGATAATTTTGATTTTTGAATTTGTTTTTCATCAAAATATTTTGATAAAAAAATATTATTATTTTTGATAATAAGTCACTTGTAACCTTAAGGTGACTGTCTTAAGATCTTATGGTCTTGAGATTGAGCCCTGTCAAATTCGTTGAATTAACATCCGGTGGGTTGACTCATCCTTCTGAGGTTGGAAAAATGAGTTCCAGATGACTGCGGTAATAAGCCTTTCGAGTATCCTGCGTCAGAGTGGCGACCCGTCCAGGATTGTACTCCTTAGCCTATGAAACTCCATTGGCAGCTCCTTTGCGTCTCACGGGCGTAAAAGGAATGGCTTATTTTGTTATGTTTATGTTTGACTGGATACACAACAAACAACAACAGGCATTTTAAGGCCATTTTCCCTGCTAGAGCGGGGGTTAGCCTTGCGGTCCCCATGACAATCTTCTCCATTTTGCCCTATTTTCTGCATCTCTCCTTGTTAACCCCTTTGCCCGCATTTCTTATTCCACCATCTCTAGCCAAGTCTTTCTCGGTCTTCCCCGTCCTCTACTTCCTTCTACATTCATTTCCATCACTCTTCTCAACCAGTCACTTTCGTCCTTCCTCAACACATGACCAAACCATCTCAAACTGTTTCTCTTCACAGCATCCATCACAGGCTCTATTCCCATCATCTTTCGCAATTCATCATTAGTCTTCCTCTCTTTCAAGGATACTCCACACATCCACCGAACCATTCACATTTCCACCCTTTCCAGCCTTCGTTGCTGCGGTTCATTATCCATGTCTCGCTCCCATAAATCATAACACTTCTCACACATGCAGCATACACCTTTCCCCTCAGCTTCAACGACACTCCCCTCCTCGTCAGCACGCCACTCAGTTCCCGAAAATTCTTCCATGCACATCTCACTCTTGCAACCGTTGCCGTGTCTGATCCACCTTCTCCATTCAGCATGTTGGATAGTCAGTGGTAAAACCCCTGTGAGTGCAAATAGTTTAAACTCACATGACTGTTCTGTTCTTGTGGGTGAACTCAACCAGATGGTCCATTGCATAAAGAAGGGGGAAGAAAGTCCCCAAGCTTGGGACAATATTGAACTTTTAAACTGGACACTAAAATTTCATATTTTTTATTCTCTTATAAAGCTGCTGCTCATGTGACATTTTGTTGCAGTTTTTTCCCAAGGGCACTCCAGTGGGCATTGACCATGATTTTTGCAATCGATGAGATAAACAGAAACATCACTTTACTTCCCAATGTGGCCCTCGGTTATGCCATCCATGACTCGTGCTTCAGTGAACCAAACACTGTGCTAACTACACTGCAGTATGTGGAAAAGGACCCGCAAAGTAAAAGTCCATGTTATTATCAAGCTGTTATTGGAACTTATGGTTCAACACTAACAGCTATCATGGCGGAACTTCTGGGAATATTTTACATCCCCCAGGTTAGTTCATTTATTGTTGCCACTGAGAATTTTTTGAAAATCTTTTTCTAACTCACAATTTTCAGTATCTGTGACATACTATAAAATGTTCTTTTTAAAATTCGTGGATTTCCCCTTTGTGGGTTCACTCTAACCCGATACATTTATTGAGGCAATGTTTGTGGATTTATTCACCTCATTAATTAACATGGCCCGTTAACACAATAACCTCCTCAAATCCTCCAAAATCATCATCACCGTCATCTCCATCAAATCATCTCCATCGCCGCCATCATCAACAACGCCATCACTTTGTTGGATCAAGTTTATCATCATTATTATTAAAGGTAAGTTTGATGATCTTCATTTTATGTTCTTAATGCAGGAAAATAAAACTGCATCAGTGGCACAGCTGTGCTCCCAGCAGTCTCAGCTTGCATGATAAATAATAATAATTGTTTATTGTATGTTTTTAATAACTCGTTGATTCCTGAAAATTCATGGCACAAAACAATGCACAAACATGTTCATTAGGGGTACGGTTTGGCCAAATTTTAAAGTTGAAGTTCCTTACCCTATTTTCCCCAATACCCCCTAATTTTGTGGATTTTTGGATCACGTTGATTTCCAAGAATGTAACCCCCACAAATGGCAAGGCCCTCCTGTTTTGACTTCAACACTTCCTGGTGTATCGTGATCTATGAACTCTCTAATTTGTTTATATATTTATATATGCTTCAAAAACGAAACCTCACCAAATCAAACCAAATTTTGCTTGTTGCCATGGAGTACAACAAGTATGGTCGCTGTCCGGGTAGCATATCCAGTGGAGGGGGTTCAGGTTGGGGGTGAAATGAATGAATGAATGATCGTTTTAAGGCCAATTTTCCTCGCTGGAGCGGGGCTTAGCCTTGCGGGCCCCATGACAATCATGGTTCCCTGTTTGAGGCAATGTTTTTATGTCCAGATGCCCTTCCTGACGCCAACCCTTGGTCACGTCTTACGATGCGGTTTTGGTTCAGGTTGTGGGTAAGACCCCAAATATCTCGATGTAAGCGTGTATCATATAGTGCCAGCCAGTTTAGCCAATATTACCCCAAAAAAAATTTATTTTGTATACAAGACCGAGGCTCGTGTAAGAGCTAATATTAATGACAAAAAAAACAAACGGACACATAAGACGAAATAAAGGGAGCGGGAGACAAGATGGGAAGAGAGGGTGAAGCACACAAGTACAACATTTGTGATCAGGGACATATGGAGATCTGTGGAAGGAAGACGGCTTGGTGGGAGGAGGCATGGGAAAGGGGTTGGGGGGGGGAAGAGGTTAAAAAAAAACGCATGGACACTGCTAGGACTTCCAGGAAAGAAGTCGGTATTTCAGAAGAGTGGATCTGGGGTGAATTAACGGGGTTAGAAAAGATCAAGGTTTTGGATGGGGGAAGATAAGAGATGGTGGTGTACAGCTGTTTTAAAGACCTGGAGGGGAGGAGTGGGATTGAAGAGAGTGAGGGTGTTTGTTCCAGAGGCGGGAAAAAACGAATGAAAGAGTGAAGGTGAGCAGAGAGTCTTGATTTTGGCAGTTTAACCATAAGAGGGTTGCAGGCAGATCATGTGCGACCTGGAGGAGTATTTGGGGGACACAGCACAGATAGGGCTGGGGTGCGGGGGGGGGGGGAGGGGCTAGTCCAGAGGGGAGTCGGTAGAAGACAGAAAGACCACCAACCTGCCTGAGGTGAGTGAAAGGCCCTCATAATTAGCTTCATCATGGGAGATTCCAATGATTCTGAAAAAAAGAAAGTTAAATAAAGAAAGTTAACTTATTTTATAAAGAAAGTTAAAACAACTCAACAATATCATCACAGTGTTGTTGAAATCTGAGTGAGAATAATTCGAATTTTCAAAATGTTAAGTTTCACTCATTTTAAGCGGAAGTTCAATTTTTAGCTCTTTCACGAGCCTCGATTCAGTATACAAAAAAAACCAAAAAAAAAACAAAAAAAAAAACAAACCATCCAACACTGAGCTTTGCAGTGAAGTGGAACTGATTTTTCTCACCCCATATATAAGCAGCAAGGATGATTGACGAAGGTGATGTTAGCTGAATTCCAAGCAGATGTAAGATGCCCTAAAGGGAAATGATAAAGTGAACAGAGCAGAATGTTTATGAAGTACAACATGTTGTCTTTTGATTAAAACTGTTCGCAAAACGATGGGTAAAAATGCTCAGTATCCAATACTTTCTGTATAAAATCTTAGGCGTACAAGTAATATGACCCTACTGCAAAGCCGCCATGAGCCGGCGAAGACTATTGAACTTTTTCGCAATTGTTATGCATACTTCCGCATCTGCAAGATGGCGGCCTCCATGGAGCGATTTGGTGCGTCAAAGCTTCGAAATTCTCAAAGTATCCAGCAAAATCTGGCTTTTCAACATAATACGCGTTCATTCACAACACCGGCTTTGCCGGCTATTAACCTCACACTGTACCAATACACCGCCTAATGGATACATAAATAAAATGCGCCATAAATATGAGTGGAATAATGTGTGGCAAGATTCCCTATCACCTGCACCACCATTCCCACTATAAAAGTTCATTATTTTGAGTGTCCACAACAAAGATAATTTCAGTATCGTTAACAAAGGGGCGATACATACCCATTTATATGGATGCATCATGCCTCACCTTACTCTAAATTATTTATATTCCCAGGAATTTAAGTTAATCAAACCCCAAATTATTTAATAATCAATGTTGCCTCCACCCAGGTAGGTTACGCATCAGCCTGCACTTGCTTCAGCGATAAATCACGATTTCCATCCTTCCTGCGCATCTTTCCCAGTGATGCACATCAAGTTTCTGCCATGGCTCACCTGGTGGTGCACCTTGGGTGGTTTTATATTGGCACCATTGCTGTGGATGATGATTATGGACGTCCAGCCGTAGCTCAGTTTGTGGAAATAACAGAACAAAATGGACTCTGCATCGCCTTCAGAGAGAGCATTCCAAAAGTTCAAAATCTTCATTCTATTCTAGAGATTGGTAAGTGGGTAAGAAATAATTATATTGCAATATCATTCCGATTCCAAGCAAGAATGTTTCAAAGACAATTGTATTTACTGGTTTGTATTCCATTATTATCATTCTTATTACAAGTGGAGTAACCATTCTATGGTGGTCATTCACACACTATTTTGACATGTCCCTTTATTTGGGTGGTGTATAGGCAACAGACTGCTGCCTCAATGACTACCAAAAATAACAATAACCAGGGTTAATACGTACATGAAGCAAAAACAGGCGTACTGCTTATGTGCATATATATTACATCTTGGTTATATTGCTTTGATAATTCCAATTTCACTGCCCCATAGGCGAACAACAGAGGCCTGGACCCAAAGGCCTACACCTACTGTCACACGCATGATGCTTATCGGCTCTAATCTGTCGATGTTTGATGATTATTTTAACAGTCACTTATTGTTTTGCACTGAACGGAAACATATAGGGAGGGCATGTCGATTATGAATGTGACAGTTCCGAAGATGTATTAATAATTGAGCTTAACAAAATGGCGGACAAATGATTGTTTTTTTTTTGAGGTTACAATTGTGCGTGGCAACAGGCCAGCTGTCCAACCCATGGAGTTAGAGAAGACATACTGTACATAAATTCAAAAACTTGCTCCATTATATATAGAAATACTATATATTTTTTACTAGTACCTGACTGCAAAGCCGCAATGAGCCGGCAAAGCTAAAGCCTCTTGCCACTATTTTACCCATCACTATGGCATCAGTAGGTTAGGTAGTTGGTAGTAGGTAGGTGTAGTAGGTACCGTCCTAGTTCAAAATGACACCATTTGCATTCTGGATGAGATTAAAATTTATATAATTTATTCTTGATTAATTCGGTGAATTCCATCTCAACTTCGGATATTTCTGGCTGTGAAAAACTAAACTACCCCCTACGGTTGTGAGATTTCTAAAAAATAATTCTTCGTCAATTTTAGAATATTTGACGCCGTGTGGGCCCGGGGAACGAGGTTGGTCTTAAAGTATTTTAATTACAAATTAGAGGTGCATTAGATTGTGAATCAAACAAAAACGGGTGAAACAAACTCCTATTGAACTTTTTCTCAATTTTTTATGCATAGTTCCGCATCCGCAAGATGGCGGCCTCCATTGAGTGATTTGGTTTTTTAAATATTTTTTCAAATGCTCGAATCTCATTCGTTCCGGTGTTTGGTGATGATTTTCGTTGAAGATAACCAGGGCCCTTACGGGCCGGGGGAACGAGGTTGGTCTTAAAGTATTTTAATTACAAATTAGAGGTGCATAAGATTGTGAATCAAAAAAAGACGGGTGAAACAAACTCCTATTGAACTTTTACTCAATTTTTTATGCATACTTCCCCATCCACAAGATGGCGGCCTCCATTGAGTGATTTGGTGTGTCAATGCTTCGAAATTCTCAAAGGATCCAGCAAAATCTGGTTTTTCAATATAATACGTACGCGTTCATTCACAACACCGGCTTCGCCTGCTACTCATACCTTACTGCAATGCCGCAATGAGCCTGCGAAGCCAAAGCCTCTTGCCACTACTTTATCCATCACTATGGCATCAGTAGGTTAGGTAGTTGGTAGTAGGTAGGTTTAGTAGGTTCCGTACCTAGTTCAAAATGACACCATTTGCATTCTGGATGAGATTACAATTTAAAAAATTTCCTTCTTGATTAATTCGGTGAATTCCGTCTCAACTTCGGATATTTCCGGCCGTGAAAAACTATCCCCTACGGCCGCGAGATTTCTAAAAAATAATTATTCGTCAATTTTAGAATATTTGACGCCGTTTTCAGCATCCGAAATGTGGTAATAAGCTTTTTTGAAACATTTTTTCAAATGCTCGAATCTCATTGGTTCCGGTAATTGGTGACGATTTTCGGTGAAGATAACCAGGGCCCGTGTGGGCCCGGGGAACGAGGCTGGTCTTAAAGTATTTTAATTACAAATTAGAGGTGCATTAGATTGTGAATCAAACAAAGATGGGTGAAACAAACTCCTATTGAACTTTATCGCAATTTTTTTATGCATACTTCCGCATCCGGAAGATGGCGGCCTCCATTGAGTGATTTGGTTTTTGAAATATTTTTTCAAATGCTCGAATCTCTTGGTTCCGGTGTTTGGTGACGATTTTCGTTGAAGATAACCAGGCCCGTGTGGGCCGAGGTTGGTCTTAAAGTATTTTAATTACAAATTAGAGGTGCATAAGATTGTGAATCAAAAAAAGATGGGTGAAACAAACTCCTATTGATCTTTTTAAAATTTGTTATGCATACTTCCGCATCTGCAAGATGAAGAGAGATTCCGCATCTGTAAGATGGCGGCCTCCATTGAGCGATTTGGTGCGTCAAAGCTTGGAATTCTCAAAGGATCCAGCATAATCTGGTTTTCAACATAATACGTACGCGTTTATTCACAACACCGGCTTCGCCGGCTATAACTGCTGGGTTTTTGTTTTTGTATACTTTGTCAGGTTCATGTTAGAGCTAACTCACGGAACATATAACAAAAGGAGCAGGAGGCAAGCGGAGAAGAGAGAGGAAAGGGCAACAACAGTGGGGAACAGTGACATCAGGTTCTTATTATTCCACAATATTTTGTGATCTTTTTTTGATCAGTGTTTCGCCAATAAATCAAAAACTTCACAGGGTGGTTACAGGTCATGAGATATGGTGCATGTGCTTTAAAATACTGATTTGTAAAAATTATTGTTAGCCATCTTGGATTTGTGATTCTTGTCAAAAAATGCAACGATCTACACAACCATTGAACCAATCAATCTGAAACTTTACCAAATTGGTTATCTGCGTGGGTGGCAAGATGAGTCAAAACAAATAATAAATAAAATACCTAATGGCAATTGATCCGCCATGAATAAGCATTTAGCTGACGTTACGGGCCTTACCCTTTGTCAAAGGAAAAGAGGAATAATGGTAATAAGTACCTCTTTGCAGTCATTTATTTTAAATTCGTGCTGCCGAGGATGATGTTAAAAGAATAAGTAAAATTACGTCTCCTGAAAATGAATTATATGTGGACATTATAATAATAATAATAATAATAATAACTAGAACTGCCACTTTAAAACTGCTGGCAGTGATGACCGGTTTACTCGCACACACTTTTGATACAACCCCACTTTTGATACAACCCCACTTTTGATACAACCCCACTTTTGATACAACCCCACTTTTCATACAACCCCACTTTCATTGGACATGCTTTGACACAACCCCCTTGGATACAACCCCGACACACACACACACACACACACACACACACACACATCCCCCCCCACCCCGAACACACATGCACACACACGCACACCCCTCCACACGCACACACACATACACACACAGCCCTCCTTCCTCCACACGCACACCCCAACACCCTCCAACCTCCACACACACACATATCCACCCCCCCGCCCCCCCACACACACACACACACAAACACGCGCACACCCCTCCCCCCACACGCACACACATATCCAGACAAACGCACATCCCCCTCCCCCCACCCCCCAAGACACATCCCCCACACACATCCCCCGACACACAACCCCACCCCCCCCCACACACACACATCCCCACACACACAGACATTCCCCCTACCCCCCACCCACATACAC
>NC_136263.1:200801876-200829376 GCF_964187855.1 Myxine glutinosa | reverse complement strand
TGGTGTGTTTCTTCTTCTTTCAACAATAAAGACTTATAGCTTCGTGACCGTACATCCAATCATCTTGAAATTTTGCAAACCTGTTCCGCTTGATGAGAGCTACATTCCATTAAAAATTCAAGTCGATACATGCAGTGGTACAAGAGTTACAAGCTTTTTAAAATTTAACTTCCATTATTTATTGCGGCCAAACCATGTGACTTATCAAAACGTCTCAAGTAACGTTGAAACATACTCCCATGAGGAACATTTGTGTAAAGTTTCCACTCGATATCTCCACAAATTATGGAGGTGATTCCATTTCTAGTTTGAGATTTTAAAACGTCATAACTCTGAAACCACGTGTCGGATGACATCGTGCTCGCTGACGTTTTTGTTCGTCATGGGTATGCGAATATGCATGCCAAGTTTGGGCTCGATCTGTTCAGCCGTTGCGGAGAAAAAGGGTTTTTTGTGTTTTTTCACGGAAAACAAGATGGCGGCCGAACCATGTGACGTATGACTTCGAAAATTTTCGCATTCTGAGTTTTGTTTAACTAAGCATCTGGGAAAAAAATCCCATTTTCGGGGGAGAAAATTTTTTGTTTGACGAATTCTTTAGCATTTTTAGCATTTTTAGCATGCATGCTAACTTTAACGTTAGCATTTTTAATATACTCGATACACATGTCTTTTGTTCCCATTGAAGAGTTCTTTAGAATGAGCTATTCCTCAAATTTTTCCATTGAGCCGTTGCGGAGATACAGAGGGGAAAAGTTGACTTTGTTTTACAAGATGGCGCCCACACCACGTGACCTATGACGTCATAATTAGCATGAAAAAATTCCAGGAGCCGAGAGGATCATTTGATGAAAATTTCCTGTCAATCCGACCAGCGGTTGCTGAGAACATTAATTATGAAGTTTTCGGAGGTGCAAAATAGGGCGGAAGAATAATAAGAAAAACTCCAGCAGTAATAAAATAGGTTACTCTCCATTTCATGGAGAGTAAACCTAATAATTCATTTATTTTGTATAGCGCTTTTCCAGAAGCCCAAAGGCGCTTTGACAGAGTGGAAAACATAATGCATAACAATACATGAAAACAACAATTGCAAAAAGACAAGAATCAATAGGGAAGTATTTAAAGCAAAAGGAGGGAGAAGGAGAAGAGATAGTCAGGGGTTAAATGCTGTGGGTTGAATGTTGAATGCAGTGTTGAACAGGTGGGTCTTTAGTGATGTTTTGAATGTGGTGAGTGAGGAGGAGTCTCTGATGGTGTGAGGTAGTGAGTTCCAGAGGGTGGGAGCAGCGATGGAGAAGGCCCTGTCCCCCCAGGATCTGAATTTGGTCTGGATGGAGGGGGTCAGGAGGTTGGTACCAGCAGAGCGGAGGTTGCGGGTGGGAGTGTGTCTGGAGAGGAGGTCAGCCAGGTAGGATGGGGCCAGGTTATGGAGGGCTTTGTATGTCAAGAGGAGGATTTTGTACTGGATTCTCTGGGGGATGGGGAGCCAGTGAAGCTTATAAAGGACGGGGGTGATGTGGTCACGGGTCCGGGAATGGGTGAGTAGATGGGCAGTGGAGTTCTGAATGTATTGGAGTTTATTGGTGATTTTTTAGGGTGAACCATAGAGGAGGCTATTGCAGTAGTCCAGACGGGAGGTGATGAAGGCGTGGATGAGGGTTTCTGCAGCCGTGGAGGAGAGGGATGAGCGGAGACGGGCAATGTTTTTCAGGTGAAAGAAGGGCTGACTTTGTGATCTGTTTAGTGTATTTGTCGAAGGAGAGGGTTTGGTCAAAGATGACGCCAAGATTCCGGATCTGAGGGGAGGTGGATACTGGGATACCGTCGATGTTGAGGGCAAAGTTATGGGTGGATTTTGTGAGCGTTTTTGGGCCAATGATGATTATTTCAGATTTATCACAGTTAAGCTTGAGGAAGTTGATTTGAAGCCAGGATTTTATTTCAGTGATGCAGTTTGTCAGGATAGAGTGGGTGTCGGTGGAGACGGACTTGGTGGAGATGAAAAGCTGGATGTCATCGGCGAAGCAGTGGAATTGGAGACCATGACGGCGGATTAAGTGACCGAGGGGGGGACAGGTAAAGGATGAAGAGGAGGGGGCCAATAACTGAACCTTGGGGGACACCTTGGGGGAGGGGAGCAGTGGGGGATTTGCAGTTATTGATGGAGATGAACTGGTGTCTGTCAGAGAGGTATGATTTAATCCAAGAGAGGGCAGTTCCGGTAACGTTAAAGGTGGATTCAAGTCGGGTGAGGAGGATGGTGTGATCGATGGTGTCAAAGGCAGCGCTGAGGTCGAGGAGGACGAGAATGTTGAGGTTGCCAGCGTCAGAGGAGAGGAGAAGGTCGTTGTTGATTTTGAGGAGAGCAGTTTCAGTACTGTGGTTGGAGCGGAATCCGGATTGGAATGTTTCATACAGGTTATTGGCAGAGAGGTGATGTTTGAGTTGAGTGGCTACAGCGCGTTCCAAAACTTTTGACAGAAAGGGTAGGTTGGAGATGGGTCTGAAGTTGTTTAGGGTGTCAGGGTTTAGACCAGGTTTTTTTAGAATGGGGGTAACAGCAGCAATTTTGAGGGAAGGTGGGACGATGCCTGTAGACAGGGAGGAGTTTATTGTTGCAATGATAAGTGGAGAGAGAGCAGGGAGGGAGGCCTTGACAAAGCTGGAGGGGATGAGGTCAAGAGTGCAGGTGGCAGTTTTCATTCCTATGAGGAGTTCAGAGAGGTCAGTAGGGGAGATTGGGGAGAACCGAGACAGGGGATGGCAGGACAAGGGGGGGCAGGTGGTTGGAGGGGGAGCGGGTGCGGCGGTGGTCAAGCTGTTGTAGATGTTGTCAATTTTGCGTTGGAAGAAAGAGAGGAAGGAGATGCAGTTGTCTACTGTGAATGACTGGGTGGTGGTGTTCAGGGGGCGGAGGAGTTTGTTTATTGTCGAGAAGAGTGCTTTTTGGTTTCCGGAGCCAGAGTGGATAATTTGAGAGTAGTAGGCGGAGCAAGCGCGGGAGAGGGCATCTTTGTAGTGTTGTAGGTGGTCCTTGTAGACTTGGGAGTGAACTGTGAGACCTGTTTTATTGCGGAGTCTTTCAAGTTGGCGAGCACGACTTTTCATCAGGCGGAGTTCAGGGGTAAACCAGGGAGCAGAATGGGAGAAAGAAACTGTTTCGGTTTTTACAGGCACAAGCTGGTCAAGGCAGGAGGAGAGAGTGTGGTTGTAGTAGTCAGTGAGGTCGGAAGTGGAGGTCAACGAAGGGAGAAGTGGACATTTTTTCAGAGAGGGTGGATGAGAATGAGGTAGGTGAAAGAGCGTTTAGCTTACGGAAGTTGATAGTGCGATAATGCCTTGGTGCTGGGGTGGGGATGTTGATGGTCATAGTGATAGCTAAGTGGTCAGAGAGGGTGAGGTCGGAGCCAGAGAGATGGTGCAAATTTAATCCAGTGGAGCAGACAAGGTCCAAAATGTGACCACGGATATGGGTAGGAAAGTCGACATGTTGAGTGAGGTTAAAGCAGGTGAGTAAATCAGTGAAGTCAGTGGTTATTGTGGAGTCAGTGGAGTCCATGTAGATATTGAAATCACCAAGGAGGAGGATTGAGGGGGAGAGGGAACATAGCTGGGTCAGAAAGTAGGAGAAGTCAGACAGGAATGATGGGTGTGGCTTGGGAGGGCGGTAGACGACAGCCATGACTGACTGCGTGCGACCAGAGAGTTTAAAAGCCAGGTGTTCAAATGATGAGGATGAGGCGATGGGGATGAGGCTGGTCCTGATGTCTTGACAGTGGATAACGGCAATTCCACCACCTCGGCCCCCCGAGCGTGGTTTATTGACATAGGAATATCCATTGGGTGTGGTGAGGTTGAGTGTGTAGTAGTCCAGAGGTTGTTGCCAGGTTTCGGTGAGACAGAGAAAGTCCAGTTTGTTATCCAGGATGTATTCGTTCAGGATGAGGCATTTGTTGTTGAGGGACCAGATGTTGAACAGGGTGAGCTTGATGTTGTTTTGAACAGCAGGGATGAATTCAGGTGATTTAGCCAGGGTTCGTAGGCAGGAGGTGCGATTGTGTGCGTTGCTGTGACCAGGTGCGCTGGGACGAAGAGTGAGAGTGCGCAGAGCCGACCAGAGGACGGGGATGGAGTGACCTGATTGCAAATATACAAACTTACGACCGGAGCCACGGTGAATGTACCTGGGTCGTCGGAGGAGTCCATTTGATTTGATGGCAGAGATGCATGATGGGGTGGAGCGGGTATTGAGCAGAAGGAGCCTTGCGGCGGAGTACCGCAGAGCCATGCCAGGCAGGAGCGGAGAGACGAGACGAGGCCAAGGTAGAGGAGGTGAAACAATGGTCCCAACCCACGGGAGCGGGCCCGAGGAAACGAAGGAGCCAGGTAGGTGAAGCCAGGAGCAGAGCCGGGACCAAGCAGAGGGCAGGCAGGAGCATAGAGACGATCATGAGGCCAAGGTTGATCACGGCAAAGCGGCAAATGCAGCGGCAATCGACCGCCGCCGCTACAAATCAAGATCACGGCGGGAAACTGCCACCAAACCGCTGCGATGGTCACAACCCAGGAGAGCGTGCCCGAGGAAACAGCGAGCAGGCGAAGGAGCCAGGCAGGCGAAGCAGGGAGCAGAGCCGGGGCTATGCAGAGGGCAGACTCAATGGCCAAAAAGTCCGCACGACCACCAAAAAAGCAAGCAACTGACAGTGGCCCGGTCGAAGAAGCGGCGAGCATGTGACGCCTGCGTCCTCTTCATACCGGACCGGAAGCGGCGGCGGAGGATAATCACTCTTTATCTCATGTACCATACTTTTCACAGAGCTTTGGTTCTGCCGAATCAGCTTCTGTAAAGTATCTCGACAAACTGCGATCAATTGTCGTACGCGTTTATTCACTCTGCCGATCAAGGCCCGATTCACAGCAGCGCCATCCGAGGTCTGGCGTAGGGATACAACCCGGTCCCGGTGTAGGGATACAATGGTGAATATTTGCACTGCATACATGACATCCTCCCCTTTAAGTCCAAAATTACCACGAGCAATACGTGCTAGATTTCCAGAATTGACATTTCAAAAGCAACATTTCCAAAACATGTGAAAATATGTGTGCAAACGGTTATGAGAATAATGAAAATACGTGAAAATAGAACATGTGTCAACGTGAAAAAAAAACATCTTCAAAGATTCAACCGGTCGGGTGCTTTTCTCTCACGCATTGAGCGTCGCAGTGTACCAGTGGATACAGAGTCCGAGGTGATTCCTTTGGGTCGTGGTGTACCAGTGGATACAGAGTCCGAGGTGATTCCTTTGGTCTCCACGAAGGGTGTAGCGTTTGCAGAGGTTTTCGGGGCATCCGAGCCGGCTGGAGCGGCCACGACGATCTCCGGCAGTGGCGGGTCGAACTGTTGTCCTGACTGTGACGATGCTACAGGCTCCATCGACTCACAGTGACGGTAGGTTATGTGGTCCTGATGTCGACGAATTTCGCAGCCGTCCTGCAGGCGAATCACACAGGACAGTGGACCTGGCTTCTCGATGATGTCCCCCGGTAGCCACGTCGCACCTGCACCAAAATTTCGGGCAAACACTGGATCTCCAATGTTGATACATCGACTGTTGGACGTCTTATCGTGCACCAACTTTTGATTAAGCTGGCTCTGATAAACATTTGATGATATGTCTGGTTTGAGATTGTCAAGTGTCGATCTCAAGTGTCGTTTCATCAATAACTCAGACGGAGCTGCACCGGTTGTTGATTGTGGCGTGATACGGTATTTGAACAGGAGACGAGACAGCTTTGTTTCCAGGGTTCCCTCCTGAAGTTTCTGCAATCCGGATTTGATGATTCCTATGGATCGTTCGGCCAAGCCATTTGAAGCCTGGTGATGTGGGCTGACAAACTTATGTTTGATGCCGTTCCGACGTGTGAACTTGGCAAACTCGGTACTGGAAAAACACGAACCATTATCACTCACGATCATCCTGGGCAGACCATGAGTGGCGTAACAGCGTCTGAATCTTTCGATGACAATGGCTGACGTAGTACCACGCGTCACATAGGCATCAATCCATTTTCTGTGCGCGTCCGTAATCATTAGAATCATGCTGCCGTTAATAGGCCCGGCATAATCGAGATGTAGGCGATGCCACGGTTCGCTGGGCCATTCCCAGGGATGCAGTGGCGCTTTCGCAGGTGTATTCCAGGTGCTCTGGCAGGGGTAACAATGTCGAACATGATGTTCGATATCAGCATCAAGATTCGGCCACCACACATAGTTTCTGGCGAGTGACTTCATCTTCACAATCCCGGGGTGACAGTCATGGATTTCATCCATGACCCTGGAACGCAGATTTTTCGGGATCACGACACGACATCCCCAGAGTAGGCAACCATTTTCCATGCTGAGTTCGTTTTTACGTGCTTTAAAAGCCGCAAAATCTGGGTCACCCTCAGGTAGCAAATGCCATCCAAGCTGTACAGCCTGGACAGTTCTGGACAGAATGGGGTCTCGTCGAGTGTGAGTGCGGATCTGGCCGGAATCGACAGCACAATCTTCCAGATGATCCATCAGTGCGATAATGGATCCTGGTGTCGGTGAATCATCAACGGATTCTGGAAGGGGTAACCGACTCATGGCATCTGCATTTGTGATAGACGAACCGGGCTTATAACATATGGTGTAGTCATAAGCAGCGAGAAACAGGGACCAGCGGATGATCCTGGGCGGTAGTGTGTCAGATGTCGCCTTAGTTGGACCAAACAGACTGATCAGCGGCTTGTGATCAGTGTGAATTGTGAAATGATGTCCAAGAAGGTACTGGCGAAATTTGCCGACGCCGAAAACGATTCCCAATCCTTCCTTGTCAAGTTGGGAATAGTTTTTCTCTGCCTGGGACAACGTTCTGGATGCAAATGCAACCGGTCTTTCCGTGCCGTCAGGCATCACGTGTGATAATACACTCCCCACTCCATACCGACAGGCATCGCATGTCAGCACAAGATCCTTCTCTGGATAAAAATGAACGAGAACATTGGACGATTTGAGCAGATCCTTAGAGGTCTGGAATGCTGATTGTTCAGTAAACCCCCAGCTCCAGGAGACTCCTTTCCTCAAAAGCCGATAAAGGGGGCCCAAAACGTCGGTCACATTCGGGATGTAACGACCATATAACTGAAGCAAACCAAGGTATGACTTCAATTCGGTCACATCTCGTGGAGCAGGAGCATCCTTGATAGCTCGGACTTTCTCATCTGTCGGGTGTAGACCCTCGGCATCAATCGTATGACCCAGGTACGTGACTGATGGCACCATAAACTTGCACTTGTCTCGACGCAAACGTAGGCCGGAGTCCGAAATCTTCTTCAGAACTCTCTCCAGGTTCTGTAGATGTTCCGCGTCCGTACGACCAGTAACCAGAATATCATCCTGGTAACAAACGACGTTGCGTTGGGCGGCAAACAAACTGTCCATGACACGCTGATAAATTCCAGGTGCAGATTTCACTCCAAAACTAAGTCGGTGGTACCTGTACAACCCACGATGCGTGTTGATGGTAAGATACTGTTTCAAATTCTCGTCCAAGCAGAGCTGTAGATAGGCGGATTTGAGATCGAGTTTCGTAAAAGTCTTGCCTCCCGTGAGACGAGCATAGAGGTCTTCGATCCTCGGGATTGGATATTTATCCAATGAAGAACACCTGTTCACGGTCATTTTATAATCTCCACATATGCGGATGGACTGGTCCGATTTTATGACCAGAACGATGGGCACCGCCCATTCGGCATACTGGATTTGCTCGATGATCCCCAGATTTTCAAGATGATCCAGTTCCTTGTCAATCCGCTCATGCAGGGCGAAAGGGACTGGGCGAGCCCTGCAAAATATAGGATTGGCATCCCGGTCAACCCTGAGTTTAGCCGTATGTCCTTTCAAGGTTCCAAGCTCATCCTTGAAGACATCCGGATACGTATCCAGCACATTTTTGAGTGTGTATGCTGCGGTAGGAGAAACGTTGGCTGCCCGGAGTTGATGAATGCTTTCCCACTTCAGTCGAATTATGCTCAACCAGTTCCTGCCGAGTAAGGAAGGGCCCTTTCCAGGAATGACGATCAGGGGTAGGTGAAACTCACGGTTATCGTAGCCCCCCCCCCCCCCCGTGACGTCACATGTACCGCAGGGAACAATCTTCTCACCTGTATAGGTGGAGAGTCCATAGGTAGTAGGTTTGAGATGGGATCGGTCAGCATCACTCCACAGGTTTGTGAAAACAGCATGGCTGATGAGCGAGACGGCCGCACCAGTGTCGACCTCCATTTGCAATGGTCGATTGTTGACGACAACATTGGCAAGAAGAGGGTCCCGCCTATGGTGAGAATCAATATGAAGCAGGTCATACGATTCTGAGTTGTCGGAAACAGAGCTCACCTGGTCAAGCTCGGGTTCCACCGAAGCGATAAACTGATGAATCTTGTCAGCAGCTTTTCCTTTTCCCGATTTGGGAGTGATGCAAGCTGGAGCAATATGGCCAGTTTTCGAACAGAAATGGCAGGTGGCATCTTTGAACCGACACGTCTCCGGAGGGTGCTTTCCGTTGCACCGAAAACATTTGTTGTGGGTTTGAGACTGCACTGGCTTCTGACGAGGAGCCTTGTTCCAACGTTTTGGCTGAACATGATCCAACCGATTCACAGCAGGGCTGGTACCAGACGAGCGAGTGGCACCGATGCTTGTAGCGTTGCGTTCAGCACTTTCCATGGAAATGGCGGTGTCTCTGGCATTTTGGAACGTCAGTCTTCTCTCAGCAAGCAGGCGTCTACGAGTGCGGTCATCGGACATGCCAACCACCAGCAAATCACGAAGCATGTCATCGATCGTGTCCCCAAACTCACACAGATGTGACAGTTTTTTGAGGTGTGCAATGAAGTCTGCGATTGACTGACCTTGCTGCTGTCTGCTCATGTAAAAATTAAACCGACACAGGATGACTGAAGGAGATGGGTTGCAATGTTCCTTCAAAGCGGCCTTGAGCTCTGCTTACGTGAGCTCCTGGATTGTCCGAGGACGAATCAGGTTTTTAACAAGTGTGAACGTCTCACCTCCGCAAACGGACAGGAAGACGGCCTTCATCCGGCCTTCGGTCGCGATGCCGTTCGCCTCGAAGTAGAAAGACAACCGCTCAGAATACGTGTCAAAATCCCCCTCATGAGGGTCGAATTCATCGATATGGCCGAAAGAAGTCATGGTCTAGATGTTTATCCTCGTCGCCATGTAAAGTATCTCGACAAACTGCGATCAATTGTCGTACGCGTTTATTCACTCTGCCGATCAAGGCCCGATTCACAGCAGCGCCATCCGAGGTCTGGCGTAGGGATACAACCCGGTCCCGGTGTAGGGATACAACGGTGAATATTTGCACTGCATACATGACAGCTTCCTAAGCAAGGGTTATGCTGGGTGGTTTGCCATTGCCTTCTCGGCAGTAGTTATGGCAGGAATTTGTAATTTGGCCAGGGTGCCGGCGATAGCTCGCCTACTCTTCAGAAAAGACACCATGGAGTCTTTTGCGTCCACCAACTAATGTCGGCAGATGGGACGCCCGTTTTAACGTCCATCCGAGGAACGGCACACGCATTAATGAATCACACTGCATGTGAAACACCAGGATGACAGTTTATAGGGTTAGGGAGGGTTGGTATTCAAACCCAGTCTGGACGGCTTAGAGGTGAGTTTGTAAACCTCTTGGCCTTCCTGCCAGCCCAGGGATATTAAAATAAAAATAAATTGAAAATGTTGATGAGAAAAGGAGTCTATCCTTGATGAATATACTCGCAGGAGTACCTGGCATTGCCCGGTGATGTTCTCATCCTATTGCCATTTAAAAAAAAAAATCAAATTTTAATTTTTCTATGTTCTTTGTGGGTGCCTACACTCACACACACAAATTGGTGGTAATTTAATATTACCTTTCACACAGCTACAAAAGCTTAGCAATCACAGAGCGAATTTTTTTTTTAATTAAAAAAAGATCCAACTTTTTTTTCTTCAAATTTTCCCATTTTTTGTTTTTGCCCAAAAAACTCTCCGACACTCACTGATGAAGCTCTGAATGTTTGACGAAGGTCTGTTCAGCCATCTCAGAAAAATGGCGACACACTAATAGACAAATGGCAAAACAGACAAAACAAACAGAACAAACGATTTTTTTTAGTGTAGATGGATGGTTTTGAAAGATTTAAAGAAACTCAACTCTCTCCAAAAGAAACATTTTATAGCTCCCTTCATGATACTAATATATCAGATGAAGATTGTGATCATACAACAAAGGTGCGGATAGCTTTCAACACAACAACCTTGGGGATTGGAGAATATCACAACATATATTTTGAGTCTTATACTCTTCTGTTAGCCGATGTATTCAAACAACTGAGACAAGCCTTCCTCAACAAAGATTTGTTTGAAGTATATCTTGCCCATTTTTTTCACATCACCAGGAGGAATTGTGAAGCTGCTTTGAAAATGACAAAGTAAAACTTGAGTTTCTCAGCCTTGAAGATATGATGTTGATATTTGAAGAGTCTCAAAGAGGTGGTATATCAGACATATCTACCTCCCTCCCAGCCCACCAACCTTCCTACCCCTCCACGCCCCCACTCTAAAATTTTCCCCGGAGCAACGCTGGGTACCCCTGCTACTAAGAAATAAAATAACAAGCCAGATGGTATAATTTACTTTTTCCTGTGGTACATCGTACTACTTCTAATTTTACCATGTAATTTTGATCAACAATAAGCATCTGATTGATATAATGTCCATGGGAAAAAGGATGTCAGTGAAATTTTGGGGAAGAAGGCCACATTTATGCATGTGAACAGTGACTGAAATGTCTTGATTATTTAAGATTTTAAGGTAAGGGCTGAGTACACCACGAATAATAAAATATGTAATGAATGAATTAATGAATGAATGATCGTTTTAAGGCCATTTTCCCCGCTAGAGCGGGGGTTAGCCTTGCGGGCCCCATGACAATCATGGTTCCCTGTTTGAGGCAATGTTTTTTATGGCTGGATGCCCTTCCTGACGCCAACCCTATTCTAACAGTGTACCTATTCTAAATCAGGGTACACACCGTGATCATTCATCCCAGAAAGCTGGTACTCAATTTGCCGACCTCGGAAGGATGACAGGCTGAGTCAACCACCCTGGTGTTAATTCAGCGATTGACCGGGATTATCGAACCCAGGATCCTAGGTATCCCAAATCTGCACCCGAACCGCTAAGCCAACACCAGGCAACACCAGGCTATGTAATATGTAATATGTAAATATGTAAATATGAAAATATGTAATATGTAATACATTTTTTCCATTTAGGAAATGTGGTTCAGGAAACCAAGGCAAGGATTATTTTGATTCATACAAATGAGCCAGATTTTTTGCCTTTTGCTGAGGAATTTCTTCGACGAAATTTGACCGGAATAACATGGATAGCAAGCTCTCCTTGGGCAACCTCTGCGAATCTTGGCACCTTCAAATATGCCCATATTTTCCAAGGAACGATCGGATTTGCTTTGCGACGTGCACGCTTGCCAGGTTTGCGTGAATACCTCCTGAGAGTTCGACCAGTAATAAATGAAAGAGTTGAGAAAAACAAACTATTCCAACAAAATGCAAATGCTTTAAAATATTTCAAAAACAACAATGGAGTGCACATAATGAAACAGATATTGCACTATAAAGACAATAACATCACTCAAAACTTTATGTCAAAAATCAAACCAATTAACTGTTCAAACTTTTGCCAAAGCGACTTGAAACAAAGTAAGATAAAAAATAATAATAAATACATTGTAAAGGGCATGTCAGTAGATGTCTTTACAAATAAAAACTGTGAATGTTTTTGTCTGGATGATCTTAATTATTACCGAAATGTGAAGTCTTTCACCCAAACTTTTTGTTTAGAAGTGGCAAATATACAGTCACATTTCTTTAATGAAACGTTTCTTCAAAGAGATTTATATATGATGTTTGAAGTATGGATGAACATTGACAATGGAGAAAAAATGGAGAATAAAGAACAAATAAATGACTTAATATTTCAAAACAAAATGATGAATAGCTACATCCTGGAACTCTGGGAAGACACGTTTAATTGCAGTTGGAAAGAAAGCAAGCTCTTTAACAAACATTGTACAGGAGTGGAGACACTAGAAGATGTACATTCCACGTTTGCAGAAGTTACGAATCTTGATTTTACTTACAACATATATATGGCTGTATATAGTATCGCACATGCCTTGCACAACCTCCAATCTTGCAGGCCTGGCTTTGGACCATTTCGGAATTCTTCTTGTACCAGCATTTCATCGTTTGAACCTTGGCAGGTAAATCTAATGATTTAACGATTTTCTTTTTAATACTTCATTATTTGAATGACATTTTATATTCTTCACTGGTTTGCAGCTGGTGTTGTATGTCCGGCATGTGCACTTCAACAATAACCTTGGAGAGACCATGCATTTTGATGAAAATGGAGATCCCCCTGCATTGTATGAGCTTGTGAACTGGCAAAATGTTCATGGAAACATACAGTTTAAAATAGTTGGACGCTACGATTCTACGGCTTCACAGAATGAGAAATTTCAGTTGAACGAAAAGGAAATTATCTGGAGCCAAGGAAAAACGAAGGTAGATATTCATATTGTTATTGCATTTCTTTATATAATATTAGTCCCCTACCGGTCGGGGACCCTGGAACAGAAATATTAGACCCTGGTGTTGGGCTAGCGGCTAGGGTGCCGGCTTAGGATCCAAGGATCCTGGGTTCGAATCCCGGTCGATCGCTGAATTAACGCCAGGGGGGTTGACTCAGCCTGTCATCCTTCCGAGGTCGGCAAATTGAGTACCAGTTCACTGGTAATTCCCTGTGTGTCGTAAAAAGGCGGCAAAAAGGGCTGGCGTCAGGAAGGGCATCCGGCCGTAAAACATTGCTTCAAAAAGGGGACGGAAAAACAACAACAACCACGGTTCCCGAAAAAGGCCAACCCCCGCTTTGCGGGGTAAAATGGCCTCTAAAGGTGTTTTTTTTTTTTTTTTAGTCCCCTACCGGTGTACACCAGAAGGGACTATAGGTTTGCAATCCGTCCTCCGTCTGTCTGTCAGTCTGTCA
This sequence comes from Myxine glutinosa, assembly GCF_964187855.1. Classification (NCBI taxonomy): domain Eukaryota; kingdom Metazoa; phylum Chordata; class Myxini; order Myxiniformes; family Myxinidae; genus Myxine; species Myxine glutinosa. The sequence goes on along the minus strand of NC_136263.1, from coordinate 200,816,211 downwards.
GTCTGTCCGTCTGTCAGTCCATCATGCAAAGAACAGTTTTCCGGACTTTTTTTCTAAACTCTTAATGCTAATGATTTCAAACTTGGTACGTGGTTTCCGCATGATAAGTTACGGATCAAGTTCGAACTTCACGACGTTTCGATCATTTTTGACAAAGTTATGGCACTTTGAACTTTAGTAATTTCCCCAAACGTTTTCCGGACGACAGACTGCCGGTAGGGGACATGTATTGCAGCGCAATACTCAAAATGCTTGTTAGTCCCCTACCGGTGTACACCGGAGGGGACTATAGGTTTTCTATCCGTCCCTCCGTCTGTCAGTCTGTCAGTCTGTCAGTCAGTCAGTATGTCAGACTGTCAGTCCGTCATGCAAAGAACAGCTTTCCAGACTTTTTTTCTAAACTCTTAATGCTAATGATTTCAAACTTGGTACATGGTTTCTTAATGATAAGTTACAGATCAAGTTCGAACTTCACGACGTTTTGATCATTTTTGACAAAGTTATGGCACTTTGAACTTTGGTAATTTCCCCAACAGTTTTCCGGACGACAGACTGCCGGTAGGGGACATGTATTGCAGCGCAATACTCAGAATGCTTGTTATTATATATTTTTTTTATACAAGGTCTAGGCTCATGGAAGAGGTGGGACACAGAACAGATCAGGAGACAACATAGAAAAGGGAACAGCAGGAGAAAGGGGAAACAGCAATGGCAGTGCAGAGGGAGAAAGTAGATGGAGACGGACAACCAGGGGGGGTGCAGGTCATGATGAGTAAGGGAGAAAGCAAGGGATGAACCAGATGGACAGATACGTAAGTAGAGTTTTGAGAAGGGTGGGGGTGGTTTAAGAAAAAAAGAAAAGAGAGGTGCAGAAAAGATCATGGTTTTGGATGGGGGTGACTTGAGATGGTGGTGAACAGCTTTCTTTTAGACCAAGAGGGAAGAATGAGATTGAATAGAGTCTGGAAGGCAGTTCCACAGGTGGGAAAAAGAAGGAGTAAATGAGTGGAGGTGAGCAGATGTTCTGCATTTAGGCAGTTTCACTAGGAACTGGCACCTTGAATTTATTCTCGCCGTGAAAAAATACATGTGTATTCTCATGTTAATAATTTTTACGACCAATGACTAACTGCATGTATATTCAAAATACATGTATACCAATCACAATGACAAAATACATATACAGAGATACCGCGATTTACGTTGTCCCTATTTATGTCGATTCAAAGTTGCGTCGTCAATCAATACGTACCCAGGTTATGATTGAACTCTCTTTACATCGAAGTTACGTTCGTTTAAGCCATTTGATTTCGCTGTTTTTATGCCTACTCTTACTAAGTCACTGGAGGGATTATGTTTTTGGGTTGTCCGTCTGGTGTCTGTCCATGATAGGTATTCGTTACAGCGATAACATGAGAACTGCTGAAGGGATCAAAGTCAAACTTGGTGCAGGTATGTATAATGAACAAAAGATGAACTGATTAGATGCTGGGGTCACGAGGCCAAATATCAAAGGTCAGAGGTCATGTTAGGTGGAAATTCTGTTACCGCGATGACCTGTGAAGCAGTCATGGGATTTTGACAAAAATTGGTACAAGTATTTATGATGATGCAAGGAAGAACTGATTAGCTTTTGAAGTCAATAATTCAAAAGTCAAAGGTCAGAGTCTGTATTCGTTTTATAACTTGAGAACGGCTTAAAGGATCGATGTCAAACCAGGTATAGGTATGTATAATTATGTGAAGATGAACTGACTTGGTTTTGAAGTCATATTTTAAATTTTTGTCATAATAATCAGAGGGGTGAAACGATTTAACCTCCATCCACCTGGGATGGTGGAGGTAACAAATTGATTTACTTCACTGTTCCAATACATATGGAGGGCAGGGCACTATATACATATATATATATATATATATATATATATATATATATATAACTGTGAGAAATAGTAGAAACTCCACAGTACGAGCAGGGCGTCTCATTTGCATTGAATAAATAATCGGGAGATTGAATAAGACGCGGACGTAGCTTCAGGGCTTCGATCTTTAATTCGACAAGCTTTCGACCAACAAAGGTCTTCTTCTGAGTCGGCCCCAAGTTCAACGGAAGTATATATATATTGTTACGGTTCTACGCCGCCCTACTTCCCCTTAACAAGGGGGGATTAATCCCCTTGTTCTTGCTGGGCTTGGCGGAACCTAGGCTTGACACGTCCCTTCCGGGCAAATGCAAGGTAGGGTTTCGGGACCAAGTGTCACACGTACCTAAATACCTGCACGGCCACGGAAGCGAGGAAGCAAGCCTCGCACGAGCCACGTGTAGTTTTGCGTACGCCGAGCGGATTGAGTACCACGTGGTCCGTGCAGTCTTAGTTAATTAGTGGAACCCGATTGGAGCGGTTCTATTCATACCATGCTTAGCCAATGAAGAAACCACAGAAACGATCGAATGGCAGAAAGGAAGAACACAGGTTTAATTATTCCCACAGGTATGTACAATGGTCAGGGCCACAGAGACACAGAGCAGCCTTAATCAGTCTTAGCTTATTTACCAGACAACGGGCCGGTCACACTCACACAGGGAATTGCAGATGGGTAGACGGTCAGCCAACGCTTCGGCGTGGTCGTCCAGAGACGGCCCCCGTCCGGCTCTCCACGGTCCCAGCACGTCCCGCGAAGATAACAGCAGGCGATGGCAGGAACTCGTAGCGTGTCTCCCGAACAAGGGCAGATAATGAGGTGGAACGGCAAAGGATGGGACTCTCAGCGCGGGTGGCGATTACACAGCCGTTTTCCTCATTCGCGCGACTTAATGCACTGTATAGCGATCAGCCTCAACCTCAACCGAGCGTCACTTATAAAAGCGCGTCATTCGGTTCATGCGCGTCGGGCTTCGCCGCGTATCTTACACAGTTCTCGGACGCTCACAACTCCTCTTCCTCGATCCCTCCAAGCTGGTTAGTGCGCGCGAGTTCTCTTCAACGAGTCCTTCTCTCGCGAGTCCTTCGCTCATCAGTGTACCCGCGCTATTCCTATCGAGTGCAAGTCCTTCGCTTCAGTCCTTTCACCAATCCTTTTCACACGAGTCCTCTCGGGGGCTTTGCGCAGCGGGTTTTATAGCTATGCCCCCGAACCTTCTTGAACCCCCTCAAACCTTCTCATCACGCCCTGTGATGCAACGCCGCCACCACCACCTATGAGCCCTGATTGGCGGCTCGTGCTTACCGTCAGCGCTTCTGCTGTTCCGCCTCGGCTCCGCCCCGACCTTCCTAGCCTGCCTCGTGTTAACTCGCCCAAAATGAAAATGAACCAACGTTAGCACAAAGGGGCATGAGGCTAGGGTAGCTGGAAAGTCGGTGGAAGTAGGGCCTATTCTCCTGGCTCTACTCAACGCAGAACTAACAATGGAAAAGGACTACGCTTACAAATACTAAGACATAACTATACTATCACGAGGCTACATGTTGCTTGTGTGACTAACTATGAGGGGGAAATTTTAACCTTTATTAAACTCACTGTACAAACTCAAAACCGCAACACTGCCCCTCTCCCTCGTCAGACTCGTCCCCGAGTCGAACCTACAAAAACTGGAACGACCGGTTTTGAGAAAGATCTGGGACTAACTTTTACTTACGTGTGACATATAGATGTGGTTCCCCCTGACATTTATTCTAACCTGTGTATGCGACAGTTTTAAAACACTAAATATGTCCCACCTGCTGCGTTGAGTAGCTAACTAACAGAATCGCGCCCACAATTAACCAAATTGCGGAATTGTTTTCAAACTAAACATAGAGCCGGTGGGCAGCATTTTTATATACAAGCACAAAACCTAACCTTATTTACAGTTCTATTACCCAGGACCTGTCCTTTTTGGAAAGAAGATTGGAGGGGAGAGAAAGCACAGCAAAGCACAAATACACATTTCAAAAGTCAATTCACATTTTTGCTGCTGGTGTCTTGCATCTCCTATCTTCTGTGTGCACATATCGAACCGGCAAGCCCCCGGACCAGCATACAGGCCATTCCTGCTCTTCGAGGCTAGATAAACTTACAATTCTTCTCGGCCCTAGCACACAAAAATTAAAAAAATGCACAACAAGTGTGTTCGTTTATTTGCCAGCAGGGCCAACCCTATGTGGTCCAACTGCATGACATTGATGCCACTCAAAACAAGTGGTCCGAAGATGCAAGGTGAGTTTGCAGCAACGTGCTGCACAGCACAAGTGTAAGGCCACAAAACTTGTGGTCCATAAGTGTAATGTGATTATGTGCAGCAAAGTGTTTGTGGCAGGAGGTGCTGTTCATGTGCAGCAAAGTTATAACAAACGAAAAGGATATGGCAGCAAAGTGCCATGCAGTTCAGCTGCATGGGTTTAGCAAAGTGCAGCAGGGGTGCTGCACAGGTATAGCAAGGTGCAGCTGCACTGTTCCACCTCCAAAATGGTCCTGGGGTGGGGGGAGAGACACAGCACCACCACCAAAGTGGAAAGGGCACAAAGGTACACAGCAATACAGGGTAATGCAGCATGAGGGGCGCGAAAGAGCGAGCAGAGCAAGCTCGTCCCGAACCGTCCCTACCCCCCAATGTCAGCTTACATTACCCAAGCCCTTCCTGGTATTTACAAATTTGCCTCTACGTCTTTTCTCCCATATCCCCCTCTAAACCAAATTCGTCTCCCAATCCCTCCCAGGAAGGAAGGAATGGAACAAAACACAATGTCCCATTACGTCATGATGTGTCTTATTCACTCAACAGTTTACAAAGAGTCCTGGTGTGGAGCTTCGTCCTCCTTGGTGAATGGATGTGGATGGCGCGAAGGGGATTTCTTTCCTAACTACTCTAATGGCATTAACTCATTTAAACTACCCGGGGTCGTACCCTGCCAATCGGCCATCTTTAAACTATGTGGTTCTAAAAACCAAATTCCCCATTGACCACTCTGCTGTGCCCTACAAATCTGGGTCTCACTCCCCAATTTTTCTTACTGTGCCCTTGCACAATTTCGGGGCTGGGTCATGTGGCTCTACTAGCAGGTCCAACTACCTGCGCACATCCGCCACGACTGCGCACTCCTGCGACTACCTAAACTGGGGAAGGCCCCTCCTGGCTCTTTGCACCCTGATGCCCTCCTTGGCATTGGGCTACCCGTGTCCTTCCCTTGGATCATCGGGCCCCACTGAACAACTCACAACTACTCTGACTGGCTCCCAGGGCCTACCTGCGGCCTCTCCTAGCCGACAAACTACCAGTGGCGGAGTGCCCCAATAACCATAAGCACCAATTAAGCCACATGCCCAGCCATTTCACTGACTCATGCACCCAACCAAAGCACTACCTTGCCACTACTCGCACCACAGGTGTCAATATCCATATAAATTTTGCTGAAGTCCTCTACCTGACTTTACACTACCCCCCCCCCCCCCCGGGCTTTCGCGAATGGGTCCATCTCCCCCCATTCACTCCTTCGCACCATGCATTCCACACCTTTTATTTCACACCAAGCATTCCACACTACTCATTCCACATCATTTATCTTGCACACCACTTTCCTCGCACACCTTTTGTGCTCACACACCTTTTTTCATGCACACCACAAACACAATTCCCTTTATCTCAACACAATTCCTCATACATACAGCATCATCTAACGACCTGCTTTTCCCCTAAAACTCGTGCTTTCCAGTCATCCCTTTAAACTAAGCACTCCCTTGTCATTATCAACCATCTAATCTCTCTACGTCCCCTCTATAGTACAAAAGTCACTACTTAATTCTCATGTCCTCTACCGTCATCCAATTTCCTATCAATTATCCTAGCCCTCCCTTGGCTAGCTTCGGTGCCCCATGGAGGTAACCATCGCTGGCCCCTCATGTGCTTGTCACTGCCATCCCCCTAATCTAATGCTCATGAGCCCGGAGTGAGGAATGGTAAAACTACCATTCCCCCACGCAGGGTACCATTCCCCAACACTATTGCCATTCGTCCACTACACTCGAGCCTCTTCGTGTGGAAATACATCGCCATTACGGCTCGACCTCGAGAGGCCGAGCGATCCGTGCGGGTGGTTGGTCTACTGTAGGTTGGGTCCGTCCGGCATTTTTGATCCAGGGGAAGAGGCATGGGCCAAGGTTCAGGGTCCCATCTCTGCGCAGTGCCTCGCGGTCCCTCGCACGATGGCCCAACAGCCCACGGTCGGAGCACCGCACTCGCCAGGGTGCGCGGCTCCGAACTCTCCTACCTCCCCTTGAACCTTGCCGATCACCTTTCCCGCCACGGCGCGGCACCAACCAAACCCACGGCGGTCCTTGTGAAACCGCTGCGGCATCGATCCCCGCCGGTACCCGCAGCACACAACTCACCGAGGGCTCACGTCGGCTATCCGTTGCATTAAACGCTACCCTAGTCTGTGTCGATGCTTGAGCCGCGCCTCACCACACACGACCCACTCCACACACACACACCGAGGCACCCCAGTGCCTCCCATACACTAGCTACATTCTGTTACAGCACTCTCCTGTGCACACTCTTCTCTTCCACACTCAGGTGCACACCACCCAGGCACATTCACGCCCCTCACACACTTCATTACACACTTTTCCTCCACACACCTCTTTACCGCACACTTTTCTGTTGCACACTCCGTAACACAATCATCCATCGCACACCCTCACACACACTCTTCCATTACATACTCTGTAATGCCCATGGGTGTGCACTCTCCTGGTACACACCCAATAACATGCTCTGGTGTGCACTCCTGCACACTCTCTGTAACACACTCTCCCCGCACACAGTCTGTAACACCCATGGGTGTGCACTTTCCCGTTGCACACCCAATCATCACACACTTACCCACGGGTGTGCACTCTCCTGTTGCACACCCAATCATCGCACACTTACCCACGGGTGTGCACTCTCCTGTTGCACACCCAATCATCGCACACTTACCCATGGGTGTGCACTCTCCTGTTGGACACCCAATCAGCACACACTTTTCCTCCACACACTCTTCTCGTGCACACTCTCTAACACACTCTTCTCCGACATACTCTTCCCGCACACATTCCGGTGTGCATTCTCCCTCACACTCTGTGACACAATCTTCTCCGACACACTCCGGCGCACACTTTTCTTGCTCACACTCGCGCTCCGGTGCACACTTTTCTCTCGCACGCGCACCATTCACTCTCGTACACCGCACAACGGCCCTTCCACGACCGCCCGGGTTTCGTCCATGTCCCAAGCGCGCCAAAACCCTTTTCCCGCCAAACACATTCCTACTCACCTTGGGGACCTTCTTCTCTGGCAGCAGAACCTGCAAACTTTTATTGGGGTTAGCAAGCCCGACATCACGGTGCAAACACGAACTTTGTGTGCAGTCCATTTCCTTCTCCCGTGATTCATTTTCTAACTCTGCCGCCTCTTCAGCCCCAATTTCAACTATAATCATTTCTTCGACGACTGCTGGCGCGCATAAAATGCCGGCGTGCTTCTTTTCCGCATGGGGGCCGCCATTGAACACGAGGTTGGCTAAAGACCGAGAACCAAGGTATGGCTCTGTCAGCCGCTCATCAGGAGGTGGAGCCAGTGAGTCCTCGCCGGCCAACCCGAGCCGAGGTGAGGGACCGATAGGCTTGTCCTGGAGGCCGGCAGCTTGATCGCGACTCGCCTCATAAAACGAGGAGAGAGGGACTACCTCATCAGATGAGTGAGGGAGCACGAACCAAGAGTTCAGAGGCAGACAAAGCTGGCATTCAAAGGCTGAGTTGAGAAGGTTCAGGCTGAGAGACTTTGAAGTTCCAAGGTTCAGGCTGGAGTCAAGTTCCAAGGCAAGTACGTGAGCTGGAGCTGGGCTGGTCAAAGGAATTACAAGCTGTGCTGAAGCTGTGTCGATTGAAGGAGTTACCAAGCTGAGCCCACGCTGTGACGACGCAGCCGCGGAGCTGCATCCCGCTGAGTCCCGAGGCCCCAAGCCGTTCCTCCTGCCTGGACCCACCCATGCTGCCATCCCATGCCATCGATCCCTGGCATCCATCTACCCCATTCGTGTGAATCTGCTCGTCGTCTGTCCTCTGTGTTGTCTGGGGTATAAGTTAAGCTTATTTTAAGGTTTGCACTGTGTCTTCTTCTTCTTCTGTAAGTTACTTTCGTTTCTTTCCTTCTCCTTTGGTTTCTTTTGTTGTGTAAATAATAATAATAAATAGCTGTTCCCCCTTATTCTTGGGTTTTCATTCACATCCGATCGTCTTTGTGATTTCCCCCATTGAGTACCTGTGGTGCGATTTCGGCCAACGCTTTATAATCGGGTTTAGTCTTTGCTAATGGCTCGAACTTCGGACTGCTAACCCGCTCGGCAAATACCATCTAGAACCGTGGTTCGAGCAGAAGTTATTCCCTCGTTCCCGGCTGGCGGTAGTAATTAGGTACGTAGCGAACCCCTAGGCCTAACAAACCCTACCTATCGTCGGTCCGGGAAGGACGTTGTAGCTTCGAGGACTCACGTCGGTCAGTGGCGGACAAGGGGCTAACCCCCCCCCCCCCTTGGTAAGGGGAGAAGGCCGACGTTGAGATCCGTAACAATATATTGTTACAGACTCGGCCTTAATGATTGTTGTTATGAGTATTGTTGCTGGTTCGAAGTATTCTAGATATTATGCTTACAGTGACTTAAGGGAAAGGGTTGTTGTGAGTAAAAGATTTAAAAGCGCTCCTGGTAAAATGTGGCCGGAAATCCGGATTGAGACCGGTAGAGGTGGAGCGAAGAAAAGGAGGTGGGAGGAGATCGGAAGGAGAGGTGGTGGTGGAGGCTCCGGGCCGAGCATTCGACGTACAGTTTGAGGGAACTTTGCGTCCTTGAAAGGAAGTTCGGCCGATAAGAAATATCGCCGGAGTGCGGGGAGCCTGTGTCGCCGGTTATTCTCAGTGAGGTTCCGGAGGATCCAGGCCTTGAGAATCCGGGTTGGAGCGAAAGCCGTCCGCCATCTTGGCCACGCGAGCACCCTGCAGGGAACAGGCTTTCGTCGTGTCGGCTGGGCATTATTCCCTGGTGGATTGCCGGGAACGGCTGTGCCAGAAAGGGACACGTGAGAATTATACGGAGGCTCGCGGGTTGAACCGCAACGTGTACGTCGGAGCGCATCTTTGTGAGGTTCCTCGCCACCGCTGTGCTGCTAGGGGCTGAGCATGTGACCTCGGGGTATATATATATATATATATATGTATAGGGACGCACATACACACATACATGCGTATTGATCTAATTTCAGTGACGTCTGTTTTTGTTTTCACATGTCAAACTTATAAATTGTAATGTCATGTTATTGGCGAAAGATGCAAGTAACTATTCCTTCAAATTACTTTATGTTCCAGGTTCCAACTTCAGTATGCAGTGATCCATGTCTTCCTGGAACACGAAGAGTTCCCCTCAAAGCAGAGCCTTTCTGTTGCTTTGATTGCATTGCTTGCAATGATGGAGAATACTCCAATACCACAGGTATGTGTCACATCTCCCCCCTCAAGATCTAATGTTGTTATGTTAATAAGCACTTTTGTATAATCACGAATATTAATTAAATTAGAATTATAATTCACTTGCTACATATCTACATATGTACAGTCGGACCCCAGCCCCCCGCTATTCACGAGTTCAGCGTATTTGCGGTTGATAAAATGCGACCTCTTTTTCTATTCGCGGAAAAGTGTCCCGCGTATTCGCGGATTTTTTTTAATATTCGCAGCCATGGTCCGCGAAATTGCGGGGTTTCTTTTCCTATTAGCGGCTGTGTTCCAGGAATTCGCAGTTTTTAAGAGGCGCAAAACAAAATTCACGAGCTGCTAGCTTGACACATTTATAAAACCCATCTTTTACAAGCCATGCAGGAAGCAGCTGGACATATGCAAAAAAAACCCCATCTTCTACGAGCTACGAGCATGACCTGCTTCTACATTTACTGCTTTGTGCTTAGTGTGTTCATGGCTTTCGCGGCCAATTTTTGCCATACTGTAAGCGAGAGTTTCGCGGGATGTTTCACCAGCTGTTAACACGTCATCACCGCGAGTTACTGTACAGAATGAAAACACTCCACAGTATCTATTATTAACTGTCTCCTTTTCCCCCAATGAAACTGGCACGGCATGCATTCATGGATTTTCATCGACATTCACAGGATTTGCCTCGCAATTTCCGGGATCATCAATGACATTCGAGGGATTTGCCTCGCCATTTGCGGGAATTTCATCGACCTTCGCGGATTACTCTTGACAATCTCGGGATTTTAAAATATATATATAATTTTGCGTACAAGACCGAGGCTCGTGTAAGAGCGAGCACATTAAACACACATTATCACATATAACACAAAAAATATAAACGGACACATAAAACAAAAAAAGGGAGGGAGAGACAAGATGGGAAGAGAGAGAGAGGGAAGCACACAGCAACCAGAGAGGAAGTCCGCAAGCCATGCGTGGAGACTTCCATGGATACCACAGGAGGAGAGTTGGGTGAGCACAACAGTAGAGAACAGGGACATCGGAAGATCTGTGGAAGGTAGAGGGCTGGGGGACGGGGGGGGGGGAGGATGGGGGCACGGTATTAAACAAATTGCATTATGAGGAATTTCAGAAATTAAGTCAGAGATTGAAAGAGGTGGATTTGGGGTGTATTAATGGGGGAAAATAAGAGATGATGGTGAACAGCTGTTTTAAAGACCTGGAGGGAGGAGTGGGATTGAATAGAGTGAGGGACTTTGTTTCAGAGGTTGGAGAAAAGAGGAATGAAAGACTAAAGGTGAGCAGAGAGTCTTTATTTTGGCAGACCTCTTTGACCATTGAACCCCTTCGACCATTTTCACCCATTTAAACCCCTTAAACTCCTTAGACCCTTTACTCCCCTTTTGACCCTTTGAACCGCCTTTGGAGGCCATTTTGACATCACAGAGCGGTGGTTGGCCTTTTTTGGGCACTGTGGTCCCGGTTTTTGAAGCAATGTCTTATGGCCGGATGCCCTTCCTGCCGCCAACCCTGTTAGTCCCTTCTTGCGACACACAGGGAATTACCAGTGAACTGGTACTCAATTTGCCGACCTCAGAAGGATGACAGGCTGAGTCAACCCCCCTGGCGTTAATTCAGCGATCAACCAGAATTCAAACCCAGGATCTTAGGATCCCAAGCTGGCACCCTAAATGCGAAGCCAACAACAGGCTTCCTTTTGACCCTTTACACCCCTTTAACCCCCTTAGACATTTTACACCCCTTAGACCTTTACACCCATTCGACCCTTTCATACCCATTTCGAGCCTTTTGAGACATATACACCTTTTGACACTTTTCAGACCTATTGACTTTTTAAGACACTTTGGCCAATTTCAGACCATTTGGACACTTTTCACCCCTTTTGCTCTTTTGTCATTAGACACCTTTAGCCCCATTTGGCCCTTTTAAGATCATTGATTCTTTAAACAATTTAGACCCCTTTGTGACCCCAAAAAAACTTTAGACCACTTAGATAATTCGAATAAAATTCTCCCAAAATCGGTTGTGACGATTTTTTCTGTGCCCTGTTCACATTGCATCACAAGTTCACATTGCGATGATGATATCTCAACTGATATCTCAAAGTGAAACTGATGTTGAAACTTGAAACTGAAACGACTGATATATGGATCATCGAATGGGAAACCAGAATGAAATTCTGTTGGGAAATTTCTGAAAGCAAAGCTATGGTGAATATATATATAGAGAGAGGGAAGGTCGGAGCTGAAGAAACGATGTGGAGAGGGATAGGTGCCTGGAGGTGGTCGGTTGGGATGGAAATAACTTTGGTGATCTTCCGTCACATTGTAGGCCCAAAACATGCCTAAACCCGTTTCCCAGCTGAGCTTTTATAATATCACCCTTACTCCTGAGCAGTACTTTGGAGGTGCAACAAGCATGGCCTGGAAATCTTAGCAGATAGAATGGAACGCGGTTGCCGAGGTTACCAACTCCAACCATTGCGACATTTGCTCACTCAATATTTGCACTGAATTCCCGTTTCTATCCATACACACTCCAAAGGAAATTGCTCATTTCAGGTGAGACATGGACGAACCCCCGTCATTGACGGGTACCTTTGCTAGTGTACATATATATATATATATATTTATATATATATATATATATATATATATATATATATATATATATATATATATATATATACATATATATATATATATATATATATATATATATATATATATATATATATATATATATATATATATATATACAGTTACGTGAAAAAGTAAGGACACCCCATGTAAAGTTTTGACTTTTTCAACATATTTGAACATACAGCTATTTGATCTTCATTTCAACAATATTGATAGATAAAGGTGATATAATATAACAAATATCATGAAACATTTACATTTTGTAGTCCATTGTATAATTTAAATAAACATAAATGCAAATTTCGCAAATGGAAAAAGTAAGCACACCCTTGGCTCTAATAGGTGGTATTGCCCCCTTTGGCAGAAACAACCTCAAGTAGGCATTTCTTATAACTGTCTACCAGTCTCGGACATCGACTGGGAGAAATTTTTGCCCACTCCTCCATGCAGAATTCTTAAAGCTGTGCGATGTTTGAGGGGTTTCTTGCATGCACAGCTCGTTTCAAATCCCCCCACAACATCTCGATGGGATTTAGATCCGGGCTTTGACTTGGCCATTCCAGAACCCTCCATTTCTTTCTTTTCAGCCATTCCTTGGAGGATTTACTGGTATGTTTAGGGTCATTGTCATGTTGGAAGGTCCACCTTCGGTTGAGCTTCAACTCTCTGACAGATGGCCTCACATTATCCTCAAGCACCCTCTGGTACAATGAAGAATTCATAGTGGATTCTATGATGGTGAGCTGCCCAGGCCCTGATGCAGCAAAGCTGCCCCAAACCATAATATTTCCACCACCATGCTTTACAGTTGTTATCAGGTTCTTGTGGTCAAATGCTGTCTTTGGTTTTCGCCAAACATGTCTTCTGGTACTGTGGCCAAATAGCTCTACCTTTGAATCATCTGTCCAGAGCACATTGTTCCAGAAGTGCTGGTCTTTGCATAGGTGTTCATTGGCAAACTATAGTCTTGCCCTTATGTTCTTTCTGGACAGAAAACGTTTCCTCCTGGCACACCTCGAATGTAGATCAAATTTGTGCAGCCTCTTTCTAATGGTAGACTCGTGCACTTTGACATCAACAGTGGCACGAGCTACCTGTAGGTCCCGTGATGACATTCTGAGGTTCTTAGAGACTTCTTTCAGCATTTTGCGGTCTGCTCTCTGGCTGAACTTGCTGGGGCGGCCTGGCCTGAACAAGTTGGCAGTTGTGTGGAATCTTCTCCACTTGCAGATGATCTTCCGGACAGTCGAGTGATTGATTTCAAATTGTTTGGAGATCTTTTTAAATCCCTTCCCAGACTCGTAGGCATCTATAACCTTCTTACTGAAGGCCTCAGATAGCTCTTTTGATCTAGGCATGGTGACGCCGCACACTTCAACATCAAAGAGCAAACCAAACGAAATGTCTGAGGTTTAAATAAGACAAGTTCCTCCAAGATCCTCTCTAACGATGTTCTAATCATTTCTACCTGAGCTGGTGCACCTGATTCTAATTTTAGGTATTTGAAGTAGTGATAAATGTACGGGTGTACTTACTTTTTCCACATGCGAAATTTGCATTTATGTTTATTTGAATTATATAATGGACTACAAAATGTAAATGTTTCATGATATTTGTTATATTATGTCACCTTTATCTGTCAATATTGTTGAATTGAAGATCAAATAGCTGTATGTTCAAATATGTTGAAAAAGTCAAAACTTCCATGGGGTGTACTTACTTTTTCACGTGACTGTATATATATATATATGTTGTGCATATCAAAAGAAAGGTAATCCGAATTCAAGGGGTTAATATGCAAAGGTTATTTATTTTGACAATGTACATGTGGTTTGACAATTTACAGAATAGCTTGGAGAAAGGGAAGAATGGGGTGAACAAAAGGTTTGATGGTGATTGGGTGAGGCGCAGTGAGGTGTTATTTGACGAGGGGGAAGAGTGAGGCAGAAGGTTGAGGGAGATGAAGGTGAAAGATGGAAGGGGGAAGAAGCAGGGAGGACGCTTTGAGGAGGAGGGGTGAGAGGGGAGTCTAGGAGGGGAGGAGCGAGGGAGAGTCTCGGAGGGGAGGGGTGTGGGGGGAGATTTGAAAGGAATGGGTGATTGGGAAGATTTGGAGGGGAGGGGCAAGGGGGAAGATTTGAAAGAGATGGGTGATGGGGATGATTTGGAGGGG
>NC_136263.1:200719376-200796876 GCF_964187855.1 Myxine glutinosa | reverse complement strand
GGGAGAGAGAGCAAGACACCACGGGCCTACAAAACAGGCCTCAAAGCTATGCGAGTTAATAAAATGGTGGATATTTGTTTATAATTATATGAAGCCACTCCCAGAATGGGTGGAGCTATGGGTGGAGCTACTCTGCAAACCGAGTAAGCCACACCCCGGACAGACACCCAACAGACAGACAGACAGAATCATCTACGGCTATTATAATATAGATAACAGGTGCACGTGTAAACACTATAGTAATTAAACTTGTGTTGTTGACAACACATCACTTCAACCTCAACATTTGCCAGTGGCATAATGCTAAAAACAAAAGCACAAAAAAACACAAAAACACAAAAACAGGTCATGCTTTGTGTCAAAAGTGATCTCTCTGGTCCTCCGAAAATGATTATTGATCTTGAGTGAGAAAGTTGCTCCTTTTTTATTTGTAGGTAATTACAAGATTCCTTTTTGTCATCAATGATATGGATTTTAAAAAAAATTGCCTCTTACAATTAACAAATGTATCATGCCAGGTTCTGAAGACTGTTATCGCTGCCCTGATTTCTTCTGGTCCAGCATTTTTCGAAATGTGTGCAGTGCCATGCCTGAAGAGTACCTGGCTTTCTCTGACCCTCTGGCTCTTGCACTTCTTGCTGTTGCACTCTTCGGATTTGTGCTTGTGCTTGCAGTTATTGTAATAATGATTTGGTTTCATGAACTGTCTCGTGGTAAAAACAACCCAAAAATGGCCATGGTGGTATTGTTGGCAACAGTTGCATTTTCTTTTGCGAGCACTTTGAGTTTTCTTGGAAAACCCGTTGAAATAATGTGCCGAGCACGGAAAGCTTTGATCTTTTCTTTATTGACATTATCAATCTCCTGCTTGCTTCACATGATTGTGAGGCTGATCTCTGAAAACAAAAGTAAAAGAAAAGTTCAAACTAAAATGTTTTTTTTTAAAAGAAACAACACGTAATTAGTAAATCAAGGTTGATTGCCTGCATAAGATACTTGCAAAATCCACCCCCCCCCCCCCCCCCACCCAGAGAAAAAAAGGTTGTAATTGATTCAGCAAATTGTTCATTGCATCAAGATCAAAATTGATGATCTTAATCAAAGCTCAGGTCAATAGGATGAAAAGTGATGATTTTTTGATGAAAATTTATGATTTTAGAAGTTTGACCGAGAGTTGACCTTTGACCTTTTCACCTCAAAAAAAGTTGGTCTCCCAATTTAGTGAGGCACTCTGCAAATGCTGGAAAATTTTGAAGTCAATCGGATGAAAATTGATGATTTTTGAAATTTTACCTTGATTGACATTTGACCTTTTGACCTCCAAATAGTTATTTTCCCAATTTACTGACTCAATGTGCAAACTTTGTTCAATTTCCAAGCCAATGGGATGAAAATTGATGGTTTTTCAGATGAAAATTGATTTTGAAAATTTGACCTTGAGTTGACATTTGACCTTTACCTCAAAAATAGTAGGTGTGAAGATTCAGTGAGGATTCATTGAGGCAATATGCAAATGCTGTTCTATTTTCAAATCAATCGGTTGAAAATTTATGGTTTTTCAGATGTAAATTTAAGATTTTGGAAATTTGACCTTGAGTTGACATTTGACCTTCTGACCTCAAAACTAGTTGGTTTCCCTATTTATTGACTCGATGTGCAAATGCTGTTAAATTTTCAAGTCAATCGGATGAAAATTGATGGGTTTTCAGATGGAAATTCATGATTTGGGAAGTTTGACCTTGAGTTGACCTTTGACTTATTGATCTCCAAAATAGTTGGTTTCCAAATTCAGTGAGGCAATATGCAAATGCTGTTCTATTTTCAAGTCGATCGTATGAAAATTTACGGTTTTGCAGATGAAAATTGGTTATTTTGGAAAAATGACCTTGAGTTGACCTTTGACATTTTGACCTCAAAAATAGTTGGTTTCCCAATTTATTGACTCAATATACAAATGCTGTTCAATTTTTCCAGTCAATCAGATTAAAAATGGCGATTTTAGAAATTTGACCTCCAGATGACATTTGACATCAAAATCAAGAGGCATCTCAATTGTGACGACCTCTGTGACTTGGTGAAGTTTCGTGACGATCGGTTTAGAATTGTGACCTGTAGGCTGTTGACAAACAAACAAACAGACAGACAGACAGAATAAAAACGCAACCGACAAATATACTTGGAAAAATCTTCGATTTTGCAAGTAATAAACAAATATATACACAAATTCACGTTTATAGTATAGATTAATGTAATGGTGAGTTAACAATACATTTGAAGGAAGTAAGATTAATTTGAGCTTCTTTAAAATATGATTTTAATGGTAAGCAGGTTACAATGAACAGTTATATTTGTTTTTCTACCAGGTGTAACAGTTTGCCAAAGTGTGAAGTCTTCAAGTCGGAGAACTTCAAAAAAAACTTTCTTCAAGCTCATGAATGAACAAATGAAGATTTTATTTTTTGCGATGCCACAATTATTTTTTTGCACAATTTGGGTTTTCACAGGAGTATCTCCTGTTGACAGAAATACAATAACTCGTCCAGGCACTATCATCCTACAGTGTTCAAATTCATCACTTTTATGGGATAGTTTATCCCTGGGTTACTTGGCCATACTTGCAGTAACCTGTTGTTTTATTGCACGGAAAGTTTCATTATCCAATAATGACTCCAAGTACATTATATTCTGGATGTTGTTCTTGTTTATGGTAATACTGGCCTTTATCCCTGCACGTAGTAGTACACAGGGAAAGTTTGCCGTTGCTACGGAAATATTTGCAATTGTATTGATAAACTATGGTCTGCTTGCATGCATTTTTGTACCCAAATGCTATGTCATTATTTTCAAGAGGAAATAAACTTTATTACAATGTCATTCATCATTTGGTAATCAAAGTCGAGGTTTACAAAGGAGAAACACAGCCATATTCGTAGTGGGAGAATATTGTTTATGAGGCATCTCTTATGATGTAAAATCCCTATGTATGGAAACTTTTGATTCCGCACCTTGGATTTTTATTCTTCCCTTCTCCAATACGAGCATCTTAGCATATTCACAAGATTGCCTCTCTATACCACATCATATTCTTCCCCTCTCCAATCTAAGCATTAATTAATTGTAAAGATGGTCTTTAACATATCCAAACCTCTTTGTTATATAACCTCTGATTTAGATCCTGCTGTTGTCACCTTATCATCTCGGCAGGTACATTATTGGGATGCATTGATTTTTGCAGAACATTTTTGTGGATGGTGAGGAGTTTCCTTGGTAGCTCACCTGGACTATATTCCTAGCATATTTGATTTTTTGACTCAGAGAGCCATTTAATATCTGTTTATGTACTATCTTAGGGAATAACAAGATTTTCTTATGACACTCATCACCATCGAGTATATTGATAAATAGTACGTTAGAACTTGGTTCTTGGTTTAAAATTCTTTGTTGAGCATAGATGAAATGAAAAACCTCTCTCATTGTTCTGGTCTGAGTGCCTCCTGAACCACATATCATTTTGAGATTTCAGGAAATTATTTTTCCATTGAGTTTTTGGTATTCATTCAATCCTTTTAACCCCCTCAGGCTGTATGCTTCACTAATGGCAATACCAATCTTTCAGTGGAGACATCAGCCTTCTTGTCTATCCCTCCTTGTCTTTGTTCATGCTATACCAAGTTGTCTGATGAATTGTTGCATTTCCTAACTGGTATCAACAGTTGAATCATTCAGGACTCACAGCTGGTTTCCAGAAACAATTCTGGAAAAACAATTTACTTGGATTTGTTGGAATTCATCGCATTCATCGGGAGCCCAAACAATACCGGTTATCATTTTATGTGGAACAGAACGATGCACTTCCCTTGGCATTATAGAGGTATTCGCTGGTGTGTGATAAGATGGCTCACACCAATACATGAAGGCACGTTAATATGTCTTGCAGTAAATGTTTGATGAGGCGGTGTATATGCTCAAACTCGTCAATGGAACTTACACCTCACAAGACATGCTCCCCTCGCAGTTCAGTTGGTTCAATGCAGGTCAGTTCCCTCACAGTTCAGTTGGTTCAATGCAGGTCAGTCCCCTCACAGTTCAGTTGGTTCAATGCAGGTCAGTCCCCTCACAGTTCAGTTGTGCATGCATGGATGGAATACGGCGCTCATGCCATGACCAACGTCACGCTCTGCAGGGCACAGCTCCGAGGATCGGAAGGATATGACCACTCTGACCAAGGCTGCAAAAAAACCTGGTCGCCACGGTGGATGAGGACGAACAACGTGCTCTGGTGGATCATGCTGCCATGCTGGTGACAGGAGCAGGGCAACGGGAGTGCAACTCAGCCACGCAGCTGCGTGACACGTTGCGGATCCACGGAGCCCTCACCTCTGTTCAAGCTTCTCTGTTCGCTGAAATGCGATCTGCACCTGGGCACAGCCGCGGCCTTCTGTGCCTGTGCACCCCTAGCATTCTGTGCCATTTCTTACAAAAATGCAAACTGCCCTCGGGTCATAAGACAAACCACAATGGGGCCCCACCAATAATGGGCACGATGTCACTTAAAGAAAAATGAATATGCAAAATTGAATATGAAAAATGAGGATAACAGACTATATATTGATTTACTAAAGTTGCTTGATTACGGGGTTAATGTAGCTGAGAAAAAAGAGAAGAATGAGAATGAAAAACATTATTGAATCTAAATAAGCTTCATTCCTTCATTCATTTTTTTTTTTTTTTTTTTTTTTTTTTTGTTGTATACAAGATCGAGGCTCGTGAAAGAGCGAACATTAATCACACAGAAAGACAAACCGACACATAAAACATATAACATCGGGAGCGGTAGACAAGATGGGGAGAGAGGGGGAAGGACACAAACACAACATTTGAGAGCAGGGCCCGACAGACATGGAGACATCGAGAGATCTGAGAGAGGGTGAGGGCTTTGGGGGGGGGGGGCATGGGAAGGGGGCGGTGGGAGAGGTATAAAACATATGGACACTGCCAGGACTTCCAGGAAAGAAGTTGGAATTTCAAACAAGGTGGATCTGGGGTGAATTAGCGGGGGTAGAAAAGATCAAGGTTTTGGATGGGGGAAGATAAGAGATGGTGGTGAACAGCTGTTTTAAAGACCTGGAGGGAGGAGTGGGATTGAAGGGAGTGAGGGAGTTTGTTCCAGAGGCGGGAGAAAAGAGGAATGAAAGAGTGAAGGTGAGCAGAGAGCCGATATTTCGGCAGTTTAACCATCACAGGGTTGCTGGCAGATCTTGTGCGACCTGTAGGAATATTTGGGGGACAGAGCACAGAGAGAGCTGGGGGTGCAAGGCCGGAGAGGAGTCGGTAGAAGACAGAAAGACCACCTACCTGCCTGCGGTGAGTGAGTGAAAGGCCCTCAGAGATAGCTTCATCGCAGGAGATTCCAATAATTCTGAAAGCTTTGGTTTCAACAGCGTGAAGCCGAGCTAGGTGTGAGGCAGGAGCACCGGCCCATAGGGGAGAACAGTATTCCATTGAGCTGCGGATGAAAGCCTTGTATGTGGTGAGGAGCTCAGGTGTGCCGAGGAAGGACTTCGCACGACGGAGGATGCCCAGTCGGCGACTGGCTTTGGAGGCCAGCTTGGAAATGTGGTTTTCCCAAGAAAGATCATGGCAGATAGTGAGACCCAAAATCTTGAGCGACAGAACTTCTTGGAGAGGATTGTTGAGAAAGTAGATGGGAGGGTTGTCCAGTCGATCTTTTCGGAGAGACATAGCAAGAGTGTGAGATTTGTCAGGATTGAAAGACATGTTCCACTTGTTTGACCAGTCTGTGATTTTGTCCAGGTCTTCAGAGAGTGAGGAGGCAGCAGACTGCCGATTTGAGGGAAGAGGAATGGAGCGGCAGAGAGTGGAGTCATCAGCAAAGAGATAGAGAGGATTTTCGAGAGAGTCAGAGAGATCATTGATGAAGACCAGAAAAAGCACGGGGCCCAGAACACTGCCTTGGGGAACTCCAGCCTGAACAGGAAGAGGAGATGAGAGAAACCCATTCAGGGCCACACGTTGACGACGACTAGAGAGGAAGTCCGCCAGCCATGCGTGGAGATTTCCATGGATACCAAAGGAGGAGAGTTTGGTGAGCAGAGCGGGGTGCCAGACCGTGTCGAAGGCACGTGATATGTCGAGGGAGACAGCTCTAATTTCCTGTTTGGCATTGAGGACCTCCATCCATTGTTGAGACAGCAGAAGCAGCATGTCCAGAGTAGAGTGACCTGGTCTGAAACCAAATTGATGATCAGAGATCAAGCCATTGGAGAAGAGGAAAGATTTCATATCCGAAGCAATTATGGATTCCATGACTTTGCTGATAATTGGGAGAAGGCTGATTGGTCTGTAGTTGCTAGGATCTGTTTTTGCACCTTTTTTGTGCAAAGCGGTGATGTTGGCTGATTTCCAAGCAGATGGCAGTTGACCTTGAGCAAAAGAGAGGGTGAAGAGAACAGAGAGAGGGTGAGATAGAGCAGCAGAGCAGGATTTTAGGACCCGTGGGCTGATGCCGTCGGGTCCAGTTGCAGAATCAGAGTCGAGGGTTGACAGAAACTTTTCCACCTTGTCAGGAGGAAAGGACATGGAGTCCAGGAGCAGCAGGGTACGACTGGGTATGGTGGGTACAGAGAGGGATGGGTTTGGGACACAAGATTTAGAGGCAAACACAGAGTTGAGGCATTCAGCTTTTTCACGTGCGGAGTCAGCTGTGTAGCCGTTTGAGGTAAGGGAGGGGATGGAGGGGGAACAAACACCAGAAACGGATTTGACCAGACGCCACCAGGATTTGGAAGAGGGAGACAGATAAGAGAGTTCGGTCTTGAGAATGGAGAGATATTGTTTCCTGGCTCTCCTGAGGGTGGACACACACTTGTTTCGGGCTTTGTGAAAGGAAATGAGATTTCCTTCCGTTGGATTTGCTTTCCAGGAGACGAAGGCAAGTTGTTTCTGGGCAACAGCCTCACCACAAGATTCCGTGTACCATGGACGGGAGGAAGGGTATGACAACTGAAGACGAGATGGGATAAATCTGTGCATGAGAGAGAGCAATTTACTTTGGAAGAATTCCCAGGATGAGTTGATGTCAGAGGTGGTAGAGATGGGAGACCAGTCCAGATGATTGATGGCTGCTTGAAGACCGTGCCAGTTGGCCTGAGTGAAATGCCAGACTCGTCGACGCTGAGCAGGCTCCCTGAGGATGGTCAGAGAGATGTCCACTTTAACAAGGACATGATCAGATGATCCGATCGGAGCAGAAGAAGAGCAGCAGACATTTTCAGGGAAGTTAGTCATAACCAAGTCCAGAAGAGAAGATGTTCCGTTGACTGAGATCCGGGTCGGGAAATTGACAGATTGTGTCAGTCCCAGTGAGTCGCAGAAGTCCTTTGCTGAAGAGCCATGGCTGGTGAGAGAGGTACCCACACCCAGCCAACTGGCATGGTGACAATTGAAATCACCACATATGAGGAAGAGAGAGTTGGGATGAGTAGATAGAAGTTGGTCCATATTATCAGACAGCGAGATGTAGATGGAGTCATCACTGTTTGGTGGACGGTACAACACACATATGAACAAGAGGTGGGAGCGAAGGGGAAGCCGTAGCCAGAGGTATTCCTGGGGGTGAGGTGGAGAGAGTGCAGTGCAGGGCGAGTGAGGAAGAGAGTTTTTGATAAAGATAGCAACCCCGCCTCCAGGACGAGGCTCAGGTCTATCATTCATTCATTCATTCATTCATGTCTGTTAGTTTTCACCCAAATGACCCATCACAATTAGTCAAAATATTGTAATTGCTGTTAGGCAGTAAGAAGGCTGGCAACAACTAGAATAGCACTCTTTGATGTCACAATGTCGACTGATATGCCTCCGCCCACATTATTACATCATTATAATACTTTAGTCAGGTTCACTATGTCAATAAATTATATTTCGTTCAAAATCATGGTAGATTAGCAAACCTATACATTTTTGGAAAGGTTATAGCATGATGGAGTGATGCCTCGGATCATGCGATAGCGGCGACTCTCTCCCAAGGAGGCCGCCCTGTGGCTTTCTTCTCGCGGACTCTCACCTCCGCCGAGCGGAGGCATTCGTCTGTCGAAAAGGAAGCATACGCGATCGTCGAATCAATTCGGCGATGGCGGCCGTATCTGCTTGGGCGGAGTTTCCAAATCATCACGGACCAACAGAGTGTTGCGTTTATGTACGACACCTTACATGCTCAGCGCATTAAGAATGAGAAAATCACCCGTTGGCGTATCGAACTCGCCGACTTCTGCTACACCATCAAATACCACCCGGGGAAGGATAACCTGGTCGCGGACGCCTTATCGAGGCCGGCCACTTGCGCGGGGGTTGTAACTTTGGAGGGGCTGCGCACTTTGCACGGCACTATGTGTCATCCCGGGGTAACGCGCTTCGCGCATTTTGTGCGCGCGGGCAATCTGCCGTACTCGATTGAGGACATCCGCCGCATCTGCCGTGATTGCGCGATCTGTGCGGAACTCAAACCGCGTTTTTATAACCCCCCTATGGGGCCCTCATTAGGGCTACTAGACCGTGGGAGCGCTTGGCGATGGACTTCAAAGGGCCGCTGCCAATGTCGAGCAACTCTCGCAACTGCTCACTATCGTCGATGAGTATTCCCGATTCCCCTTTGCTTACACGTGCGGGGATATATCGGCTGCCACGGTTATTCGGTGCCTGCAGAATTTGTTTTCTATGTTCGGGTATCCGGCCTACGTGCATACCGATCGGGGTGCAGTGTTCCTGTCCCAGGAGGTGAGGGGCTACTTGCTCCAGCATAATGTCGCTTCGAGCTACACCACCCCGTACCGGCCCCAAGCGAATGGACAGATCGAACGCTTTAATGGGATTATATGGCGGGCCGTCATGCTAAGCCTTCGGACCCTCGGCCGAGGCCTCGATAAATGGGCGTGGTCACTACCTGCCGCTCTAAACTCGATCCAGGCTCTCCTATGTACTGCCACCAACCAGACTCCTCACGAACGACTGTTCCACCACCCTAGAAGCTCCGGCAGTATCCAATCTTTACCCAGCTGGCTCGCTGAGCCAGGGCCCGCCTATCTCAAATGAGCGGTTCGCGCTAGCAAGTACGACCCCCTTGTTGACAAGGTGCAGGTCCTCCAGGCTAATCCCGAGCATGCTCGCGTGTTAACGGCGGATGGCCGCGAGTCTACTGTCTCCGTACGCCATCTCGCCCCATGTGGGGACGACGACAGGGATATCGACGAACCCGTCTACGAGTCTATGGACTCTATCGAAGCTTCCCCTATGGAACTGCCACTGTTACTCCCGTCGTCCCCCACTCCCGTGCCCGAAGGCGCAGGGGCGCCCCCTCCGACTCCAACCTCCGGCGGCTATCCCGACGCGGGGGACTCCGGGCTTGGGGACGCCGTGCCCGGTAGATTCCGAACACGAACTGGCAGGGAGGTTCGCCGCCCCGACCGCTACGGGTGGACCGACTGACGTGGATTGACGTGACCCATTCGTTTATTGCTGATGCTTGCTTGCAACCTGCCGAGCGGCAGTATAGTTCTAATGGCGGGGAGAATGTACTGAAATTACATCAAGGTGAACCCAGGGGTGCTCGCTACGGAAGGGGCGTCTATAAGACCCGGGACAACCGGGGCGCGCGGACACTCCAGCGGAACTCACTGTGACATAGTCCTGTAGTTTGAATGGTATGTACGCCCCAAATGCTGCACTGACAATGCGCTGCGCTAACCATTGTTATATTGAATCAACCTTTGCTGCTCATGAAATGCTCTGATTTAATGCCTGTTGCATGCATGTATTCTTACAGGATGTACTGCAGATCTAAATGATATTAAACCTACCCAGAGGTCAAGTCGTGTCTGAGCTTGATTTTCACGACACCCATGTCTCAATACAAACTGTTATACCCATGTCTCAAAACAAACTGTTATACCCGTGTCTCAATACAAACCGTTATACCCATGTCTCAATACAAACTGTTATACCCGTGTCTCAATACAAACTGTTATACCCGTGTCTCAATACAAACTGTTATACCCGTGTCTCAATACAAACTGTTATACCCGTGTCTCAATACAAACTGTTATACCCGTGTCTCAATACAAACCGTTATACCCGTGTCTCAATACAAAACGTTATACCCGTGCCTCAATACAAACTGTTATACCCATGTCTCAATACAAACCGTTATACCCGTGCCTCAATACAAACTGTTATACCCATGTCTCAATACAAACTGTTATACCCGTGTCTCAATATAAAACCGTTGTACCCGTGTCTCAATACAAACTGTTATACCCATGTCTCAATACAAACTGTTATACCCATGTCTCAATACAAACCGTTATACCCATGTCTCAATACAAACCGTTATACCCATGTCTCAATACAAACTGTTATACCCGTGTCTCAATACAAACTGTTATACCTGTGTCTCAATACAAACTGTTATACCTGTGTCTCAATACAAACTGTTATACCTGTGTCTCAATACAAACTGTTATACCCGTGCCTCAATACAAACCGTTATACCCGTGCCTCAATACAAACTGTTATACCCATGTCTCAATACAAACCGTTATACCCGTGTCTCAATATAAAACCGTTGTACCCGTGTCTCAATACAAACTGTTATACCCATGTCTCAATACAAACTGTTATACCCATGTCTCAATACAAACCGTTATACCCATGTCTCAATACAAACCGTTACACCCGTGTCTCAATACAAACTGTTATACCCGTGTCTCAATACAAACTGTTATACCCATGTCTCAATACAAACTGTTATACCCGTGTCTCAATACAAACTGTTATACCTGTGTCTCAATACAAACCGTTATACCTGTGTCTCAATACAAACTGTTATACCCGTGTCTCAATACAAACCGTTATACCCATGTCTCAATACAAACCGTTATACCCATGTCTCAATAGAAACTGTTGTACCCGTGTCTCAATAGAAACCGTTGTACCCGTGTCTCAATACAAACCGTTATACCCATGTCTCAATACAAACTGTTATACCCGTGTCTCAATACAAACCGTTATACCCGTGTCTCAATACAAACCGTTGTACCCGTGTCTCAATAGAAACTGTTGTACCCGTGTCTCAATACAAACCGTTATACCCGTGTCTCAATACAAACCGTTATACCCGTGTCTCAATACAAACCGTTATACGCGTGTCTCAATACAAACCGTTATACCCATGTCTCAATACAAACTGTTATACCCATGTCTCAATACAAACTGTTGTACCCGTGTCTCAATACAAACCGTTATACCCATGTCTCAATACAAACCGTTATACCCATGTCTCAATACAAACCGTTATACCCATGTCTCAATACAAACCGTTATACCCATGTCTCAATACAAACCGTTATACCAGTGTCTCAATACAAACCGTTATACCCGTGTCTCAATACAAACCGTTATACCCGTGTCTCAATACAAACCGTTATACCCGTGTCTCAATACAAACCGTTATACCCGTGTCTCAATACAAACTGTTATACCCGTGTCTCAATACAAACCGTTATACCCGTGTCTCAATACAAACCGTTATACCCGTGTCTCAATACAAACCGTTATACCCATGTCTCAATACAAACCGTTATACCCATGTCTCAATACAAACCGTTATACCCATGTCTCAATACAAACCGTTATACCAGTGTCTCAATACAAACCGTTATACCCGTGTCTCAATACAAACCGTTATACCCGTGTCTCAATACAAACCGTTATACCCGTGTCTCAATACAAACCGTTATACCCGTGTCTCAATACAAACTGTTATACCCGTGTCTCAATACAAACCGTTATACCCGTGTCTCAATACAAACCGTTATACCCGTGTCTCAATACAAACTGTTATACCCATGTCTCAATACAAACCGTTATACCCATGTCTCAATACAAACTGTTATACCCATGTCTCAATACAAACTGTTATACCCGTGTCTCAATACAAACTGTTATACCCATGTCTCAATACAAACTGTTATACCCATGTCTCAATACAAACTGTTATACCCATGTCTCAATACAAACTGTTATACCCATGTCTCAATACAAACTGTTATACCCGTGTCTCAATACAAACTGTTATACCCATGTCTCAATACAAACTGTTATACCCGTGTCTCAATACAAACTGTTATACCCATGTCTCAATACAAACTGTTATACCCGTGTCTCAATACAAACTGTTATACCCATGTCTCAATACAAACCGTTATACCCGTGTCTCAATACAAACTGTTATACCCATGTCTCAATACAAACTGTTATACCCATGTCTCAATACAAACTGTTATACCCGTGTCTCAATACAAACCGTTATACCCGTGTCTCAATACAAACTGTTATACCCGTGTCTCAATACAAACTGTTATACCCGTGTCTCAATACAAACCGTTATACCCATGTCTCAATACAAACTGTTATACCCATGTCTCAATACAAACTGTTATACCCATGTCTCAATACAAACTGTTATACCCGTGTCTCAATACAAACTGTTATACCTGTGTCTCAATACAAACTGTTATACCCGTGTCTCAATACAAACTGTTATACCCATGTCTCAATACAAACTGTTATACACATGTCTCAATACAAACTGTTATACCCGTGTCTCAATACAAACTGTTATACACATGTCTCAATACAAACCGTTATACCCGTGTCTCAATACAAACCGTTATACGCGTGTCTCAATACAAACCGTTATACGCGTGTCTCAATACAAACTGTTATACCCGTGTCTCCATACAAACTGTTATACACATGTCTCAATACAAACCGTTATACGCGTGTCTCAATACAAACTGTTATACACATGTCTCAATACAAACTGTTATACCCGTGTCTCAATACAAACCGTTATACCCGTGTCTCAATACAAACCGTTATACACGTGTCTCAATACAAACTGTTATACACATGTCTCAATACAAACTGTTATACCCGTGTCTCAATACAAACCGTTATACCCGTGTCTCAATACAAACCGTTATACACATGTCTCAATACAAACCGTTATACCCGTGTCTCAATACAAACCGTTATACGCGTGTCTCAATACAAACCGTTATACCCATGTCTCAATACAAACTGTTATACACATGTCTCAATACAAACCGTTATACCCGTGTCTCAATACAAACCGTTATACGTGTGTCTCAATACACACCGTTATACCCATGTCTCAATACAAACCGTTATACACATGTCTCAATACAAACCGTTATACCCGTGTCTCAATACAAACCGTTATACGCGTGTCTCAATACAAACCGTTATACGCGTGTCTCAATACAAACCGTTATACCCGTGTCTCAATACAAACTGTTATACCCGTGTCTCAATACAAACCGTTATACCCGTGTCTCAATACAAACCGTTATACGCGTGTCTCAATACAAACTGTTATACCCGTGTCTCAATACAAACCGTTATACGCGTGTCTCAATACAAACCGTTATACCCATGTCTCAATACAAACTGTTATACCCGTGTCTCAATACAAACTGTTATACCCGTGTCTCAATACAAACCGTTATACGCGTGTCTCAATACAAACCGTTATACCCGTGTCTCAATACAAACCGTTATACCCGTGTCTCAATACAAACCGTTATACCCGTGTCTCAATACAAACTGTTATACCCATGTCTCAATACTAACTGTTATACCCATGTCTCAATACAAACTGTTATACCCATGTCTCAATACAAACTGTTATACCCATGTCTCAATACAAACTGTTATACCCGTGTCTCAATACAAACTGTTATACCCATGTCTCAATACAAACTGTTATACCCATGTCTCAATACAAACTGTTATACCCATGTCTCAATACAAACTGTTATACCCATGTCTCAATACAAACTGTTATACCCATGTCTCAATACAAACTGTTATACCCATGTCTCAATACAAACTGTTATACCCGTGTCTCAATACAAACTGTTATACCCATGTCTCAATACAAACTGTTATACCCGTGTCTCAATACAAACTGTTATACCCATGTCTCAATACAAACTGTTATACCCATGTCTCAATACAAACTGTTATACCCATGTCTCAATACAAACTGTTATACCCGTGTCTCAATAGAAACTGTTGTACCCGTGTCTCAATACAAACTGTTATACCCATGTCTCAATACAAACTGTTATACCCGTGTCTCAATACAAACCGTTATACCCGTGTCTCAATACAAACTTTTATACCCATGTCTCAATACAAACTGTTATACCCGTGTCTCAATACAAACTGTTATACCCATGTCTCAATACAAACCGTTATACCCATGTCTCAAAAGAAACTGTTATACCCATGTCTCAATACAAACTTTTATACCCATGTCTCAATACAAACTGTTATACCCATGTCTCAATACAAACTGTTATACCCATGTCTCAATACAAACTGTTATACCCGTGTCTCAATACAAACTGTTATACCCGTGTCTCAATACAAACTGTTATACCCGTGTCTCAATACAAACTGTTATACCCATGTCTCAATACAAACTGTTATACCCATGTCTCAATACAAACTGTTATACCCATGTCTCAATACAAACTGTTATACCCGTGTCTCAATACAAACTGTTATACCCATGTCTCAATACAAACTGTTATACCCATGTCTCAATACAAACTGTTATACCCATGTCTCAATACAAACTGTTATACCCATGTCTCAATACAAACTGTTATACCCGTGTCTCAATACAAACTGTTATACCCATGTCTCAATACAAACTGTTATACCCGTGTCTCAATACAAACTGTTATACCCATGTCTCAATACAAACTGTTATACCCGTGTCTCAATACAAACTGTTATACCCATGTCTCAATACAAACTGTTATACCCGTGTCTCAATACAAACTGTTATACCCATGTCTCAATACAAACTTTTATACCCGTGTCTCAATACAAACTTTTATACCCATGTCTCAATACAAACTGTTATACCCGTGTCTCAATACAAACTTTTATACCCATGTCTCAATACAAACTGTTATACCCATGTCTCAATACAAACTTTTATACCCATGTCTCAATACAAACTGTTATACCCGTGTCTCAATACAAACTGTTATACCCATGTCTCAATACAAACTGTTATACCCGTGTCTCAATACAAACTGTTATACCCATGTCTCAATACAAACTTTTATACCCGTGTCTCAATACAAACTTTTATACCCATGTCTCAATACAAACTGTTATACCCGTGTCTCAATACAAACTTTTATACCCATGTCTCAATACAAACTGTTATACCCGTGTCTCAATACAAACTGTTATACCCATGTCTCAATACAAACTGTTATACCCATGTCTCAATACAAACTGTTATACCCATGTCTCAATACAAACTGTTATACCCATGTCTCAATACAAACTGTTATACCCATGTCTCAATACAAACTGTTATACCCATGTCTCAATACAAACTGTTATACCCATGTCTCAATACAAACTGTTATACCCATGTCTCAATACAAACTTTTATACCCATGTCTCAATACAAACTGTTATACCCATGTCTCAATACAAACTTTTATACCCATGTCTCAATACAAACTGTTATACCCGTGTCTCAATACAAACTGTTATACCCATGTCTCAATACAAACTGTTATACCCGTGTCTCAATACAAACTGTTATACCCATGTCTCAATACAAACTTTTATACCCATGTCTCAATACAAACTGTTATACCCGTGTCTCAATACAAACTTTTATACCCGTGTCTCAATACAAACTGTTATACCCATGTCTCAATACAAACTGTTATACCCGTGTCTCAATACAAACTGTTATACCCATGTCTCAATACAAACTTTTATACCCATGTCTCAATACAAACTGTTATACCCATGTCTCAATACAAACTTTTGTACCCGTGTCTCAATACAAACTGTTATACCCATGTCTCAATACAAACTGTTATACCCGTGTCTCAATACAAACTGTTATACCCATGTCTCAATACAAACTTTTATACCCATGTCTCAATACAAACTGTTATACCCGTGTCTCAATACAAACTTTTATACCCATGTCTCAATACAAACTGTTATACCCGTGTCTCAATACAAACTGTTATACCCATGTCTCAATACAAACTGTTATACCCATGTCTCAATACAAACTGTTATACCCATGTCTCAATACAAACTGTTATACCCATGTCTCAATACAAACTGTTATACCCATGTCTCAATACAAACTGTTATACCCATGTCTCAATACAAACTGTTATACCCATGTCTCAATACAAACTGTTATACCCATGTCTCAATACAAACTGTTATACCCGTGTCTCAATACAAACTGTTATACTCGTGTCTCAATACAAACTGTTATACCCGTGTCTCAATACAAACTGTTATACCCGTGTCTCACAAGCAGGATGAGTCATCAATGTGTGTCCGGTCCCTCAGATTGACAGAAAAGTGGGCATCTCATGTGCCAGCATTAGTTGGTGGATGTTCAGGATCCCATATTGTCCTTCGTGGGATGTATTTGAGCTCTCGCCGGCCCCCTTACCTGGCCCCCTTACCTGGCCCGCTTACCTGGCCTAATCCCAAACTCCGGCCCTAACCTGGAGGGGATGTTGCATCAGCAGCACAGCCAAGCTCCCCCCCCCCCCCCCCCCCCAGCCAATGATGCTGCTCACACCTGTGTGCTTGCACACAAAACAAGACTATTGTTATTGATAAACGTTTGATTGAGATTTTATCAATGTAATCACTCCCAATTGTTCCGACAGGCTCGCTTTTCGCTTTTTTGATTCGTGATTTGTACGATTTGTGTCAGAACCTCTTCCTGCTTTAAAGGGCAATTGTGGTTTAAAGCTGTTTTCAGCACAATGGTTCCTGGTTCCACCATACATTGTAGGGGATGCAACAGCAATGTCATTGTTTTGTTTCAGTTTGCTGATATCGCTATCAAGCCTCTCCTCGGTGAAAGACACATGAAAGCCAAATTGGAGTTTGCAAAAAAGCACCTGAAGGACTCTCAGACTGTGAGAAACAAGATCCTGTGGTCTGATGAAACCAAGATTGAACTGTTTGGCTTCCGTCTGGCCACTCTGCTGTGAAGCCCAGATCGGTGGAGTGTTGCAGTGATGGTTGTCCTTCTGGAAGTTTCTCCCATCTCCACACAGGATCTCTGGAGCTCAGCCAAAGTGAACAGCGGGTTCTTGGTCACCTCTATTACCAAGGCCCTTCTCCCCCGGTTGCTCAGTTTGGCCGGGCGGCCAGCTCTAGGAAGAGTCCTGGTTGTTCCAAACTTCTTCCATTTATGAATTATGGAGGCCACTGTGCTCTTGGGAACCTTCAATGCAGCAGATATTTTTTTGTCGGCTTCCCCAGATCTGTGCCTCGACACAATCCTGTCTCTGAGCTCTGCAGGCAGTTCCTTCGACCTCATGGCTTGGTTTTTGCTCTGATATGCATTGTCAGCTGTGAGACCTTATATAGACAGGTGTGTGCCTTTCCAAATCTTATCCAATCAATTCAATTTACCACAGGTAGACTCCAATCAAGGTGTAGAAACATCTCAAAGATGATCAAGAGAAATGGGAGGCACCTGAGCTAAATTTCAAGTGTCATAGCAAAGGGTCTGAATACTTATGTAAATGTGATATTTCAGTTTTTTCTTTTTAATAAATTTGCAAAACTTTCTAAAATCCTGTTTTCTCTTTGTCATTATGTGGTATTGAGTGTAGACTGATGAGGGAAAAAATGAATTTAAACGATTTCAGCATAAGGCTGCAACATAAAATGTGAAAAAAGTGAAGGGGTCTGAATACTTTCTGAATGCACTGTATGTACCCTGTTTACCCATTAAACCAAGGATTTGGGCTGTCCAATTACAAATACTGATGAGATAACTGTCTCGGGACCCTACGTGCTTGGGTGTGCGTTCCTCTGGGGGCAGGGGGAGGAAGGTGGTATTGGGAGACTGGGGGTGGGGTGTGGGGGGCGGGGAGGGAGGTGGAGGAGGGGTGGATGTGATTTGCAGAACCTTGAGAGTATTTTGGTCCAAACAGTATATATATGTAATTTGTGCAGTTATGATGGTGTGTGTGTGTGTGTGTTTGTTTTCTTTTTGTTTTTGTTTTTCACACATGGTTTTCTTTTTCAAATTGTCTCTTACCCTAGTGGACACTTTGGACACTCTTGTGGTATGTCTTTTTCATGTAGTTTTGTTAATTTTTGTTCGATAAACTAATAGGTTTAATTAATATTATTAGGTTGAAGGAGCTGTGCTCCAACTCGAATCGAAAGAATGGACGCGAAAAAAAGCTGGAATTCGTCCGAGTTTCTTTATTGCATCAAATCAACTCAGGTACTCTGAAAAGCCCGTTTATCGGGCAGCATTATATACAAGCACTCGAATATCTCATGCCGGAGCGTTTGCCCTTAAAAGGCGCGACTGGGCGTGTCCGGGAAAGGCGAGACTGGGTGTCGCCGTACGGGCCGGGCGAGCCCGGGAAAGGCGAGACCGAGCGTCTCCGGGCGGTCTGGGCGAGCCCGGCACAGCGATCGCTCCGTGGTTGCATCCTCGGCAGGTGTAAGGCGATTGTGTATGTTCAGCGGCAACCGCTACACACGCCCCCCCAGAATCGACTTGCACTGGCAGGGTCAATTTAAGGGGGGTCCTGATGACCCGGCCGAAGCGACCCCTGGAGGATCGTGGGGGGGGGGGTCCGGTGTGGGGGTGGGTGGTCGAGCGGGAGGCACCGTGGACGGGGGGCGGCCTCGCCACGGAGGAAGGGCCAACCGAGGTGGTTGGTCGATGTCCACGTGCGCCGGCTTGAGGCGGTCCACCGAAATCCGGTCCGACCTGCCGCCGACGTCGATGACGAAGGACTTGTCGTCCCGTCGCAGGACCCGGAAGGGTCCGTCGTACGGCGGCCTGAGTGGCCCCCAGTGTGCACCATGATGCACAAAAACGTACTCCGCTGTGCGAAGCGCTGGGGGGGACGTCGGCCTGGGGGTCACCGTGGTGGGACGTTGGCACGGGGGCAAACCGTCGGGCGGTCTCCTGGAGGTCCGAGCGCTGGCGAGCTGCGGATCAGGGACTGGTAGCGTCGGGCACGAATTCGCCCAGGACGCGTAGCGGCTGGCCGTAGACCAGCTCGGTGGGGGACGCCCGGAGGTCCTCCTTGGGGGCCGTGCGGAGGCCCAAAAGGACCCACGGTAGCCGGTCGGTCCAGCCGCCATCCTGAAGGCCGGCCATGAGCGCGGCCTTCATGCAACGGTGGAACCGCTTGCACAACCCGTTGGCTTGGGGGTGGTAGGCCGTGGTACGGTGGAGCCTGACCCCCAGGTTGCGGGCGACTGCGCCCCACAGCTCGGAGGTGAACTGTGGCCCGTGGTCCGAAGAGATGTCCGCCGGTGCGCCGAAACGGGCGACCCAGGTGGCGATGAAAGCCTGCGCCATGTCGGCGGTGGTGGTGGAGACGAGGGGAATGGCCTCCGGCCACCTGGTGGTCCTGTCCACCATGGTGAGCAGGTGTGTGAAACCCCGTGATGGGGGGAGGGGGCCCACCAGGTCCACGTTGACGTGGTCGAAACGCCGTTCGGGCACGGTGAAAGGTGCCAGCGGGGCCTGGGTGTGTCGGTGGACCTTGGCCTGTTGGCAGGCCGTGCAGGTGCTGGTCCAATCGCGGACATCCCGTCGAAGGCCGTGCCAGACGATTCGCGCCGACACCAGCTTCTGGGAAGCTTTCCGGCCCGGGTGGGAAAGGCCGTGGAGGGAGGCGAAGATGCGGCGTTGCCAGGCAACGGGCACGATGGGGTGAGGCTGGCCTTGGGAGACGTCGCAGATCAGGACAGTGTACGCGAAGGGGACGTCGGCCAGGCGGAGGCCCGTGTCCGCCGCCCAGAGGGCTTGCACTGTGGTGTCGGTGGTCTGGTCAGCCGCCATAAGCGCGAAGTCCACGCCGAGGTGGACCGCGTTCGCGCTGGGCCGAGAAAGACAGTCGGCCACGGCGTTGTCTTTGCCAGCGATGTGCCGGATGTCCGTGGTAAACTCCGACACGGCGGAGAGGTGGCGCTGCTGGCGGGCCGACCACGGCTCTGTGACTTTGGCCATTGCGTAAACCAACGGCTTGTGGTCGACGAAAGCCGTGAAGGGTCGGCCCTCCAGGAGGTGGCGGAAATGGCGAACGGCCAGGTGTAGACCGAGGAGCTCGCGGTCAAACGTGCTATATTTGAGCTCGTTCGGCCGGAGTTGCCGGCTGAAAAAAGCGAGTGGCTGCCAAACCCCGTTCACCCATTGCTCATGTACGGCGCCCACCGCATAGTCGGAGGCATCTGTGGTGAGGGCGATGGGAGCGTTGAGCACCGGGTGAGCGAGCAGTGTTGCGTCGGCGAGGGCCCGCTTTGAGCTTATAAATGCCGCGTCCATGGCTGCGGACCAGACGACGTCGTGTTTGGCCGGCTTGCCCCGGAGGGTTTCGTTGAGGGGCCGCATGAGCTGAGCAGCGCGGGGCACGAAGCGGTGATAGAAATTCACCATTCCGAGGAACTCCTGCAGGGCCTTGATGGAGCGGGGACGCGGAAACGCGGTGATGGCCTCGACCTTGGTAGGCAGCGGCACGGCCCCAATTCTTGGTGATGTGGTGGCCCAAAAAATCAACGGCCGTCGTGCCAAAGTGGCATTTGGCCAGGTTGACGATTAGGCCGTGCTCGCTGAGGCGCCCGAACAGTGTTCGGAGGTGGAGGAGGTGCTCGGCCCGGGACGCGCTGGTGACGAGGATGTCATCCAGGTAGACGAAGAGGAACGGCAGGTTGCGCAGCACGCCGTCCATCAAGCGCTGGAACGCCTGAGCCGCTTTCTTGAGGCCGAATGGCATTCAAAGGAATTCGAATAAGCCGAACGGCGTGATGGCGGCCGTTTTTGGGACGTCGGCCGGCCTGACAGGTACCTGGTGGTATCCCCGTATCAAATCGATCTTCGAAAAAATGACCCGTCCTGCCAAACGGGCGGAGACGTCTTGAATGTGCGGGATCGGATACCTGTCGGGGGTGGTAACGTCGTTAAGGCGGCGGTAGTCACAACATGGGTGCCAGCCGCCCCCCGGCTTCGGTACGATGTGTAGTGGCGAAGCCCACGCGCTATCGGAGCGCCGCACGATGCCGAGGTGTTCCAAAGCGTCGAACTCGGCTTTGGCCACGGCGAGCTTGGCTGGGTCGAGGCAGCGGGCTCTGGCGTAGACCGGCGGGCCCGTAGTTGGTATGTGGTGCTCGATACCATGTCGTACCGCGACGGCCGAAAACGTCGGCCGCGTGAGGGCCGGGAACTCCGCGAGCAGGCGAGCAAACTCGTTCGCCGCCGGGAGGGCGCATGCTAGCTCGGTCGGCGTGGAGCTGCTCAACGTGCATGCCAGGGAGCTGAAGGTCTCGGCGTTGACGAGGCGACGCCGTTTGACGTCAACCAGCAGCCCGTGTGCGCAGAGGAAGTCGGCGCCCAACAGAGCCATGGGCACGCTTGCGGTCACAAAAGTCCAATGAAAGCGCTGGCTGCCGAAGCAGAGGGTGACGTTGCGTGGGCCGAAGGTGCGGATGGCCGATCCGTTGGCCGCCACCAAGGAGGGGCCGCAAACCGCGGACTGCCTGTCCTGATCGGAGGTGGGTATGATGCTCAGTTGGGCGCCGGTGTCACACAGGAAGCGCCGTCCGGACGCTTTGTCCCTGATAAAAAGTAAGTTGCCCGTGTGGCCGGCGCTCATGGCTGGTAATGAATGCCGGCCCGGCCGTTTCCCAACTTGCCGAAAGTGCACGGCGGTCGGCATGTCCGGGCCTTTTGTCCGAACCTGGCATGGTAGTAACACCACGCCTGGTCATGTGGAGGCCCTGGTAGTCATGTTGGAGGCGGTTGGCGCGGCGTAGCGGCCGCCAATTGCGCCGGCAGTTTGTTGCAATTGGTGCCGGGTGCTCGGGCGCCATGGGCGTTGCTTCGGACGGCGGCGGGCTCCAGGTTGCTGCCCCGATGCGTTGGCCTGCCGAGGAGATCTTGTCGGCTTCCCTGGCGAGGGCGCGGGGATCCGTGATCTGCGTGCTTGCCAGGGCGAGGCGTACCTGGCTAGGCAGCTGACGGAGGAACAGCTCTTGAAAAAGAAAATCCGGGGCGTGCTCCCCGAGCAACGAGAGCATGTAATCCATACACTCGGACGGGCGCGTGTCGCCGAGCTCGGGCAGGTCGAGCAGGCGCCGTGCGCGTTCCGCCGATGAGAGGGCAAAAGCGTCGAGGAGGAGCTTCTTCATCGCGCCATACTTGTCAGCGGCTGGCGGGTGCTGGAGGAGGCTGAGGGCGCGGGCTGAGGGCCGAGTGCTGCTACCACATGATGGAAGCGGGTGTCGTCGGCGGTGATGCCTCGCAGGGCGAACTGGGAGTCCGCCTGGGCAAACCAAACTGCCGTGTGAGCCTCCCAGAAGGTAGGCAGTTTGAGGGCAACTGCCGTGTCCATGTCGGTAGGTCACCAATGAAGGAGCTGTGCTCCAACTCGAATCGAAAGAATGGACGCGACAAAAAGCTGGAATTCGTCCGAGTTTCTTTATTCCATCAAATCAACTCGGGTAAACTGAAAAGCCCGTTTATCGGGCAGCATTATATACAAGCACTCGAATATCTCATGCCGGAGCGTTTGCCCTTAAAAGGCGTGACTGGGCGTGTCCGGGAGACCTGGGCGAGTCTGGACATGCCCGGGAACGGCGAGACTGGGTGTCGCCGGACGGGCCGGGCGTGCCTGGACATGCCCGGGAACGGCGAGACTGGGTGTCGCCGGACGGGCCGGGCGAGCCCGGGAAAGGCGAGTCCGGGCATGCCGGGAAAGGCGAGACTGAGCGTCTCCGGGCGGTCTGGGCGAGCCCGGCACAGCGATCGCTCCGTGGTTGCGTCCTTGGCAGGTGTAAGGCGATTGTGTATGTTCAGCGGCAACCGCTACAGTATAACAGTGTGTATTGAGACACGGGTATAACAGTTTGTATTGAGACATGGGTATAACAGTTTGTATTGACACACAGGTATAACAGTTTGTATTGAGACACGGGTATAACAGTTTGTATTGAGACATGGGTATAACAGTTTGTATTGACACACAGGTATAACAGTTTGTATTGAGACACGGGTATAACAGTTGTTATTGAGACACGGGTATAACAGTTTGTATTGAGACACGGGTGTAACAGCTTGTATTGAGACACGGGTATAACAGTTTGTAGCTGGGTCGAGATTCGAACCCAGGCTATACGGCTCACAGACAAGTGTATATGTTGGAACCCATCTGTGGATCGGTCCCATTGGCCGATGGGTCTGACCCATCTGTGGATGCACGAGAAATGACAATGCAGACCCATCGGCCGATGGGACCGATCCACAGATGGGTTCCAACATATATACCTCGAGACCATCCTCCAAGCCCAACAAGATCAATATTCATGTTTTAATTTCATCATCTCAGTTGTTTTCTGAAAAATAAATCTATGAAATAGAACAATTTTTTTTTAAATATGTCTCAAAAACACTTCAATACACAACTAACCTGCCCAAGGCATCACCAATGTCTCCACGACTGGGCTCTTTTCCTCGCTCACGTCCTCGGCAGCTTCATGGCATCGGTTCATCAGCTGGGAATGCATGTGTCTGATGCACAGGGAAAAATAAATGCGATTACACAATTGACAAATGCAAATGGATGCTGCAGAAAATGAGTTCGAATTTCAGGCGTAGACTTTCTTCCCCACTCACACTCTCACCTTCAAACTTACACCCCTTCGACACCCGTATGGCCATCAATGCATTTAAAACAATCTTCGGCTGCGAGTCTAATTAAAGGTGTTGATTAAAAGGTGCTCACAATGCTGCAAACATTTTCAGCAAATATTACAGCCCCAAACAATCAATGCCTGGGGAAATTTTAAGACTGAAAGAACCACCTTTGGAGGCCATTTTTCCCTGCAGCGCAGGGGTTGGCCTTTTTCGGATCCCGTGGTCCCCTTTTTGAAGCGATGTTTTACGGCCGGATGCCCTTCCTGCCACCAACCCTGTTAGTCGATTCTTGCGACACACAGGGAATTACCAGTGAGCTGTACTCAATTTGCCGACCTCGGAAGGATGACAGGCTGAGTCAACCCCCCTGGCGTTAATTCAGCGATCGACCGGGATTCGAACCCAGGATCCTAAGCCGGCACCCAAACCACTAAGCCAACACCAGGCTGGAAGGACTGAAATTTTAAGACTGAAAGAACCACCTTTGGAGGCCATTTTACCCTGCAGAGCAGGGGTTGGCCTTTTTCGGGCACCGTGGTCCCCTTTTTGAAGCAATGTTTGACGGCCGGATGCCCTTCCTGCCACCAACCCTGTTAGTCGACTCTTGCGACACACAGGGAATTACCAGTGAGCTGGTACTCAATTTGCCGACCTAGGAAGGATGACAGGCTGAGTCAACCCCCCTAGCGTTAATTCAGCGATCGACCGGGATTCGAACGCAGGATCCTAGGATCCCAAGCCGGAACCCAAACCGCTAAGCCAACACCAGGCTGGAAGGACTGAAATTTTAAGACTGAAAGGTGGTGTATAAATTAATCAGCAAATGTAATGGGGTAAATAAATACATCAAGACGAGGAAATCAATTTTTGTGAACATCATCTCAAAGAAAACATCATATATATCCATATTTTGGTTAAAAAAATTTCAGGCATTTCAATCAATTCCTGTGTAATAATAAGAACAATCTATATCTACTTGTATATTCCTGCAAGTCTGTCCCTCTGTCTGTCTGTCTGTCTGTCTGGGTGAGGAATCAAAATCAAATCGCTGCCATTTTTTGTTTTTCTCTGTGCTCGTTCTCAGGTCTCACAGGCCTCCGGTAGGCATGAACCACTGTAAGTTGCCTGCATCAGTGCTGTGGTTACATGAGTGAGTGTACGTTTGGACATGTGGGAGAGACCAGTGTTTCCTGAGAAGAATAAGATCAAGGGTGTGTTTGTCGGGTCTCGGGTTTTGATTTTATCAATGTTTAAAAATTTCACGTGTTTTAAGGCCTCACAAAGCTAAACCCTTTGGGGTTATCCCACGCTACAATTTATTCTTATATCATTTTTTGTGCTATCATTTTTCACAGTCGCTGACATCGTTTATTTAAGACTCGACTAAAAGAAATCCCAAGAAAATCGGACAAAATTAGACGTTTTAGAAAAAAATCCGTTTTAAATAACTAAATAGATGAGTGGCTTTTGGACCTGTCCCCTTGGGTGATTGCTTATCCATAAGGTTTATTCGGCATGTTTGCATTTTTAGAGATCGCTCAAACTGTTCGGAATGAAATTGGGAGTAATCTGGGGGGAAATTAACATTTTCTTTAATCTGGGAAAAAATTAAGAGGGTCCTGCTGCTGTTTTGGGCGATGCAGGCAAACTGTTTTAACGGACCCTTTTGGAAGCTTTTCCCGGGCGTAGGGAGAGGGGTCCAGACCTGTCCCCTTGGGTTTTCGTTGTCTATTTTCCCCTGGATTTCTTTTGATTTCATGTGGAACACCTCAAGGGACCTCTAAAAACCTTGAGGGACCTCCAACAATGTGATGCATGCATCGTGCATACTATATAAGACCCCTTCGAAAGCTCTTCCTGGGTGCGGGGAAATGAGGGGGTAGAAGAGGAGAGAAAGGAGAGGGGTCATTCAGGGATGTGGAAGGAGAGAGAAAGGGAGATGAGATGGTGGAGAGTTATGCCATGACTACTTTGAAAGCTTTTGAAACACTATATAGGTCCCTTTAAAACCTATTCCTGGCAGTGGGGGGTGGGGGAGGGAAAGGAGGAGTGAGAGGGAAGAGGAGGAGGGAGAAGGAAGAGTAGGACAGAGAGAGGAAACGAGGAGGGAGAGGTGGAAGAGGAGGGAGGGGGATGAGGAGGAGGGATTGTGGGGAAGGAGAGAGAGAGAGGATGGGGTAGGGGGAAGTCAAGGTTTTGACGTCAAATTTTACATTACGTGGAATTTCCACGGGTCCCTGCTAACCACTATAATAATACACTTGTTCATCCGTCCTTCCATGGGTAATGCTTCTTTCCATCCATTGGTTGGAATAGCTGGCCTGACTCAACTCACAATTGCAACCTGAAAAATCATACAGCCACTATTTTGGTGCTTATGAAGCCAAAGACTGACTTTGGAGCTCCGATATTCCCAATCGCTAGGCCTACGGATAAGATTTCCGTTGAGTGTAAAACAACTAAAGTGAGTGCGACTGTAAAAAGGATCATCAAATATCGAAAGGTTGGAGCCGATTGGCCTCGTGGACCTCGTGAAGGCCATAGCTCGTATATGCCTCAGGCTTCAGTCCTTAGGCTTCAGGCCTTCGGTGTCAGCCTACGGTCCAGTGTAATTGGAATCTGAGCTATGTAACCATGATGTAATATATATGCACACAGGCAGTGGGCATGTTTTTTTTCTTCAAAACTGGGTTGTTCCTTAATGTTTGGGGGGAACTGTGGCAGCAATCGAGGGAGTTGGATAACTGACCCCACTGCCCCCACCCTGCTCCCCCCCAACCCCATACCTCTTACCCTCAAATCGACATTGTATG
Organism: Myxine glutinosa; assembly: GCF_964187855.1. NCBI lineage: Eukaryota > Metazoa > Chordata > Myxini > Myxiniformes > Myxinidae > Myxine > Myxine glutinosa. The sequence goes on along the minus strand of NC_136263.1, from coordinate 200,770,206 downwards.
TATAATTGTATATATTATTGCAAAAAAACGACTTGGAGGTTAATTCTTCACTAGTTATATCTTAATTTATGGAAGCATATGCGTTTGTAACCACATTAGCAATGGCCAGGATTGGTTGTCGAGGCAGCTCATTGTCACATATACAGTCACGTGAAAAAGTAAGTACACCCTTGGCTCTAATAGGTGGTATTGCCCCCTTTGGCAGAAACAACCTCAAGTAGGCGTTTCTCATAACTGTCTACCAGTCTCTGACATCGACTGGGAGAAATGTTTGTCCACTCCTCCATGCAGAATTCTTTCAGCTGTGCGATATTTGAGGGGTTTCTTGCATGCACAGCTCGTTTCAAATCCCCCCACAACATCTCGATGGGATTTAGATCCGGGCTTTGACTTGGCCATTCCAGAACCCTCCATTTCTTTCTTTTCAGCCATTCCTTGGTGGATTTACTGGTATGTTTAGGGTCATTGTCATGTTGCAAGGTCCACCTTCGGTTGAGCTTCAACTTTCCGACAGATGGCCTCACATTATCCTCAAGCACCCTCTGGTACAATGAAGAATTTATAGTCGATTATATGATGGTGAGCTGCCCAGGCCCTGATGCAGCAAAGTTGCCCCAAACCATAATATTTCCACCACCATGCTTTACAGTTGGTATCAGGTTCTTGTGGTCAAATGCTGTCTTTGGTTTTCGCCAAACATGTCTTCTGGTACTGTGGCCAAATAGCTCTTTGACTCACCTTAGACTCATCTGTCCAGAGCACATTGTTCCAGAAGTGCTGGTCTTTGCCTCGGTGTTCATTGGCAAGTTTTAGTCTTGCCCTGATGTTCTTTCTGGACAGCAAAGGTTTCCTCCTGCACACCTCCCATGTAGATCAAATTTGTGCAGCCTCTTTCTAATGGTAGACCCGTGCACTTTGACATCAACAGTGGCAAGAGCTACCTCTAGGTCCCGTGATGACATTCTGGGGTTCTCAGAGACTTCTTTCAGCATCTTGCGGTCTGCTCTCTGGCTGAACTTGCTGGAGTGGCCTGGCCTGAACAAGTTGGCAGATGTTTGGAATCTCCTCCACTTGTAGATGATCTTCCGGACAGTCGAATGATTGATTTCAAGTTGTTTGGAGATCTTTTTAAATCCCTTCCCGGACTCGTAGGCATCTTTAACCTTCTTTCTGAGGGCCTCAGAGAGCTCTTTTGATCTAGGCATGGTGACGCTGCCCACTTCAACAACAAAGAGCAAACCAAACTAAGTGTCTGAGGTTTAAATAAGACAGGTTCCTCCAAGATCCTCTCTAACGAAGTTCTAATCATTTGCACCTGAGCTGGTGCACCTCATTCTAATTTTAGGTATTTGAAGTAGTGATAAATGTAGGGGTGTACTTACTTTTTCCACATGCGAAATTTGCATTTATGTTTATTTAAATTATACAATGGACTACAAAATGTAAATGTTTCATGATATTTGTTATATTATATCACCTTTATCTATCAATATTGTTGAAATGAAGATCAAATCGCTGTATGTTGAAATATGTTGAAAAAGTCAAAACTTTACATGGGGTGTACTTACTTTTTCACGTGACTGTACCTATATTATAATACGCTTGTTTATCCGTAAATCCGTCTGTCTGTGTTTAACATTCCATTTTTTTTTGGTATACTAAAGCATGGCTCGTGAAAGATCGCACACATACAACATATAATAAAGGGAGCGGGAGACAAAGGGGGGGGGGGGGGGAGGAGGGGGAGAGAGAAGCACCACAATCGTAAAGAACACGGACCTGGGGAGATCTGTGGAAGGGAGAGGGCTGGGGTGGGGTACACGGGATAAACAAGATGGAAAATACTAGGACTTTCAGGAAAGAAAACGGAATTTGAAGGAGGTGGATTTGGAGTGTATTAACGTGGTATAAAAGATCAAGGTTTTGGATGGGGGAAGATAAGAGATGGTGGTGATCAGCTGTTTTATCGTCAAATTAAGGGTGTCCTTCAGAGGAAAGTTGGGGAAATACTTTAGTCAATCCTCAAATCTTTCCTGAGGGGTTAAAGACTTGAAGTCACATTTTATATTGTGCGGATGTTCCCTGGGTCCCGGCTCGTATCATACATTGTACGAGCGTGAATCGGCTCGCGTAAGGCACACCTTGTTTTCACCAAGGATAATGAGCTGACTGAACTCGAGTTGCTGTGTTGTCATGATTTACACCAATCATAATATAAATATTTATTTTGTGCAAATGTATTTGTAATATTTGTGATATTATTTATTTGTAACTGGCAAAAGTACCCGGCGTTGCCGGGTGACAATGAATCTCTTCCTGACGGGAATACGATATATGCAATCTGGGTCCATCATCTAGAGCGAATTTTAAAATAGATCGCAGGTACAGTGGACTCTGATGCAGTGGAGTGACACCCGATCCCATGGAAGTTACACTTTACACTCATAAACTGCTTACTAAGTACCACGCTATGCTTCTGCAATTTACTAAACCATTCGTGGAAGACAATGACATTATTTTGCTCATTCAGCTGACAGTTTCGTTCAGTTACGTTCAGGTTCAGTAACACACACACACACACACACACACACACTGCCACCTATATGACAACCAATTTCTATAAAACTACAGGCTATAATATAAACAACATCGGGGCAACAGCCCTGGTGCTCACCTGGTGGAATAAACAGTATACTACACTGACTAAAGATATTTTAAACCAATTTCAGTGGTTGCGAGAACCCAGGGCAGCAAGTCATTGGAGCTTCAACGAAGATTTGACCCTCCCAGCCGAGAAGAGCGAGCACGTCACACGTGGATTCAACTGTGAATGCGTTTTGCCCAAATGTTACACAATAATGATGAGAACATGGACTCGCCATGTACAGAACATGGACTCGCCAGCAAAATCAACCCCAATTTAACATCACCAAGTGACTCAGAATATCCACAGTCAGTAGCTACACAGTATGTGATTCTCAGAATATCCACAGTCAGTACACAGTATGTGATTCTCAGAATATCCACAGTCAGCACACAGTATGTGTTTCTCAGAATATCCACAGTCAGCACACAGTATGTGATTCTCAGAATATCCACAGTCAGCACACAGTATATGATTCTCAGAATATCCACAGTCAGCACACAGTATGTGATTCTCAGAATATCCACAGTCAGTACACAGTATGTGTTTCTCAGAATATCCACAGTCAGTACACAGTATGTGATTCTCAGAATATCCACAGTCAGTACACAGTATATGATTCTCAGGATATCCACAGTCAGTACACAGTATGTGATTCTCAGAATATCCACAGTCAGTACACAGTATGTGATTCTCAGAATATCCACAGTCAGCACACAGTATATGATTCTCAGAATATCCACAGTCAGCACACAGTATGTGATTCTCAGAATATCTACAGTCAGCACACAGTATATGATTCTCAGAATATCCACAGTCAGCACACAGTATGTGATTCTCAGAATATCCACAGTCAGTACACAGTATGTGTTTCTCAGAATATCCACAGTCAGTACACAGTATGTGATTCTCAGAATATCCACAGTCAGTACACAGTATGTGATTCTCAGAATATCCACAGTCAGTACACAGTATGTGTTTCTCAGAATATCCACAGTCAGTACACAGTATGTGATTCTCAGAATATCCACAGTCAGTACACAGTATGTGTTTCTCAGAATATCCACAGTCAGTACACAATATGTGATTCTCAGAATATCCACAGTCAGTACACAGTATATGATTCTCAGGATATCCACAGTCAGTACACAGTATGTGATTCTCAGAATATCCACAGTCAGTACACAGTATGTGTTTCTCAGAATATCCACAGTCAGTACACAGTATCTGATTCTCAGAATATCCACAGTCAGTACACAGTGTGTGATTCTCAGGATATCCACAGTCAGTACACAGTATGTGATTCTCAGAATATCCACAGTCAGTACACAGTATGTGATTCTCAGAATATCCACAGTCAGTACACAGTGTGTGATTCTCAGGATATCGACAGTCAGTACACAGTATGTGATTCTCAGAATATCCACAGTCAGTACACAGTATGTGATTCTCAGAATATCCACAGTCAGTACACAGTGTGTGATTCTCAGGATATCCACAGTCAGTACACAGTATGTGTTTCTCAGAATATCCACAGTCAGTACACAGTGTGTGATTCTCAGAATATCCACAGTCAGTACACAGTGTGTGATTCTCAGAATATCCACAGTCAGTACACAGTATGCGATTCTCAGAATATCCACAGTCAGTACACAGTATGTTATTCTCAGAATATCCACAGTCAGTACACAGTGTGTGATTCTCAGGATATCCACAGTCAGTACACAGTATGTGTTTCTCAGAATATCCACAGTCAGGACACAGTGTGTGATTCTCAGAATATCCACAGTCAGTACACAGTATGTGATTCTCAGGATATCCACAGTCAGTACACAGTGTGTGATTCTCAGAATATCCACAGTCAGTACACAGTGTGTGATTCTCAGGATATCCACAGTCAGTACACAGTATGTGTTTCTCAGAATATCCACAGTCAGTACACAGTATGTGATTCTCAGAATATCCACAGTCAGTACACAGTATGTGATTCTCAGAATATCCACAGTCAGGACACAGTGTGTGATTCTCAGAATATCCACAGTCAGTACACAGTGTGTGATTCTCAGAATATCCACAGCCAGCACACAGTATATGATTCTCAGAATATCCACAGTCAGCACACAGTATATGATTCTCAGAATATCCACAGTCAGCACACAGTATATGATTCTCAGAATATCCACAGTCAGCACACAGCATGTGATTCTCAGAATATCCACAGTCAGCACACAGTTTGTGATTCTCAGGATATCCACAGTCAGTACACAGTATATGATTCTCAGAATATCCACAGTCAGTACACAGTTTGTGATTCTCAGAATATCCACAGTCAGCACACAGTATGTGATTCTCAGAATATCCACAGTCAGTACACAGTATATGATTCTCAGAATATCCACAGTCAGCACACAGTATGTGATTCTCAGAATATCCACAGTCAGTACACAGTATATGATTCTCAGAATATCCACAGTCAGCACACAGTATGTGATTCTCAGGATATCCACAGTCAGCACACAGTATATGATTCTCAGAATATCCACAGTCAGTACACAGTGTGTGATTCTCAGGATATCCACAGTCAGCACACAGTATGTGATTCTCAGAATATCCACAGTCAGTACACAGTATGTGATTCTCAGAATATCCACAGTCAGCACACAGTATGTGATTCTCAGAATATCCACAGTCAGCACACAGTTTGTGATTCTCAGGATATCCACAGTCAGTACACAGTATATGATTCTCAGAATATCCACAGTCAGTACACAGTGTGTGATTCTCAGAATATCCACAGTCAGTACACAGTATGTGATTCTCAGAATATCCACAGTCAGTACACAGTATATGATTCTCAGAATATCCACAGTCAGTACACAGTGTGTGATTCTCAGAATATCCACAGTCAGCACACAGTATATGATTCTCAGAATATCCACAGTCAGTACACAGTATGTGATTCTCAGAATATCCACAGTCAGCACACAGTATATGATTCTCAGAATATCCACAGTCAGTACACAGTGTGTGATTCTCAGAATATCCACAGTCAGTACACAGTATGTGATTCTCAGAATATCCACAGTCAGCACACAGTATGTGATTCTCAGAATATCCACAGTCAGTACACTGTTTGTGATTCTCAGAATATCCACAGTCAGTACACAGTATGTGATTCTCAGAATATCCACAGTCAGCACACAGTATATGATTCTCAGAATATCCACAGTCAGTACACAGTATGTGATTCTCAGAATATCCACAGTCAGCACACAGTATATGATTCTCAGAATATCCACAGTCAGTACACAGTGTGTGATTCTCAGAATATCCACAGTCAGTACACAGTATGTGATTCTCAGAATATCCACTGTCAGCACACAGTATGTGATTCTCAGAATATCCACAGTCAGTACACAGTTTGTGATTCTCAGAATATCCACAGTCAGCACACAGTATGTGATTCTCAGAATATCCACAGTCAGTACACAGTGTGTGATTCTCAGAATATCCACAGTCAGTACACAGTATATGATTCTCAGAATATCCACTGTCAGCACACAGTATGTGATTCTCAGAATATCCACAGTCAGTACACAGTTTGTGATTCTCAGAATATCCACAGTCAGCACACAGTATGTGATTCTCAGAATATCCACAGTCAGTACACAGTATATGATTCTCAGAATATCTACAGTCAGTACACAGTATATGATTCTCAGAATATCCACAGTCAGCACACAGTATGTGATTCTCAGAATATCCACAGTCAGCACACAGTATGTGATTCTCAGAATATCCACAGTCAGTACACAGTATGTGATTCTCAGAATATCCACAGTCAGCACACAGTATGTGATTCTCAGAATATCCACAGTCAGTACACAGTGTGTGATTCTCAGAATATCCACAGTCAGTACACAGTTTGTGATTCTCAGAATATCCACAGTCAGTACACAGTATGTGATTCTCAGAATATCCACAGTCAGTACACAGTGTGTGATTCTCAGGATATCCACAGTCAGTACACAGTATGTGATTCTCAGAATATCCACAGTCAGCACACAGTATGTGATTCTCAGGATATCCACAGTCAGTACAAAGTATGTGATTCTCAGGATATCCACAGTCAGTACACAGTATGTGATTCTCAGAATATCCACAGTCAGTACACAGTGTGTGATTCTCAGAATATCCACAGTCAGTACACAGTATGTGATTCTCAGAATATCCACAGTCAGTACACAGTATGTGATTCTCAGAATATCCACAGTCAGTACACAGTGTGTGATTCTCAGGATATCCACAGTCAGTACAAAGTATGTGATTCTCAGAATATCCACAGTCAGTACACAGTATGTGATTCTCAGAATATCCACAGTCAGTACACAGTGTGTGATTCTCAGGATATCCACAGTCAGTACACAGTGTGTGATTCTCAGGATATCCACAGTCAGCACACAGTATGTGTTTCTCAGAATATCCACAGTCAGTACACAGTATGTGATTCTCAGAATATCCACAGTCAGTACACAGTATGTGATTCTCAGAATATCCACAGTCAGTACACAGTATATGATTCTCAGAATATCCACAGTCAGTACACAGTATGTGATTCTCAGAATATCCACAGTCAGTACACAGTATGTGATTCTCAGAATATCCACAGTCAGTACACAGTATGTGATTCTCAGAATATCCACAGTCAGTACACAGTATGTGATTCTCAGAATATCCACAGTCAGTACACAGTATGTGATTCTCAGAATATCCACAGTCAGTACACAGTATGTGATTCTCAGAATATCCACAGTCAGCACACAGTATATGATTCTCAGAATATCCACAGTCAGTACACAGTGTGTGATTCTCAGAATATCCACAGTCAGTACACAGTATGTGATTCTCAGAATATCCACAGTCAGTACACAGTATGTGATTCTCAGAATATCCACAGTCAGTACACAGTGTGTGATTCTCAGGATATCGACAGTCAGTACACAGTATGTGATTCTCAGAATATCCACAGTCAGTACACAGTATGTGATTCTCAGAATATCCACAGTCAGTACACAGTGTGTGATTCTCAGGATATCCACAGTCAGTACACAGTATGTGTTTCTCAGAATATCCACAGTCAGTACACAGTGTGTGATTCTCAGAATATCCACAGTCAGTACACAGTGTGTGATTCTCAGAATATCCACAGTCAGTACACAGTATGCGATTCTCAGAATATCCACAGTCAGTACACAGTATGTTATTCTCAGAATATCCACAGTCAGTACACAGTGTGTGATTCTCAGGATATCCACAGTCAGTACACAGTATGTGTTTCTCAGAATATCCACAGTCAGGACACAGTGTGTGATTCTCAGAATATCCACAGTCAGTACACAGTATGTGATTCTCAGGATATCCACAGTCAGTACACAGTGTGTGATTCTCAGAATATCCACAGTCAGTACACAGTGTGTGATTCTCAGGATATCCACAGTCAGTACACAGTATGTGTTTCTCAGAATATCCACAGTCAGTACACAGTATGTGATTCTCAGAATATCCACAGTCAGTACACAGTATGTGATTCTCAGAATATCCACAGTCAGGACACAGTGTGTGATTCTCAGAATATCCACAGTCAGTACACAGTGTGTGATTCTCAGAATATCCACAGCCAGCACACAGTATATGATTCTCAGAATATCCACAGTCAGCACACAGTATATGATTCTCAGAATATCCACAGTCAGCACACAGTATATGATTCTCAGAATATCCACAGTCAGCACACAGCATGTGATTCTCAGAATATCCACAGTCAGCACACAGTTTGTGATTCTCAGGATATCCACAGTCAGTACACAGTATATGATTCTCAGAATATCCACAGTCAGTACACAGTTTGTGATTCTCAGAATATCCACAGTCAGCACACAGTATGTGATTCTCAGAATATCCACAGTCAGTACACAGTATATGATTCTCAGAATATCCACAGTCAGCACACAGTATGTGATTCTCAGAATATCCACAGTCAGTACACAGTATATGATTCTCAGAATATCCACAGTCAGCACACAGTATGTGATTCTCAGGATATCCACAGTCAGCACACAGTATATGATTCTCAGAATATCCACAGTCAGTACACAGTGTGTGATTCTCAGGATATCCACAGTCAGCACACAGTATGTGATTCTCAGAATATCCACAGTCAGTACACAGTATGTGATTCTCAGAATATCCACAGTCAGCACACAGTATGTGATTCTCAGAATATCCACAGTCAGCACACAGTTTGTGATTCTCAGGATATCCACAGTCAGTACACAGTATATGATTCTCAGAATATCCACAGTCAGTACACAGTGTGTGATTCTCAGAATATCCACAGTCAGTACACAGTATGTGATTCTCAGAATATCCACAGTCAGTACACAGTATATGATTCTCAGAATATCCACAGTCAGTACACAGTGTGTGATTCTCAGAATATCCACAGTCAGCACACAGTATATGATTCTCAGAATATCCACAGTCAGTACACAGTATGTGATTCTCAGAATATCCACAGTCAGCACACAGTATATGATTCTCAGAATATCCACAGTCAGTACACAGTGTGTGATTCTCAGAATATCCACAGTCAGTACACAGTATGTGATTCTCAGAATATCCACAGTCAGCACACAGTATGTGATTCTCAGAATATCCACAGTCAGTACACTGTTTGTGATTCTCAGAATATCCACAGTCAGTACACAGTATGTGATTCTCAGAATATCCACAGTCAGCACACAGTATATGATTCTCAGAATATCCACAGTCAGTACACAGTATGTGATTCTCAGAATATCCACAGTCAGCACACAGTATATGATTCTCAGAATATCCACAGTCAGTACACAGTGTTTGATTCTCAGAATATCCACAGTCAGTACACAGTATGTGATTCTCAGAATATCCACTGTCAGCACACAGTATGTGATTCTCAGAATATCCACAGTCAGTACACAGTTTGTGATTCTCAGAATATCCACAGTCAGCACACAGTATGTGATTCTCAGAATATCCACAGTCAGTACACAGTGTGTGATTCTCAGAATATCCACAGTCAGTACACAGTATATGATTCTCAGAATATCCACTGTCAGCACACAGTATGTGATTCTCAGAATATCCACAGTCAGTACACAGTTTGTGATTCTCAGAATATCCACAGTCAGCACACAGTATGTGATTCTCAGAATATCCACAGTCAGTACACAGTATATGATTCTCAGAATATCCACAGTCAGTACACAGTATATGATTCTCAGAATATCCACAGTCAGCACACAGTATGTGATTCTCAGAATATCCACAGTCAGCACACAGTATGTGATTCTCAGAATATCCACAGTCAGTACACAGTATGTGATTCTCAGAATATCCACAGTCAGCACACAGTATGTGATTCTCAGAATATCCACAGTCAGTACACAGTGTGTGATTCTCAGAATATCCACAGTCAGTACACAGTTTGTGATTCTCAGAATATCCACAGTCAGTACACAGTATGTGATTCTCAGAATATCCACAGTCAGTACACAGTGTGTGATTCTCAGGATATCCACAGTCAGTACACAGTATGTGATTCTCAGAATATCCACAGTCAGCACACAGTATGTGATTCTCAGGATATCCACAGTCAGTACAAAGTATGTGATTCTCAGGATATCCACAGTCAGTACACAGTATGTGATTCTCAGAATATCCACAGTCAGTACACAGTGTGTGATTCTCAGAATATCCACAGTCAGTACACAGTATGTGATTCTCAGAATATCCACAGTCAGTACACAGTATGTGATTCTCAGAATATCCACAGTCAGTACACAGTGTGTGATTCTCAGGATATCCACAGTCAGTACAAAGTATGTGATTCTCAGAATATCCACAGTCAGTACACAGTATGTGATTCTCAGAATATCCACAGTCAGTACACAGTGTGTGATTCTCAGGATATCCACAGTCAGTACACAGTGTGTGATTCTCAGGATATCCACAGTCAGCACACAGTATGTGTTTCTCAGAATATCCACAGTCAGTACACAGTATGTGATTCTCAGAATATCCACAGTCAGTACACAGTATGTGATTCTCAGAATATCCACAGTCAGTACACAGTATATGATTCTCAGAATATCCACAGTCAGTACACAGTGTGTGATTCTCAGAATATCCACAGTCAGTACACAGTATGTGATTCTCAGAATATCCACAGTCAGCACACAGTATGTGATTCTCAGAATATCCACAGTCAGTACACAGTATGTGATTCTCAGAATATCCACAGTCAGCACACAGTATATGATTCTCAGAATATCCACAGTCAGTACACAGTGTGTGATTCTCAGAATATCCACAGTCAGTACACAGTATGTGATTCTCAGAATATCCACAGTCAGCACACAGTATGTGATTCTCAGAATATCCACAGTCACTACACTGTTTGTGATTCTCAGAATATCCACAGTCAGTACACAGTGTGTGATTCTCAGAATATCCACAGTCAGCACACAGTATATGATTCTCAGAATATCCACAGTCAGCACACAGTATATGATTCTCAGAATATCCACAGTCAGCACACAGTGTGTGATTCTCAGAATATCCACAGTCAGCACACAGTATATGATTCTCAGAATATCCACAGTCAGTACACAGTATGTGATTCTCAGAATATCCACAGTCAGCACACAGTATATGATTCTCAGAATATCCACAGTCAGTACACAGTGTGTGATTCTCAGAATATCCACAGTCAGTACACAGTATGTGATTCTCAGAATATCCACAGTCGGCACACAGTATGTGATTCTCAGAATATCCACAGTCAGTACACAGTTTGTGATTCTCAGAATATCCACAGTCAGCACACAGTATGTGATTCTCAGAATATCCACAGTCAGTACACAGTGTGTGATTCTCAGAATATCCACAGTCAGTACACAGTATATGATTCTCAGAATATCCACAGTCAGTACACAGTATATGATTCTCAGAATATCCACAGTCAGCACACAGTATGTGATTCTCAGAATATCCACAGTCAGCACACAGTATGTGATTCTCAGAATATCCACAGTCAGTACACAGTATGTGATTCTCAGAATATCCACAGTCAGCACACAGTATGTGATTCTCAGAATATCCACAGTCAGTACACAGTGTGTGATTCTCAGAATATCCACAGTCAGTACACAGTTTGTGATTCTCAGAATATCCACAGTCAGTACACAGTATGTGATTCTCAGAATATCCACAGTCAGTACACAGTGTGTGATTCTCAGGATATCCACAGTCAGTACACAGTATGTGATTCTCAGAATATCCACAGTCAGTACACAGTGTGTGATTCTCAGGATATCCACAGTCAGTACAAAGTATGTGATTCTCAGGATATCCACAGTCAGTACACAGTATGTGATTCTCAGAATATCCACAGTCAGTACACAGTGTGTGATTCTCAGAATATCCACAGTCAGTACACAGTATGTGATTCTCAGAATATCCACAGTCAGTACACAGTATGTGATTCTCAGAATATCCACAGTCAGTACACAGTGTGTGATTCTCAGGATATCCACAGTCAGTACAAAGTATGTGATTCTCAGAATATCCACAGTCAGTACACAGTGTGTGATTCTCAGGATATCCACAGTCAGCACACAGTATGTGTTTCTCAGGATATCCACAGTCAGTACACAGTGTGTGATTCTCAGAATATCCACAGTCAGTACACAGTGTGTGATTCTCAGAATATCCACAGTCAGTACACAGTGTGTGATTCTCAGAATATCCACAGTCAGTACACAGTATGTGATTCTCAGAATATCCACAGTCAGTACACAGTATGTGATTCTCAGAATATCCACAGTCAGTACACAGTGTGTGATTCTCAGGATATCCACAGTCAGTACACAGTATGTGTTTCTCAGAATATCCACAGTCAGTACGCAGTGTGTGATTCTCAGAATATCCACAGTCAGCACACAGTATATGATTCTCAGAATATCCACAGTCAGCACACAGTATATGATTCTCAGCATATCCACAGTCAGTATACAGTATGTGATTCTCAGCATATCCACAGTCAGTACACAGTATGTGATTCTCAGAATATCCACAGTCAGTACACAGTATATGATTCTCAGAATATCCACAGTCAGTACACAGTGTGTGATTCTCAGAATATCCACAGTCAGTACACAGTATGTGATTCTCAGAATATCCACAGTCAGTACACAGTATATGATTCTCAGAATATCCACAGTCAGTACACAGTGTGTGATTCTCAGAATATCCACAGTCAGCACACAGTATATGATTCTCAGAATATCCACAGTCAGTACACAGTGTGTGATTCTCAGAATATCCACAGTCAGTACACAGTATGTGATTCTCAGAATATCCACAGTCAGCACACAGTATGTGATTCTCAGAATATCCACAGTCAGTACACTGTTTGTGATTCTCAGAATATCCACAGTCAGTACACAGTATGTGATTCTCAGAATATCCACAGTCAGCACACAGTATATGATTCTCAGAATATCCACAGTCAGTACACAGTATGTGATTCTCAGAATATCCACAGTCAGCACACAGTATATGATTCTCAGAATATCCACAGTCAGTACACAGTGTGTGATTCTCAGAATATCCACAGTCAGTACACAGTATGTGATTCTCAGAATATCCACAGTCAGCACACAGTATGTGATTCTCAGAATATCCACAGTCAGTACACAGTTTGTGATTCTCAGAATATCCACAGTCAGCACACAGTATGTGATTCTCAGAATATCCACAGTCAGTACACAGTGTGTGATTCTCAGAATATCCACAGTCAGTACACAGTATATGATTCTCAGAATATCCACAGTCAGTACACAGTATATGATTCTCAGAATATCCACAGTCAGCACACAGTATGTGATTCTCAGAATATCCACAGTCAGCACACAGTATGTGATTCTCAGAATATCCACAGTCAGTACACAGTATGTGATTCTCAGAATATCCACAGTCAGCACACAGTATGTGATTCTCAGAATATCCACAGTCAGTACACAGTGTGTGATTCTCAGAATATCCACAGTCAGTACACAGTTTGTGATTCTCAGAATATCCACAGTCAGTACACAGTATGTGATTCTCAGAATATCCACAGTCAGTACACAGTGTGTGATTCTCAGGATATCCACAGTCAGTACACAGTATGTGATTCTCAGAATATCCACAGTCAGTACACAGTGTGTGATTCTCAGGATATCCACAGTCAGTACAAAGTATGTGATTCTCAGGATATCCACAGTCAGTACACAGTATGTGATTCTCAGAATATCCACAGTCAGTACACAGTGTGTGATTCTCAGAATATCCACAGTCAGTACACAGTGTGTGATTCTCAGAATATCCACAGTCAGCACACAGTATATGATTCTCAGAATATCCACAGTCAGTACACAGTGTGTGATTCTCAGAATATCCACAGTCAGTACACAGTATGTGATTCTCAGAATATCCACAGTCAGTACACAGTGTGTGATTCTCAGGATATCCACAGTCAGTACAAAGTATGTGATTCTCAGGATATCCACAGTCAGTACACAGTATGTGATTCTCAGAATATCCACAGTCAGTACACAGTGTGTGATTCTCAGAATATCCACAGTCAGTACACAGTGTGTGATTCTCAGAATATCCACAGTCAGCACACAGTATATGATTCTCAGAATATCCACAGTCAGTACACAGTGTGTGATTCTCAGAATATCCACAGTCAGTACACAGTATGTGATTCTCAGAATATCCACAGTCAGCACACAGTATGTGATTCTCAGAATATCCACAGTCAGTACACTGTTTGTGATTCTCAGAATATCCACAGTCAGTACACAGTATGTGATTCTCAGAATATCCACAGTCAGCACACAGTATATGATTCTCAGAATATCCACAGTCAGTACACAGTATGTGATTCTCAGAATATCCACAGTCAGCACACAGTATATGATTCTCAGAATATCCACAGTCAGTACACAGTGTGTGATTCTCAGAATATCCACAGTCAGTACACAGTATGTGATTCTCAGAATATCCACAGTCAGCACACAGTATGTGATTCTCAGAATATCCACAGTCAGTACACAGTTTGTGATTCTCAGAATATCCACAGTCAGCACACAGTATGTGATTCTCAGAATATCCACAGTCAGTACACAGTGTGTGATTCTCAGAATATCCACAGTCAGTACACAGTATATGATTCTCAGAATATCCACAGTCAGTACACAGTATATGATTCTCAGAATATCCACAGTCAGCACACAGTATGTGATTCTCAGAATATCCACAGTCAGCACACAGTATGTGATTCTCAGAATATCCACAGTCAGTACACAGTATGTGATTCTCAGAATATCCACAGTCAGCACACAGTATGTGATTCTCAGAATATCCACAGTCAGTACACAGTGTGTGATTCTCAGAATATCCACAGTCAGTACACAGTTTGTGATTCTCAGAATATCCACAGTCAGTACACAGTATGTGATTCTCAGAATATCCACAGTCAGTACACAGTGTGTGATTCTCAGGATATCCACAGTCAGTACACAGTATGTGATTCTCAGAATATCCACAGTCAGTACACAGTGTGTGATTCTCAGGATATCCACAGTCAGTACAAAGTATGTGATTCTCAGGATATCCACAGTCAGTACACAGTATGTGATTCTCAGAATATCCACAGTCAGTACACAGTGTGTGATTCTCAGAATATCCACAGTCAGTACACAGTATGTGATTCTCAGAATATCCACAGTCAGTACACAGTATGTGATTCTCAGAATATCCACAGTCAGTACACAGTGTGTGATTCTCAGGATATCCACACTCAGTACAAAGTATGTGATTCTCAGAATATCCACAGTCAGTACACAGTATGTGATTCTCAGAATATCCACAGTCAGTACACAGTGTGTGATTCTCAGGATATCCACAGTCAGTACACAGTGTGTGATTCTCAGGATATCCACAGTCAGCACACAGTATGTGTTTCTCAGAATATCCACAGTCAGTACACAGTATGTGATTCTCAGAATATCCACAGTCAGTACACAGTATGTGATTCTCAGAATATCCACAGTCAGTACACAGTGTGTGATTCTCAGGATATCCACAGTCAGTACAAAGTATGTGATTCTCAGGATATCCACAGTCAGTACACAGTATGTGATTCTCAGAATATCCACAGTCAGTACACAGTGTGTGATTCTCAGAATATCCACAGTCAGTACACAGTATGTGATTCTCAGAATATCCACAGTCAGTACACAGTATGTGATTCTCAGAATATCCACAGTCAGTACACAGTGTGTGATTCTCAGGATATCCACAGTCAGTACAAAGTATGTGATTCTCAGAATATCCACAGTCAGTACACAGTATGTGATTCTCAGAATATCCACAGTCAGTACACAGTGTGTGATTCTCAGGATATCCACAGTCAGTACACAGTGTGTGATTCTCAGGATATCCACAGTCAGCACACAGTATGTGTTTCTCAGAATATCCACAGTCAGTACACAGTATGTGATTCTCAGAATATCCACAGTCAGTACACAGTATGTGATTCTCAGAATATCCACAGTCAGTACACAGTGTGTGATTCTCAGGATATCCACAGTCAGTACAAAGTATGTGATTCTCAGAATATCCACAGTCAGTACACAGTATGTGATTCTCAGAATATCCACAGTCAGTACACAGTGTGTGATTCTCAGAATATCCACAGTCAGTACACAGTATGTGATTCTCAGAATATCCACAGTCAGTACACAGTGTGTGATTCTCAGGATATCCACAGTCAGTACACAGTGTGTGATTCTCAGGATATCCACAGTCAGCACACAGTATGTGTTTCTCAGAATATCCACAGTCAGTACACAGTATGTGATTCTCAGAATATCCACAGTCAGTACACAGTATGTGATTCTCAGAATATCCACAGTCAGTACACAGTGTGTGATTCTCAGGATATCCACAGTCAGTACAAAGTATGTGATTCTCAGAATATCCACAGTCAGTACACAGTATGTGATTCTCAGAATATCCACAGTCAGTACACAGTGTGTGATTCTCAGGATATCCACAGTCAGTACACAGTGTGTGATTCTCAGGATATCCACAGTCAGCACACAGTATGTGTTTCTCAGAATATCCACAGTCAGTACACAGTGTGTGATTCTCAGAATATCCACAGTCAGTACACAGTGTGTGATTCTCAGAATATCCACAGTCAGTACACAGTATGTGATTCTCAGAATATCCACAGTCAGTACACAGTGTGTGATTCTCAGGATATCCACAGTCAGCACACAGTATGTGTTTCTCAGGATATCCACAGTCAGTACACAGTGTGTGATTCTCAGAATATCCACAGTCAGTACACAGTGTGTGATTCTCAGAATATCCCCAGTCAGTACACAGTGTGTGATTCTCAGAATATCCACAGTCAGTACACAGTATGTGATTTTCAGAATATCCACAGTCAGTACACAGTATGTGATTCTCAGAATATCCACAGTCAGTACACAGTATGTGATTCTCAGAATATCCACAGTCAGTACACAGTATGTGTTTCTCAGAATATCCACAGTCAGTACACAGTATGTGATTCTCAGAATATCCACAGTCAGTACACAGTACATGATTCTCAGGATATCCACAGTCAGTACACAGTATGTGATTCTCAGAATATCCACAGTCAGTACACAGTATGTGATTCTCAGAATATCCACAGTCAGTACACAGTATGTGTTTCTCAGAATATCCACAGTCAGTACACAGTATGTGATTCTCAGAATATCCACAGTCAGTACACAGTATATGATTCTCAGGATATCCACAGTCAGTACACAGTATGTGATTCTCAGAATATCCACAGTCAGTACACAGTATGTGTTTCTCAGAATATCCACAGTCAGTACACAGTATGTGATTCTCAGAATATCCAGTCAGCACACAGTATATGATTCTCAGAATATCCACAGTCAGCACACAGTATATGATTCTCAGAATATCCAGTCAGCACACAGTGTGTGATTCTCAGCATATCCACAGTCAGTATACAGTATATGATTCTCAGAATATCCACAGTCAGCACACAGTATATGATTCTCAGAATATCCAGTCAGCACACAGTGTGTGATTCTCAGAATATCCAGTCAGTACACAGTGTGTGATTCTCAGAATATCCACAGTCAGCACACAGTATATGATTCTCAGAATATCCACAGTCAGCACACAGTATATGATTCTCAGAATATCCAGTCAGCACACAGTTTGTGATTCTCAGGATATCCACAGTCAGTACACAGTATATGATTCTCAGAATATCCACAGTCAGTACACAGTGTGTGATTCTCAGAATATCCACAGTCAGTACACAGTATGTGATTCTCAGAATATCCACAGTCAGTACACAGTATATGATTCTCAGAATATCCACAGTCAGTACACAGTGTGTGATTCTCAGAATATCCACAGTCAGCACACAGTATATGATTCTCAGAATATCCACAGTCAGTACACAGTATGTGATTCTCAGAATATCCACAGTCAGCACACAGTATATGATTCTCAGAATATCCACAGTCAGTACACAGTGTGTGATTCTCAGAATATCCACAGTCAGTACACAGTATGTGATTCTCAGAATATCCACAGTCAGCACACAGTATGTGATTCTCAGAATATCCACAGTCAGTACACTGTTTGTGATTCTCAGAATATCCACAGTCAGTACACAGTGTGTGATTCTCAGAATATCCACAGTCAGCACACAGTATATGATTCTCAGAATATCCACAGTCAGCACACAGTATATGATTCTCAGAATATCCACAGTCAGCACACAGTATATGATTCTCAGAATATCCACAGTCAGTACACAGTATGTGATTCTCAGAATATCCACAGTCAGCACACAGTATATGATTCTCAGAATATCCACAGTCAGTACACAGTATATGATTCTCAGAATATCCAGTCAGCACACAGTGTGTGATTCTCAGCATATCCACAGTCAGTATACAGTATATGATTCTCAGAATATCCACAGTCAGCACACAGTATATGATTCTCAGAATATCCAGTCAGCACACAGTGTGTGATTCTCAGAATATCCAGTCAGTACACAGTGTGTGATTCTCAGAATATCCACAGTCAGCACACAGTATATGATTCTCAGAATATCCACAGTCAGCACACAGTATATGATTCTCAGAATATCCAGTCAGCACACAGTGTGTGATTCTCAGCATATCCACAGTCAGTATACAGTATGTGATTCTCAGCATATCCACAGTCAGTACACAGTATGTGATTCTCAGCATATCCACAGTCAGTACACAGTATGTGATTCTCAGAATATCCACAGTCAGTACACAGTGTGTGATTCTCAGAATATCCACAGTCAGCACACAGTATGTGATTCTCAGAATATCCACAGTCAGCACACAGTATGTGATTCTCAGAATATCCACAGTCAGTACACAGTGTGTGATTCTCAGAATATCCACAGTCAGCACACAGTGTGTGATTCTCAGAATATCCACAGTCAGTACACAGTATGTGTTTCTCAGAATATCCACAGTCAGCACACAGTGTGTGATTCTCAGAATATCCACAGTCAGCACACAGTGTGTGATTCTCAGAATATCCACAGTCAGTACACAGTTTGTGATTCTCAGAATATCCACAGTCAGTACACAGTATGTGTTTCTCAGAATATCCACAGTCAGCACACAGTATATGATTCTCAGAATATCCACAGTCAGTACACAGTGTGTGATTCTCAGAATATCCACAGTCAGCACACAGTATGTGATTCTCAGAATATCCACAGTCAGTACACAGTGTGTGATTCTCAGGATATCCACAGTCAGCACACAGTATATGATTCTCAGAATATCCACAGTCAGTACACAGTGTGTGATTCTCAGGATATCCACAGTCAGCACACAGTATGTGATTCTCAGAATATCCACAGTCAGTACACAGTATGTGATTCTCAGAATATCCACAGTCAGCACACAGTATGTGATTCTCAGAATAGTCACAGTCAGCACACAGTTTGTGATTCTCAGGATATCCACAGTCAGTACACAGTATATGATTCTCAGAATATCCACAGTCAGTACACAGTGTGTGATTCTCAGAATATCCACAGTCAGTACACAGTATGTGATTCTCAGAATATCCACAGTCAGTACACAGTATATGATTCTCAGAATATCCACAGTCAGTACACAGTGTGTGATTCTCAGAATATCCACAGTCAGCACACAGTATATGATTCTCAGAATATCCACAGTCAGTACACAGTATGTGATTCTCAGAATATCCACAGTCAGCACACAGTATATGATTCTCAGAATATCCACAGTCAGTACACAGTGTGTGATTCTCAGAATATCCACAGTCAGTACACAGTATGTGATTCTCAGAATATCCACAGTCAGCACACAGTATGTGATTCTCAGAATATCCACAGTCAGTACACTGTTTGTGATTCTCAGAATATCCACAGTCAGTACACAGTGTGTGATTCTCAGAATATCCACAGTCAGCACACAGTATATGATTCTCAGAATATCCACAGTCAGCACACAGTATATGATTCTCAGAATATCCACAGTCAGCACACAGTATATGATTCTCAGAATATCCACAGTCAGTACACAGTATGTGATTCTCAGAATATCCACAGTCAGCACACAGTATATGATTCTCAGAATATCCACAGTCAGTACACAGTGTGTGATTCTCAGAATATCCACAGTCAGTACACAGTATGTGATTCTCAGAATATCCACAGTCAGCACACAGTATGTGATTCTCAGAATATCCACAGTCAGTACACAGTTTGTGATTCTCAGAATATCCACAGTCAGCACACAGTATGTGATTCTCAGAATATCCACAGTCAGTACACAGTGTGTGATTCTCAGAATATCCACAGTCAGTACACAGTATATGATTCTCAGAATATCCACAGTCAGTACACAGTATATGATTCTCAGAATATCCACAGTCAGCACACAGTATGTGATTCTCAGAATATCCACAGTCAGCACACAGTATGTGATTCTCAGAATATCCACAGTCAGTACACAGTATGTGATTCTCAGAATATCCACAGTCAGCACACAGTATGTGATTCTCAGAATATCCACAGTCAGTACACAGTGTGTGATTCTCAGAATATCCACAGTCAGTACACAGTTTGTGATTCTCAGAATATCCACAGTCAGTACACAGTATGTGATTCTCAGAATATCCACAGTCAGTACACAGTGTGTGATTCTCAGGATATCCACAGTCAGTACACAGTATGTGATTCTCAGAATATCCACAGTCAGTACACAGTGTGTGATTCTCAGGATATCCACAGTCAGTACAAAGTATGTGATTCTCAGGATATCCACAGTCAGTACACAGTATGTGATTCTCAGAATATCCACAGTCAGTACACAGTGTGTGATTCTCAGAATATCCACAGTCAGTACACAGTATGTGATTCTCAGAATATCCACAGTCAGTACACAGTATGTGATACTCAGAATATCCACAGTCAGTACACAGTGTGTGATTCTCAGGATATCCACAGTCAGCACAAAGTATGTGATTCTCAGAATATCCACAGTCAGTACACAGTATGTGATTCTCAGAATATCCACAGTCAGTACACAGTGTGTGATTCTCAGGATATCCACAGTCAGCACACAGTATGTGTTTCTCAGGATATCCACAGTCAGTACACAGTGTGTGATTCTCAGAATATCCACAGTCAGTACACAGTGTGTGATTCTCAGAATATCCACAGTCAGTACACAGTATGTGATTCTCAGAATATCCACAGTCAGTACACAGTATGTGATTCTCAGAATATCCACAGTCAGTACACAGTGTGTGATTCTCAGGATATCCACAGTCAGTACACAGTATGTGTTTCTCAGAATATCCACAGTCAGTACGCAGTGTGTGATTCTCAGAATATCCACAGTCAGCACACAGTATATGATTCTCAGAATATCCACAGTCAGCACACAGTATATGATTCTCAGCATATCCACAGTCAGTATACAGTATGTGATTCTCAGCATATCCACAGTCAGTACACAGTATGTGATTCTCAGAATATCCACAGTCAGTACACAGTATGTGATTCTCAGAATATCCAGTCAGCACACAGTGTGTGATTCTCAGAATATCCACAGTCAGCACACAATATATGATTCTCAGAATATCCACAGTCAGCACACAGTATATGATTCTCAGAATATCCAGTCAGCACACAGTATGTGATTCTCAGAATATCCACAGTCAGTACACAGTATGTGATTCTCAGAATATCCAGTCAGCACACAGTGTGTGATTCTCAGAATATCCACAGTCAGCACACAGTATATGATTCTCAGAATATCCACAGTCAGCACACAGTATATGATTCTCAGAATATCCAGTCAGCACACAGTGTGTGATTCTCAGCATATCCACAGTCAGTATACAGTATGTGATTCTCAGCATATCCACAGTCAGTACACAGTATGTGATTCTCAGCATATCCACAGTCAGTACACAGTATGTGATTCTCAGAATATCCACAGTCAGTACACAGTGTGTGATTCTCAGAATATCCACAGTCAGCACACACTATGTGATTCTCAGAATATCCACAGTCAGCACACAGTATGTGATTCTCAGAATATCCACAGTCAGTACACAGTGTGTGATTCTCAGGATATCCACAGTCAGTACACAGTATGTGTTTCTCAGAATATCCACAGTCAGTACGCAGTGTGTGATTCTCAGAATATCCACAGTCAGCACACAGTATATGATTCTCAGAATATCCACAGTCAGCACACAGTATATGATTCTCAGCATATCCACAGTCAGTATACAGTATGTGATTCTCAGCATATCCACAGTCAGTACACAGTATGTGATTCTCAGAATATCCACAGTCAGTACACAGTATATGATTCTCAGAATATCCACAGTCAGTACACAGTGTGTGATTCTCAGAATATCCACAGTCAGTACACAGTATGTGATTCTCAGAATATCCACAGTCAGTACACAGTATATGATTCTCAGAATATCCACAGTCAGTACACAGTGTGTGATTCTCAGAATATCCACAGTCAGCACACAGTATATGATTCTCAGAATATCCACAGTCAGTACACAGTGTGTGATTCTCAGAATATCCACAGTCAGTACACAGTATGTGATTCTCAGAATATCCACAGTCAGCACACAGTATGTGATTCTCAGAATATCCACAGTCAGTACACTGTTTGTGATTCTCAGAATATCCACAGTCAGTACACAGTATGTGATTCTCAGAATATCCACAGTCAGCACACAGTATATGATTCTCAGAATATCCACAGTCAGTACACAGTATGTGATTCTCAGAATATCCACAGTCAGCACACAGTATATGATTCTCAGAATATCCACAGTCAGTACACAGTGTGTGATTCTCAGAATATCCACAGTCAGTACACAGTATGTGATTCTCAGAATATCCACAGTCAGCACACAGTATGTGATTCTCAGAATATCCACAGTCAGTACACAGTTTGTGATTCTCAGAATATCCACAGTCAGCACACAGTATGTGATTCTCAGAATATCCACAGTCAGTACACAGTGTGTGATTCTCAGAATATCCACAGTCAGTACACAGTATATGATTCTCAGAATATCCACAGTCAGTACACAGTATATGATTCTCAGAATATCCACAGTCAGCACACAGTATGTGATTCTCAGAATATCCACAGTCAGCACACAGTATGTGATTCTCAGAATATCCACAGTCAGTACACAGTATGTGATTCTCAGAATATCCACAGTCAGCACACAGTATGTGATTCTCAGAATATCCACAGTCAGTACACAGTGTGTGATTCTCAGAATATCCACAGTCAGTACACAGTTTGTGATTCTCAGAATATCCACAGTCAGTACACAGTATGTGATTCTCAGAATATCCACAGTCAGTACACAGTGTGTGATTCTCAGGATATCCACAGTCAGTACACAGTATGTGATTCTCAGAATATCCACAGTCAGTACACAGTGTGTGATTCTCAGGATATCCACAGTCAGTACAAAGTATGTGATTCTCAGGATATCCACAGTCAGTACACAGTATGTGATTCTCAGAATATCCACAGTCAGTACACAGTGTGTGATTCTCAGAATATCCACAGTCAGTACACAGTATGTGATTCTCAGAATATCCACAGTCAGTACACAGTATGTGATTCTCAGAATATCCACAGTCAGTACACAGTGTGTGATTCTCAGGATATCCACAGTCAGTACAAAGTATGTGATTCTCAGAATATCCACAGTCAGTACACAGTATGTGATTCTCAGAATATCCACAGTCAGTACACAGTGTGTGATTCTCAGGATATCCACAGTCAGTACACAGTGTGTGATTCTCAGGATATCCACAGTCAGCACACAGTATGTGTTTCTCAGAATATCCACAGTCAGTACACAGTATGTGATTCTCAGAATATCCACAGTCAGTACACAGTATGTGATTCTCAGAATATCCACAGTCAGTACACAGTGTGTGATTCTCAGGATATCCACAGTCAGTACAAAGTATGTGATTCTCAGAATATCCACAGTCAGTACACGGTATGTGATTCTCAGAATATCCACAGTCAGTACACAGTGTGTGATTCTCAGGATATCCACAGTCAGTACACAGTGTGTGATTCTCAGGATATCCACAGTCAGCACACAGTATGTGTTTCTCAGAATATCCACAGTCAGTACACAGTGTGTGATTCTCAGAATATCCACAGTCAGTACACAGTGTGTGATTCTCAGAATATCCACAGTCAGTACACAGTATGTGATTCTCAGAATATCCACAGTCAGTACACAGTGTGTGATTCTCAGGATATCCACAGTCAGCACACAGTATGTGTTTCTCAGGATATCCACAGTCAGTACACAGTGTGTGATTCTCAGAATATCCACAGTCAGTACACAGTGTGTGATTCTCAGAATATCCCCAGTCAGTACACAGTGTGTGATTCTCAGAATATCCACAGTCAGTACACAGTATGTGATTTTCAGAATATCCACAGTCAGTACACAGTATGTGATTCTCAGAATATCCACAGTCAGTACACAGTATGTGATTCTCAGAATATCCACAGTCAGTACACAGTATGTGTTTCTCAGAATATCCACAGTCAGTACACAGTATGTGATTCTCAGAATATCCACAGTCAGTACACAGTACATGATTCTCAGGATATCCACAGTCAGTACACAGTATGTGATTCTCAGAATATCCACAGTCAGTACACAGTATGTGATTCTCAGAATATCCACAGTCAGTACACAGTATGTGTTTCTCAGAATATCCACAGTCAGTACACAGTATGTGATTCTCAGAATATCCACAGTCAGTACACAGTATATGATTCTCAGGATATCCACAGTCAGTACACAGTATGTGATTCTCAGAATATCCACAGTCAGTACACAGTATGTGTTTCTCAGAATATCCACAGTCAGTACACAGTATGTGATTCTCAGAATATCCAGTCAGCACACAGTATATGATTCTCAGAATATCCACAGTCAGCACACAGTATATGATTCTCAGAATATCCAGTCAGCACACAGTGTGTGATTCTCAGCATATCCACAGTCAGTATACAGTATATGATTCTCAGAATATCCACAGTCAGCACACAGTATATGATTCTCAGAATATCCAGTCAGCACACAGTGTGTGATTCTCAGAATATCCAGTCAGTACACAGTGTGTGATTCTCAGAATATCCACAGTCAGCACACAGTATATGATTCTCAGAATATCCACAGTCAGCACACAGTATATGATTCTCAGAATATCCAGTCAGCACACAGTTTGTGATTCTCAGGATATCCACAGTCAGTACACAGTATATGATTCTCAGAATATCCACAGTCAGTACACAGTGTGTGATTCTCAGAATATCCACAGTCAGTACACAGTATGTGATTCTCAGAATATCCACAGTCAGTACACAGTATATGATTCTCAGAATATCCACAGTCAGTACACAGTGTGTGATTCTCAGAATATCCACAGTCAGCACACAGTATATGATTCTCAGAATATCCACAGTCAGTACACAGTATGTGATTCTCAGAATATCCACAGTCAGCACACAGTATATGATTCTCAGAATATCCACAGTCAGTACACAGTGTGTGATTCTCAGAATATCCACAGTCAGTACACAGTATGTGATTCTCAGAATATCCACAGTCAGCACACAGTATGTGATTCTCAGAATATCCACAGTCAGTACACTGTTTGTGATTCTCAGAATATCCACAGTCAGTACACAGTGTGTGATTCTCAGAATATCCACAGTCAGCACACAGTATATGATTCTCAGAATATCCACAGTCAGCACACAGTATATGATTCTCAGAATATCCACAGTCAGCACACAGTATATGATTCTCAGAATATCCACAGTCAGTACACAGTATGTGATTCTCAGAATATCCACAGTCAGCACACAGTATATGATTCTCAGAATATCCACAGTC
Organism: Myxine glutinosa; assembly: GCF_964187855.1. NCBI lineage: Eukaryota > Metazoa > Chordata > Myxini > Myxiniformes > Myxinidae > Myxine > Myxine glutinosa. The sequence goes on along the minus strand of NC_136263.1, from coordinate 200,743,847 downwards.
AGTACACAGTATATGATTCTCAGAATATCCAGTCAGCACACAGTGTGTGATTCTCAGCATATCCACAGTCAGTATACAGTATATGATTCTCAGAATATCCACAGTCAGCACACAGTATATGATTCTCAGAATATCCAGTCAGCACACAGTGTGTGATTCTCAGAATATCCAGTCAGTACACAGTGTGTGATTCTCAGAATATCCACAGTCAGCACACAGTATATGATTCTCAGAATATCCACAGTCAGCACACAGTATATGATTCTCAGAATATCCAGTCAGCACACAGTGTGTGATTCTCAGCATATCCACAGTCAGTATACAGTATGTGATTCTCAGCATATCCACAGTCAGTACACAGTATGTGATTCTCAGCATATCCACAGTCAGTACACAGTATGTGATTCTCAGAATATCCACAGTCAGTACACAGTGTGTGATTCTCAGAATATCCACAGTCAGCACACAGTATGTGATTCTCAGAATATCCACAGTCAGCACACAGTATGTGATTCTCAGAATATCCACAGTCAGTACACAGTGTGTGATTCTCAGAATATCCACAGTCAGCACACAGTATGTGATTCTCAGAATATCCACAGTCAGTACACAGTGTGTGATTCTCAGGATATCCACAGTCAGCACACAGTATATGATTCTCAGAATATCCACAGTCAGTACACAGTGTGTGATTCTCAGGATATCCACAGTCAGCACACAGTATGTGATTCTCAGAATATCCACAGTCAGTACACAGTATGTGATTCTCAGAATATCCACAGTCAGCACACAGTATGTGATTCTCAGAATATTCACAGTCAGCACACAGTTTGTGATTCTCAGGATATCCACAGTCAGTACACAGTATATGATTCTCAGAATATCCACAGTCAGTACACAGTGTGTGATTCTCAGAATATCCACAGTCAGTACACAGTATGTGATTCTCAGAATATCCACAGTCAGTACACAGTATATGATTCTCAGAATATCCACAGTCAGTACACAGTGTGTGATTCTCAGAATATCCACAGTCAGCACACAGTATATGATTCTCAGAATATCCACAGTCAGTACACAGTATGTGATTCTCAGAATATCCACAGTCAGCACACAGTATATGATTCTCAGAATATCCACAGTCAGTACACAGTGTGTGATTCTCAGAATATCCACAGTCAGTACACAGTATGTGATTCTCAGAATATCCACAGTCAGCACACAGTATGTGATTCTCAGAATATCCACAGTCAGTACACTGTTTGTGATTCTCAGAATATCCACAGTCAGTACACAGTGTGTGATTCTCAGAATATCCACAGTCAGCACACAGTATATGATTCTCAGAATATCCACAGTCAGCACACAGTATATGATTCTCAGAATATCCACAGTCAGCACACAGTATATGATTCTCAGAATATCCACAGTCAGTACACAGTATGTGATTCTCAGAATATCCACAGTCAGCACACAGTATATGATTCTCAGAATATCCACAGTCAGTACACAGTGTGTGATTCTCAGAATATCCACAGTCAGTACACAGTATGTGATTCTCAGAATATCCACAGTCAGCACACAGTATGTGATTCTCAGAATATCCACAGTCAGTACACAGTTTGTGATTCTCAGAATATCCACAGTCAGCACACAGTATGTGATTCTCAGAATATCCACAGTCAGTACACAGTGTGTGATTCTCAGAATATCCACAGTCAGTACACAGTATATGATTCTCAGAATATCCACAGTCAGTACACAGTATATGATTCTCAGAATATCCACAGTCAGCACACAGTATGTGATTCTCAGAATATCCACAGTCAGCACACAGTATGTGATTCTCAGAATATCCACAGTCAGTACACAGTATGTGATTCTCAGAATATCCACAGTCAGCACACAGTATGTGATTCTCAGAATATCCACAGTCAGTACACAGTGTGTGATTCTCAGAATATCCACAGTCAGTACACAGTTTGTGATTCTCAGAATATCCACAGTCAGTACACAGTATGTGATTCTCAGAATATCCACAGTCAGTACACAGTGTGTGATTCTCAGGATATCCACAGTCAGTACACAGTATGTGATTCTCAGAATATCCACAGTCAGTACACAGTGTGTGATTCTCAGGATATCCACAGTCAGTACAAAGTATGTGATTCTCAGGATATCCACAGTCAGTACACAGTATGTGATTCTCAGAATATCCACAGTCAGTACACAGTGTGTGATTCTCAGAATATCCACAGTCAGTACACAGTATGTGATTCTCAGAATATCCACAGTCAGTACACAGTATGTGATACTCAGAATATCCACAGTCAGTACACAGTGTGTGATTCTCAGGATATCCACAGTCAGTACAAAGTATGTGATTCTCAGAATATCCACAGTCAGTACACAGTATGTGATTCTCAGAATATCCACAGTCAGTACACAGTGTGTGATTCTCAGGATATCCACAGTCAGCACACAGTATGTGTTTCTCAGGATATCCACAGTCAGTACACAGTGTGTGATTCTCAGAATATCCACAGTCAGTACACAGTGTGTGATTCTCAGAATATCCACAGTCAGTACACAGTATGTGATTCTCAGAATATCCACAGTCAGTACACAGTATGTGATTCTCAGAATATCCACAGTCAGTACACAGTGTGTGATTCTCAGGATATCCACAGTCAGTACACAGTATGTGTTTCTCAGAATATCCACAGTCAGTACGCAGTGTGTGATTCTCAGAATATCCACAGTCAGCACACAGTATATGATTCTCAGAATATCCACAGTCAGCACACAGTATATGATTCTCAGCATATCCACAGTCAGTATACAGTATGTGATTCTCAGCATATCCACAGTCAGTACACAGTATGTGATTCTCAGAATATCCACAGTCAGTACACAGTATGTGATTCTCAGAATATCCAGTCAGCACACAGTGTGTGATTCTCAGAATATCCACAGTCAGCACACAATATATGATTCTCAGAATATCCACAGTCAGCACACAGTATATGATTCTCAGAATATCCAGTCAGCACACAGTATGTGATTCTCAGAATATCCACAGTCAGTACACAGTATGTGATTCTCAGAATATCCAGTCAGCACACAGTGTGTGATTCTCAGAATATCCACAGTCAGCACACAGTATATGATTCTCAGAATATCCACAGTCAGCACACAGTATATGATTCTCAGAATATCCAGTCAGCACACAGTGTGTGATTCTCAGCATATCCACAGTCAGTATACAGTATGTGATTCTCAGCATATCCACAGTCAGTACACAGTATGTGATTCTCAGCATATCCACAGTCAGTACACAGTATGTGATTCTCAGAATATCCACAGTCAGTACACAGTGTGTGATTCTCAGAATATCCACAGTCAGCACACACTATGTGATTCTCAGAATATCCACAGTCAGCACACAGTATGTGATTCTCAGAATATCCACAGTCAGTACACAGTGTGTGATTCTCAGAATATCCACAGTCAGCACGCAGTGTGTGATTCTCAGGGCGAGCCTTGGAAAGGCGAGTCTGGATCTGCCCGGGCGTGTTTGGCTGCGGCCTGGCAAGTCGAGGCTGGGCGTGCCGGGCGCTTTGGGCGAGCCCTGGAAAGGCGATAGCGGGCATGCCCGGACGCTTTGGGCGAGCCCTGGAAAGGCGATAGCGGGCATGCCCGGACGCTCTGGACGAGCACTGGAAAGGCGATAGCGGGCATGCCCGGGTGCTCTGGACGAGCACTGGAAAGGCGATAGCGGGCATGCCCGGACGCTTTGGGCAAGCCCTGGAAAGGCGATAGCGGGCATGCCCGGACGCTCTGGACGAGCACTGGAAAGGCGATAGCGGGCATGCCCGGGCGCTCTGGACGAGCACTGGAAAGGCGATAGCGGGCATGCCCGGACGCTTTGGGCGAGCCCTGGAAAGGCGATAGCGGGCATGCCCGGGCGCTCTGGACGAGCACTGGAAAGGCGATAGCGGGCTTGCCCGGACGCTTTGGGCGAGCCCTGGAAAGGCGATAGCGGGCATGCCCGGGCGCTCTGGACAAGCCCTGGAAAGGCGATAGCGGGCATGCCCGGATGCTTTGGGCGAGCCATGGAAAGGCGATAGCGGGCATGCCCGGGCGCTCTGGACGAGCACTGGAAAGGCGATAGCGGGCATGCCCGGGCGCTCTGGACAAGCCCTGGAAAGGCGATAGCGGGCATGCCCGGACGCTTTGGGCGAGCCATGGAAAGGCGATAGCGGGCATGCCCGGGCGCTCTGGACGAGCACTGGAAAGGCGATAGCGGGCTTGCCCGGACGCTCTGGGCGAGCCCTGGAAAGGCGATAGCGGGCTTGCCCGGACGCTTTGGGCGAGCCCTGGAAAGGCGATAGCGGGCATGCCCGGACGCTCTGGACGAGCACTGGAAAGGCGATAGCGGGCTTGCCCGGACGCTCTGGGCGAGCCCTGGAAAGGCGACAGCGGGCATGCCCGGGAAAGACGAGACCGGGCGTGCCCGGGAGGTTCGGGCGTGCCCGGGAACAGTGAGTCCGGGCATGCCCGGGAGAGGCGCGTCTGGCCGTGTTCTGGCCGGTGCAAGGCGATTGTGTGCATCCAGCGGTAACCGCTACAGTGTCCCCCTCCCATTTTTCTCAGGGAGGAAGATCCCTCAGGCCACTCGGTGCTGTGCTGCATGCTGCAGATGCGTATGGTGGGCCGGTTCAGCCGTAGCAGACTCTAAAACACCAAAATCCATACAGGGCGGACTTGAGACAGCAGCCGCAACACGGCTTTATGGGAGAGTCTTCGAAGGGATGGGTGGCTAGGCTGTCCGCCCAAAAGAGATGAGCAGCTAAACAAGAAGTTCTTCCTCCCTCCCCCCCTTCATCCAATGGGGACCCTAATAATTATGGGGGGGAGGAGGTCTACCCGTGGCCACTCGGGGTCTAGCCGCAGCAGGGACAGAGGGCTGGTCCAGTCTTTGCTGACTCCGCAACTAAATCAGGACGGGGCGGCCTTGATACACCCGCCATGAACTGGCTGTACTGAGGAGTCGATGAAGGGATGGGCAGCTAGGCTGGCCGGCCAGACGAGCTGCTATCTGCCTCCCCTCCCCCCAACGCCCACCTTAATAGGTATCTATTGTCTCCCCCTCCCAATCTTTTTGAGGAGGAAGATCCCTCAGGCCACTAGGGGCCATGCTGCCTGCTGCAGATGCGACGGTGGGCCAGGTCAGCCGTAGCCGACTCTATAACACCAAAATCCATACAGGGCGGACTTGAGACACCCGCCGCAACACGGCTGTATGGGAGAGTCTTCGAAGGGACGGGTGGCTAGGCTGTCCGCCCAAAAGAAATGAGCTACGAAACAAGAAGTTCTTCCTCCCTCCCCCTCCTTTGTCAGTCGCCTCGGGCTCTCACTCTTCCCCCCGTATCCCTGGACCTTAATGACGCAGAGAGTGAGTTTAACCTCATTTGCTGGGAAGAGCTTGGGGAGCACTGAGCCCTAGAAGGAGGGTCTAATGGCGGTAATCGCACGCCGCCAGTAGCCGAGGTCAGGGATTGGGGGCGGAAGGGGACCGTCTCAATGAGAGGTGACCCTTGAGACTCGATCGTTCGTATCGGGTGGCAGTGGGGGTGGGTGTGATGGCTGGTTGCGCTCGGTTGGTCCGGTATAATGTCCGCTCGGGTCGTCGTCTTGCACTGTCGGGCCCGTTGGCTTGGACTGGCGCTCGTCGTATGTTTGATGTTTGATGTATTGATTTATTTGGTGTACACCTGATACAATGTTTGATTTGGTTGGTGTACACCTGATACAATGTTTGATTTATTTGGTGTACACCTGATACAATGTTTGTTTGTTTGGTGTACACCAGATGACGAGAATAGAACCATGTTCCACACCTTGAGTTCAAGAGATAACAAGATTTAATGATGAACCAATATCACAGCGCTGTGGAGGGTGTAAGAGTCATACCATTCACAATTGAACAGCATGGCCACATACACTCCTAGAAAATTGGCAACAAGAGTTTCTTTATATACACAAAATTATACAAAAAATCTCCGCTGAAAAATGAGCACGGACAAAGGAAAAACTGGCTCGACCTCGACATCTCCCACCGAAACCCTATCTTCTTTGGCATGGGGAGAAAGAGCACAAGAGCACCGTGACATTCTCAAAACTTATCTTCCATGTTGGCTTTTGGTCAAGGACAGACAGACGCGTTTTCACTAGGGGGTCTAACGGAGCAAGCGGTTTCACTATCTTTCTACATTTTTTGGCACAGTTGGAAAATATAGCATAGTTAAAAAGCAAGAGGGAACATAGTAAGCTTAATCCTTTTCACAAAGCAACCATTATTAAATGCAAACCACAATTACATAAGGCACAATAAAAGGCATGATCTCGACATTCCCCCATTTGGTCTCTACGAGACTACGTATCACAGAGACCAGGCCACATCGGCTTTATTTGCAAAGCAAAAGAGAATAGTGTTATATGTGGCCACATCGGGCTTTATTGAGTGTTGTATGTGTGTCCTCCAAGGGCATGCCACGCACACAAAGTACCTCGCATGCACGCTTGAAAGGTGTGTCATGTTGTGCATGTTTGGAACATGAAGATCTATTAACTTTTCAGATCCGCAACGAAGGCGCCTGGTCCGGCCAAGGATATTGCCCGGGGGGGTCTGACAGCCCACCCTTGGAGCAGCGTAGATGCGGCTGAAATCCCCCCCAATCGAAGGGCTCCCTGTCCTCGCACAGACCCGGTCCTTGCCGATCTTCGAAGTTAATCGACGTCCATGCTGTTGTTCTGAGGAATACATATTGTAATTAATATCTTGTGTCACGTGTTCCTGGTCAGAGTACAGAGCATTACAATTCAAAGTAAAGAGAGAGACTTCCTTTTGTGTCAAAGACGTTCATGGACGCATAATCAGCTTGTGGAACCAGAGTATCAGTGTCAGGTCCTTTGGCAGCCAGACCCAGCATTGCAGTCAGATCCATAGTCGGATCATGCGGAGATGTGCAGCTGTGTGCTGTTATAATACATAAGAAGCATTAGCCAATTCCCGCAGGGGATTTACAACAAAATCATCACAATAAATCAAATAAATCAACAGTCTTCTGATGCGCCGGTCACATCGGCATCGCCCAGGGGCTCGTTCAGGTCGACGGCCTCGGCGGTCAAGATCATGGTCTTCCGACGGCGGTTTCTTCATCGTCCATCCTGAAAAATACTTTCTTACACACACCATGATCAAATTCCTAGCCCCCCGTCCCACCAATTGGCATTTAGTTACCTTATCTCTCAGATGGTTGGCTTATTCATAGCCGCATTTCCTGTGTCGTGTCTGGAAATTCAAATGCCATATTTACTTTCACCAATTTCCGAAAATACCTTCCTTTTAATCATCTTCCCTACATCTAATAATACATGATTTACCAACCATTTCCCCCCCAACCATAATCGGTCAATGGAAATAATCGGTATTCTCCCCTTCAAAATTTCACTGTTATCCTATCAATACCTGGACATTTTTTCCCTTCCTTCCTAGATACGCGAATTTCACACCAGTATATACCCACTGGAAAAATTATCTGAAAAATAACGAAATCGTCTCCAAGTTCTCTAGCTAATCTCCATCCGCAATCACCAACTTTACCCTCCTATGCATTTTGCCTTAGGTTTGAGAACCTAGAGTCTACCAAAACAACAACAACTAGCCTCCCAAAGCCATTTCCCTGCAAGAGCGGGGGTTAGCCTTGCGGTCCCCATGACAATCTTCTTCATTTTGCTCTATCACCTCCCTTTGAGCAATAATTCAATTGATGTGATTCCCACATACCTGGTGGAGTTCTGTTCACCTGGTCTGCAGAGCCGTGATCCAATCTTCACCAGCCCCCAATCACCTCCTCGATTGGGGTCATTCTGCATGTAGCAATCTAACACAACGTTTTTAAACGAAATTCACAACTTTACATTCATTGGTCCCCCCAGTGCAAGCCAACCCCTTGTATCACCTTCTTATCACAAAAACAACAGTCCATAACTAACCACTTTCCTTTATTTCCTGTCTTTTCCATTAACTTTTTACAACCTTTTCCTCTACTTCCTCAACAATTCCTGCAGTCACCTGTCATTGACAAATAATCCATCTGAGTCGACTTTCCAATCCAATCATCTTTGCACTTTCCACGACCTTCTTCACACTTCCTCCCAAACCTTTCCTTCAGACACAACCCACATGAGTTATGAATACAATTTCCCCTTTCAGGCACGTGTCTAGCCACTCACAAAGTGTCCACAAGACAACGTCACCATATTTCACACCTCGGACCAGCCAGGGGTCTATCGAGAGATGCATCCTAATGTTAATCAGCTCTCGAGAGCTCAATTTTGAACAGGGGTAAAACCAGCAATACTCAATTCTGCCAAGCAAGAGGCCAGAGTAGTATCACTCCCTCTTCCCTCTGCCCACCATAACTGGCAGACAGACAATGGCGAGCCACAAGCCCCAACCCTACAAGGCTCCAGCTCCCATCCAAAGGACACAAACTCCCTCAGACTGGCATAATCTCTTTGCCAGCTTATGTACGAACCAAGATTGCAAACAAATAGTTTTCCAAACAAAACTCAGTTGTCACCCTATTGCACCATATTGGCAGAATTCACTTCAGCTCTCTACCACTCTTGTGTCAAGTGGTGCCCCAAAATGACATTGCACGAACCCTTTCAATACCTGTCTAAACCTACTGCCATTTAACGACGCTTCCCAGATGACGGTTCCCCATACACTATTCTGGCACAAAATTGTTGCATCCCACAGATGCCACGATTATTTGAACAAACTCATTTTCCTAATCCACCTTTTCAATTTTCATTTCAATTTAAAGTTAATCCAATGTCCTCTAATACCTCTCTTAGCATCCCATGCACCTGTTGCAGACACCTGTTTTAGCCTCTGGCCCAATAGCTGCCCAATAAACAAATAATAAAAATAAAATAACCTGATCTATTTATTGAAATAGACCGAATTCTCATGTTGGTCAATTTTTTCACCAACTGTGACTCTCGCGTCAATCCTGCCATTCCCAACCACATTTCCAGCGAGGATGACGTCACTATTTCACACCTTTCCTTCCTTGAACAGCGGGAGTCCTCCAAGAGATGCATTCCGATGTAAATCACTTCAAAGTGCCTAATTGACCCTCCCTGGAATCGCACCTTTAACATTACCGGCACCGCCCTTTCTTGGTTCAAATCCTACCTCTGACAGACACAAATCCACTGCTCAACTCTATCCTGACGGACTGCATCACTGAAATAAAATCCTGGCTTCAAATCAACTTTCTCAAACTTAACTATGATAAATCTGAAATAATCGCATCATCTTCCTTCGAACTCAGAGCACACCGACCAGTATACATCAAACATTGGATTCATATTTCCACAGAACTCCACCACTCTGTTAAATTCTAAACATGCCCAATGGGCAATCCACGAAAAAATCAAAGCATTTTCAGTCCCCCTTTCCCCATACACTAGCCAGTGTAAGTCAGCCAAACATAAACAAAGAGGTTCCAGCGAGCTGTGACCTCCATAACTCTAAACAACTCCACTGGCACTTTTTAAAACAAACTTTCCCAGTCACTTACTAAAATAAAGTGCAGCTCTTGTCCGTAGATATACGTTAACCAAGGTTACATGAGACTTGACAACAATAGTACTGCCCCGTGGAGCAAGGCATCAGAGACAACTCCCCTCTCCACCTGGACTTACCCCAGGTAGAATTTGGCTACCTACAGAGAAAGTACCTGCACAACACATTTACAAACCAATTCGTCCCCTCGTATTAGGGGACATCACAAATGTTCCACCACAATTCACAGCAGGTGACCACCCACCTGCCTTCTGTCGAAGTCCAGTTCAATTTTCTGAGTTTCCATTCACAGACAGACAGACAGACGAACCCCCAACGTACTAACAGGATGGTCTCACAGAGGCCATTCCATTCAAATCTGTAGGCTGCCACGATTCTTCCCGCCAGGACACACCATCATAGTCACCATAGTCACACGACATGTCAGCAGACACAGTGAATGACATTCAACACCATAACAGACACCGCAGACACTGCTCCTCCTTGATCCATATCTGCAGATGCAGTCAGACACACCCAGTCGGACAGACAGACTGGCTCCACATTACAACTGCAAACATCCGAAATGACAACAGCTAACACCAAATATTTATTGTCCCCCTTTCAGGGAAGTCAAATCAACCACCATTAAAGCACAAAACAGAAAACGACCATATACTCAGAGTATATACCATATACTCAGAGTGAGACCCGAAAATCAAGCAGACAGACCGACAATCGAACCTGTCTTTCGACACTGCCGAACGACAAGTCTGCAGACACTGAGGGAGTGACATTCGACCCCCAGTAGACACCGCGGACACCGCTTTGGTCCGCACCTGCAACTCCATCACGCGCCTCCAACTTCTTTTTCGGCGCATCGATCAACACAAATGTACCGACGCATCTTATATTCTACACATTGCTATCCAACCTTTCGCCACAGTCCCATCACAAACAACGTATCTCTCGCGGCATGCATGGCGGGAATCACACTCGTATTGCACCAACATGGAATTCGAGCACATTCCATAGCTGCGAAAATATTGTGCTGGACAAGACATTATTATCATCGACTTGCGCTTTCACACGCATGGCAAAGTCCACGGATGTACAAAGTCGAAGTGCCCTCTCCCTTAATTGATCCACACTGCACCTCGGCACACATCCTCAGATAATTAAATACATGTTTTAATCCAAGCGTGCATCCTCGCACCCGCTCCACCACCACCTTCCAACCACCGCAGGTGCACCTGAACTCCATGGCACACCCGCAACTCCCTCAAAATCAGTGTTCAAAGACATGACTCCATGGACAGCCAGAAAGCCAGACAAATACGGACACACACACACAGAGATAGACACAGGTGGGTTATCGCCTGCATTCTGTACAAATTCCATGTTCCTGTCCATAAGTTGGCCCATCAAGTGTAACCCCTTTCACGAAACCTTTTCTGAGGGTCAAATGTAACAGACAGCCAAGACGGACCGGCAAATAGGCAGGGGCAAACCCCGAGGCCCCAGACACCATCACCACACACATACCCCGCATCACATAGGAGTATCAATGAGCCGGACAGCAAATGCCATATGTCTTCGCCCCAAATCGAGGGCAAATTTTCACAATGGCAAACAATTAATATATTGTCCACATTCATCTTGGTCACCCCAACCCATCCTGGCTCTCCCCAAGAGCTCCGTGTCCGGACAGCTAGACAGATAAACAGACCGGGTGAAACCATAACCATCCATCCTTCCGATTGGACTCAGCACACATGCCGCCCGCTCACCAGTCATGTACACTCAGCACCCATAAATGGCACACGCCAGCATCACATGTCATTCTTGCCTTCATTCAACGCATTCTGCCATCCCAAGTCGGCCAAATACAAGCCCCGGCCATGCCGTTGAATAAACACCCAGTCGGTTGACAGCCTATCATTTTTGACTTTTACTCCCATTCTCCCTTGCTACATCTGGAGAGCCGTTAATGTGGGGATGTAATTGAACACTTGTTTTAAAGCCCTGTCTACACATGCTCTCCATAACATACTCATTATTCCCTGCCAATTTTCCCCAGCAGACTGAGTCCCACATGGCATCTCAAAATCTAAACTGATACCTTTTATTTCTTCCCCAAATTTACTCAATCAATTTTCACCTTCACAACATATAAATAATATCATTCCAAAGTACTCATCCGGATTGCCCAACGCCTGCAGGCAATTTGGGGAACCCCTTGTCAATCAATGACACACATCAATGACACACACACAATAAACACAAATTCACGCTGCTATGACAGATCATTCATTCCCTTATACACACATACCATGTGACTGACCCTTCATTCTCCATACAATACAGTATAAATTCATGCACACTCCATATACTTCCTACCTGTGAACTTACCTGGCCCCTTGCTGTGAGCCTATCCATCCCTTGGTTTCTACCTGGATTTCTTTCTTCCTGTGCTTTATCTGCTTCTTCCTCTGCTCTTGAAGTCTCAGCACTTCTCCTGCCTTTCTCCTATCTGGTACCTGCGCTTTTCTGATTCCAGTTTAATTTATCCTTCTCCAAAAATCACATAAACATTTCCTATTTCCACATATAAGAAATAACCAATATCTCCCTTGAAATACAAAACAAAAACGCTTCCAACTCTAGCATCCCAAAGTCTTCCTTCGAAGCATGCTCGACAATGCAGCACCGCTTCCACTCAGCACACAACATACATGTGCTCACTCCAACACATCACTTCAAGCCACCTCATCACTCGCATTGTTCACACACACGAATGCGTCCCCTGCTTGTGCACAGCATGGTCCGCATTCCTGTCTCGATTCCGTCCCACCTCGCTGTTCCCCGCGAGGCAGCTACTCCGTTGCCTCGGTAACCTGCCTGCATGTCTCGGCTCGCGTGTTCACAGCTGGATTCCACACACCTCGTACATTATAATCCTCTCTGTTTTATTTCTCCAGATCTAACCTCATCTCTTGTCCAGAAAGAGCTAATACTTGACCTACCTATAGCATATTGTCAGAACTCCTTCCTTTGGGTAAAAACTGCACCGGATGTGCATGCCTTAAATCCTGAGACAGGACAAAGAAGGCCTTGAGGGGGGGGGGGGGTTTATCAGATACACACATCCAGTGCGTAGCTTAACTTAAAATACTCATCGTCCTACCTTCCTTGGGCTAGTCCCTCCAGCGGGTCGAAGATCGGGCCGCCCCCCGATCTCTAATACCCTTCTCTTAACACAGTACTCACGCCGGAGTATTCTTAACACCAATATCTATTACCCATTCTTATCCTTATTCTTCCATATCCTTATAAAGGTGCAACCACCCGATGTGGCTGGTTGCATCATTTTCTTACCTGGCTCATTTAAATCCTTTATTCGCCTGACTCGGCCACCTGAATGTGTCGAATACACGCACTCCGTCTCCAGAACTCAAATCATTCTAGTTTACTTCAGATTGAGTATTACTCCGATATACCTTAATCTCCCTTAAGATATTTAATTAACGTGCACGGAACATTTTCCCGTCCATGCGCCCAGGTGGTCGCTCCCAGCGCACGGCAGCACGACCCCCATTTGCAAGAAGCAGCTCGTGATGCGTACAAGGCGCAAGGAAGCGCCCCGAGGCCATCCAACGAAAAATCCTGCCTTTTAGTTTACCGCGCCGATATTTCCCTAATCCGGTCCTCCCGCGGCGCTAACTCGCGGTCAATGCTTGTATAGCGCTTCTAACTTGTCTAACTTATCACCCATGCCAGGGCTTTTCTGAAGGGGTTCTCCCTTCTTAACTTAGCTTAACACTTATCCTGGCCATCCTCCTTGGGTCTTCGTTAGCCCGCAGCCAATACTTTCTCTGGTTACTATCAACCCCATCAACTCCATCTTGTCTCTAGACTGCCCTGCCTGGGAAGTTCTTGGCTTTACCAAGAAGTCCCCCCTTTTTGCTAACTGACCCCCATTTCTTGGTTCATCAATAGACAACTTGTTACCCGAGCCAAATAGGCCTGTACTTACACACCAGATTCCAATTTGTTCGTGATCCAAGCACGGAACGACGAAATGGAAGACAGACAGCCTGGATGAGTAAACGGAGCTCAATTTGGAAAGACCCCTCAGTATGAAAGCTCACGTTAATCGAATCAGTGCTGGCCAGCCTCTCCGCTGTCTCCACAGGGTCTGCCTCCCAAATATCGCTCAGAGTCGGATCCCACTTCTGACACCAAAACTGACGAGAATAGAACCATGTTCCACACCTTGAGTTCAAGAGATAACAAGATTTAATGATGAACCAATATCACAGCGCTGTGGAGGGTGTAAGAGTCATACCATTCACAATTGAACAGCATGGCCACATACACTCCTAGAAAATTGGCAACCAAGAGTTTCTTTATATACACAAAATTATACAAAAAATCTCCGCTGAAAAATGAGCACGGACAAAGGAAAAACTGGCTCGACCTCGACATCTCCCACCGAAACCCTATCTTCTTTGGCATGGGGAGAAAGAGCACAAGAGCACCGTGACATTCTCAAAACTTATCTTCCATGTTGGCTTTTGGTCAAGGACAGACAGACGCGTTTTCACTAGGGGGTCTAACGGAGCAAGCGGTTTCACTATCTTTCTACATTTTTTGGCACAGTTGGAAAATATAGCATAGTTAAAAAGCAAGAGGGAACATAGTAAGCTTAATCCTTTTCACAAAGCAACCATTATTAAATGCAAACCACAATTACATAAGGCACAATAAAAGGCATGATCTCGACACCAGATACAATGTTTGATTTATTTGGTGTACACCTGATACAATGTTTGATTTATTTGGTGTAAACCTGGTGTTGGGCTAGCGGCTAGGGTGCTGGCTTAGGATCCTAGGATCCTGGGTTCGAATCCCGGTCGATCGCTGAATTAACGCCAGGGGGGTTGACTCAGCCTGTCATCCTTCCGAGGTCGGCTAATTGAGGACCAGTTCACTGGTAATTCCCTGTTTGTCGTTAAAGGCGGCAAAAAGGGTTGGCGTCAGGAAGGGCATCCGGCCGTAAAACATTGCTTCAAAAAGGGGCCCAAAAAACAACAACAACCACGGTTCCCGAAAAAGGCCAACCCCCGCTTGCGGAGGAAAAATGGCCTCTAAAGGTGGTTATTTTTTTTATTTTTTTAACCTGATACAATGTTTGATTTATTTGGTGTGCACCTGATACAATGTTTGTTTTGTTTGGTGTACATCGATCCACAAAGGATTTGTCTTGTTGAGAGAGTTGTGGATCCACGAAAAGATTTGTCTTATTGAGAGAGTTGTGGATCCAACAAAGGATTTGTCTTATTGAGAGAGAGAGTTGTGGATCCACCAAAAGATTTGTCTTGTTGAGAGAGTTGTGGATCCACCAAAAGATGTCTTATTGAGAGAGAGAGTTGTGGATCCAACAAAGGATTTGTCTTATTGAGAGAGAGAGAGTTGTGGATCCAACAAAGGATTTGTCTTATTGAGAGAGAGAGTTGTGGATCCAACAAAGGATTTGTCTTGTTGAGAGAGTTGTGGATCCAACAAAGGATTTGTCTTCTTGAGAGAGAGAGAGAGAGTTGTGGATCCAACAAAGGATTTGTCTAATTGAGAGAGAGAGTTGTGGATCCAACAAAGGATTTGTCTCATTGAGAGCGAGAGAGTTGTGGATCCAACAAAGGATTTGTCTTATTGAGAGAGAGAGAGTTGTGGATCCAACAAAGGATTTGTCTTATTGAGAGAGAGAGTTGTGGATCCAACAAAGGATTTGTCTTATTGAGAGAGAGAGAGAGAGTTGTGGATGCAACAAAGGATTTGTCTCATTGAGAGAGAGAGAGTTGTGGATCCAACAAAGGATTTGTCTCATTGAGAGAGAGAGTTGTGGATCCAACAAAGGATTTGTCTTATTGAGAGAGAGAGTTGTGGATCCAACAAAGGATTTGTCTTATTGAGAGAGAGAGAGTTGTGGATCCAACAAAGGATTTGTCTTATTGAGAGAGAGAGTTGTGGATCCAACAAAGGATTTGTCTTATTGAGAGAGAGAGAGAGAGTTGTGGATCCAACAAAGGATTTGTCTAATTGAGAGAGAGAGTTGTGGATCCAACAAAGGATTTGTCTCATTGAGAGAGAGAGAGTTGTGGATCCAACAAAGGATTTGTCTTATTGAGAGAGAGAGAGTTGTGGATCCAACAAAGGATTTGTCTTATTGAGAGAGAGAGAGTTGTGGATCCAACAAAGGATTTGTCTAATTGAGAGAGAGAGTTGTGGATCCAACAAAGGATTTGTCTAATTGAGAGAGAGAGTTGTGGATCCAACAAAGGATTTGTCTTATTGAGAGAGAGAGAGAGTTGTGGATCCAACAAAGGATTTGTCTCATTGAGAGAGAGAGAGAGTTGTGGATCCAACAAAGGATTTGTCTTGTGAGAGAGAGAGAGAGTTGTGGATCCAACAAAGGATTTGTCTTATTGAGAGAGAGAGTTGTGGATCCAACAAAGGATTTGTCTTATTGAGAGAGAGAGAGAGAGTTGTGGATCCAACAAAGGATTTGTCTTATTGAGAGAGAGAGTTGTGGATCCAACAAAGGATTTGTCTTATTGAGAGAGAGAGAGAGTTGTGGATCCAACAAAGGATTCGTCTCATTGAGAGAGAGAGTTGTGGATCCAACAAAGCATTTGTCTTATTGAGAGAGAGAGAGAGTTGTGGATGCAACAAAGGATTTGTCTCATTGAGAGAGAGAGTTGTGGATCCAACAAAGGATTTGTCTAATTGAGAGAGAGAGTTGTGGATCCAACAAAGGATTTGTCTTATTGAGAGAGAGTGAGAGTTGTGGATCCAATAAAGGATTTGTCTCATTGAGAGAGAGAGTTGTGGATCCAACAAAGGATTTGTCTAATTGAGAGAGAGAGAGTTGTGGATCCAACAAAGGATTTGTCTTATTGAGAGAGTTGTAGATCCAACAAAGGATTTGTCTCATGGAGAGAGAGAGTTGTGGATCCAACAAAGGATTTGTCTTATTGAGAGAGAGAGTTGTGGATCCAACAAAGGATTTGTCTCATTGAGAGAGAGAGAGTTGTGGATCCAACAAAGGATTTGTCTTATTGAGAGAGAGAGTTGTGGATCCAACAAAGGATTTGTCTTATTGAGAGAGAGAGAGAGAGTTGTGGATCCAACAAAGGATTTGTCTTATTGAGAGAGAGAGAGTTGTGGATCCAACAAAGGATTTGTCTTATTGAGAGAGAGAGTTGTGGATCCAACAAAGGATTTGTCTTATTGAGAGAGAGAGTTGTGGATCCAACAAAGGATTTGTCTTATTGAGAGAGAGAGTTGTGGATCCAACAAAGCATTTGTCTTATTGAGAGAGAGAGAGAGTTGTGGATGCAACAAAGGATTTGTCTCATTGAGAGAGAGAGATGTGGATCCAACAAAGGATTTGTCTAATTGAGAGAGAGAGTTGTGGATCCAACAAAGGATTTGTCTTATTGAGAGAGAGAGTTGTGGATCCAACAAAGGATTTGTCTTATTGAGAGAGAGAGTTGTGGATCCAACAAAGGATTTGTCTTATTGAGAGAGAGAGTTGTGGATCCAACAAAGGATTTGTCTTATTGAGAGAGAGAGTTGTAGATCCAACAAAGGATTTGTCTTATTGAGAGAGAGAGTTGTGGATCCAACAAAGGATTTGTCTTATTGAGAGAGAGAGTTGTGGATCCAACAAAGGATTTGTCTCATTGAGAGAGAGAGTTGTAGATCCAACAAAGGATTTGTCTCATTGAGAGAGAGAGTTGTGGATCCAACAAAGGATTTGTCTTATTGAGAGAGAGAGTTGTGGATCCAACAAAGGATTTGTCTTATTGAGAGAGAGAGTTGTGGATCCAACAAAGGATTTGTCTCATTGAGAGAGAGAGAGTTGTGGATCCAACAAAGGATTTGTCTTATTGAGAGAGAGAGAGAGTTGTGGATGCAACAAAGGATTTGTCTCATTGAGAGAGAGAGTTGTGGATCCAACAAAGGATTTGTCTAATTGAGAGAGAGAGAGTTGTGGATCCAACAAAGGATTTGTCTTATTGAGAGAGTTGTAGATCCAACAAAGGATTTGTCTCATTGAGAGAGAGAGTTGTGGATCCAACAAAGCATTTGTCTTATTGAGAGAGAGAGAGAGTTGTGGATCCAACAAAGGATCTGTCTTATTGAGAGAGTTGTGGTTCCAACAAAGGATTTGTCTTGTTGAGAGAGAGAGGGTTGTGGCTCCAACAAAGGATTTGTCTTAATGAGAGAGAGAGAGTTGTAGATCCAACAAAGGATTTGTCTCATTAAGAGAGAGAGTTGTGGATCCATCAAAGGATTTGTCTAATTGAGAGAGTTGTAGATCCAACAAAGGATTTGTCTCATTGAGAGAGAGAGTTGTGGATCCAACAAAGGATTTGTCTTATTGAGAGAGAGAGTTGTGGATCCAACAAAGGATTTGTCTTATTGAGAGAGAGAGTTGTGGATCCAACAAAGGATTTGTCTTATTGAGAGAGAGAGAGTTGTGGATCCAACAAAGGATTTGTCTTATTGAGAGAGAGAGTTGTGGATCCAACAAAGGATTTGTCTCATTGAGAGAGAGAGTTGTGGATCCAACAAAGGATTTGTCTTATTGAGAGAGAGAGAGTTGTGGATCCAACAAAGGATTTGTCTTATTGAGAGAGAGAGTTGTGGATCCAACAAAGGATTTGTCTTATTGAGAGAGAGAGTTGTGGATCCAACAAAGGATTTGTCTTATTGAGAGAGAGAGTTGTGGATCCAACAAATGATTTGTCTCATTGAGAGAGAGAGTTGTGGATCCAAAAAAGCATTTGTCTTATTGAGAGAGAGAGAGAGAGTTGTGGATCCAACAAAGGATTTGTCTTGTTGAGAGAGAGAGAGAGTTGTGGATCCAACAAAGGATTTGTCTCATTGAGAGAGAGAGTTGTGGATCCAACAAAGCATTTGTCTTATTGAGAGAGAGAGAGAGTTGTGGATCCAACAAAGGATTTGTCTTATTGAGAGAGTTGTGGATCCAACAAAGGATTTGTCTTGTTGAGAGAGAGAGAGTTGTGGATGCAACAAAGGATTTGTCTCATTGAGAGAGAGAGTTGTGGATCCAACAAAGGATTTGTCTTATTGAGAGAGTTGTGGATCCAACAAAGGATTTGTCTTATTGAGAGAGTTGTGGATCCAACAAAGGATTTGTCTCATTGAGAGAGAGAGTTGTGGATCCAACAAAGGATTTGTCTTATTGAGAGAGTTGTGGATCCAACAAAGGATTTGTCTCATTGAGAGAGAGAGTTGTGGATCCAACAAAGGATTTGTCTTATTGAGAGGGTTGTGGATCCAACAAAGGATTTGTCTTATTGAGAGAGTCGTGGATCCAACAAAGGATTTGTCTTATTGAGAGAGAGAGAGAGTTGTAGATCCAACAAAGGATTTGTCTCATTGAGAGAGAGAGTTGTGGATCCAACAAAGGATTTGTCTCATTGAGAGAGAAAGTTGTGGATCCAACAAACGATTTGTCTTATTGAGAGAGTTGTGGATCCAACAAACGATTTGTCTTATTGAGAGAGACTTTGACTTTTATGTGCTTTTATTATAAAACTATCAAAACAAACACGGAAGAACACCGCAAAATTTTTCAAGAAAAGGAAAGTTGTCCAAGCAAAAAGGATGTATATACATGTATATGTGGACATTGAGCGTAAGTATAATTTACAAAAACAAACTCAACACCTCATCTGTAAAACAATCGTTGTTCACACTGCCGAAACTTATCCGGGCCGACACTATTCCTTTAAAGCAAAACAGCACATTTTCATCTCTGCCACTCAATTTGATCTTCCTAGTTTTATATATTGCGAGTTTAGCAATTCCGCACAGAAAATTCAAGAAAGGGACCGCTGTCTTGCTCTTGGTGCTCCTTTCAATGCCATACACAAAAATTGCAACAGAAAAAACAAACTTAAATTTATTAAATAACTGTTGGAGGAAACAAAAAAGGGGTACCAATCTCTTACATTTCACGAAAGCATGGGTCACATTTTCAGCCTCTTCACAAAAAGGACAAACATTCAGTACAGAAGGATCAAACTTATTAAGTAAGTATTTGGTGACCAGGGCCTGATGAACTAGTCTCCAATTTAAGTCTCCGGTTCGACCTAAAGTTGGAGACCTATACATCTCTTTCCACACTGGAGATAGGAACGAACTAGCCAGAATGATCTCATCCCACCGATTTTTTAAAGGTTTTGTGAAACCCGGTATAAGCACCTCTTGGCATATCCCATAAATAACTTTTTTTCCCATCACATGGAACACACCGCAACCATCTGACTTTGAGAAGACACACTGTTGTTTTTTTGAGGTGACTTGGAGCTCGGGGAAATAGAGACGAGAGTCCACCACTTCATCTGCCCCAGTCCACCCGATATTTAATTCCCTGAAAGTTTTAATCACAACTCTCAAAACTTTGTCCACCATTCTAGATGACCGAACCCCCACTTTTGATGTGAGAGAACCGGTGGATAACCATCCATTTAGGGAAGGCTTCATCAGGTCTCGCACTCTGTTTATTCTATTACAGGTGAAGCAATGCATAAATGACCTGGAGGTTGAAATTTCAGGGAATAAAGGATTCAGAACCAATGGCTCATGCATATATTTTTTTGCATCGTAGGACACCTTTAATCGTTGTATTCCAAGGACTTTCCAGGCATTCAGAAGGCTCTGATGAAACTCGGGGAGCAGAGTCGTGTTGACATGCTGCAGGTCCATGAGGAAGAGCTCTCGGTCATACTTCAACCCATCTGCTTCCTGCAGCCAAGCGTTTGTGAGAGCCCGCCACGGGACACACTCACCATACAATAAACGCTTTATCGTCAACATGCGGAAAGCCATTATCCGACTCGGAACATGTATCAAGCTTTGGCCACCTGCATTTCGGGGTCTGCACACCGTGTCTGGTCCAAGCCAATGGTGGCCTCCCCAGAAAAACTGAGTTAGAACCCTCTGAATGCCTGCGACCAAGTATCTCGGAGGTTGGAGGGGGATAACTTTATGCCAAATAAAAGTACCACCAGGTTATTTATTATTGTCACCCTTGCCTTAAGCGATAGAAGGTGGTGCAACCGTTTCCATCTAGCCAGTTTCTGCTTAATTCTTTCCAAGAAACCCTCCCAATTTTTTTGTTCATATGCTTGGACTCCGAGAAATAACCCTAAATATTTAAACCCCTCTTTGTTCCACTGCATTCCTCCTGGTAACACAGGCAGAGCTGAGGAAGGTGGACTGGGGCCCACCCATAAGGCAACACTTTTGTTCCAATTTACTTTTGCCGTGGAGGCGAGCTCAAACTGGGACAGACATCGAAAGACCTCACCACATCATTTTGGCTGGAAACAGCAACACAAATGTCATCCGCATAAGCTGAAGTAACCATTTTGTGGTTTTTTGTTAAGGAGACTCCTTCCACTGAGTTTCGGAGCAAAGCTAGTAAAGGTTCGACCGAGAGACCGTATAGCATTCCTGTAAGCGGGCAGCCCTGACGGATGCCTTGCTGAAAGGGAAAAGGGCAACATAAGCTGTTGTTTACCTTCAACAGACAGGATGCATTTTCATACAACAACTTAACATAGGAAACAAAATTTTGTCCAAAACCAGCTCTCCTTAGTACAGCAAACAAAAAAGAATGGTCAACACTGTCAAAAGCTTTTTCTTGATCTAAAAGAACCAAACCAAAACCATGAGATGTAGTACGACCGAGACTGATCAAGTCTCTCACCAAAAAAATGTTATCGTAAATAGAACGCTCAGGAACACAATAAGACTGATCAATATCAATCAAAAGGGGGATGACTTCCTTTAGACGTATCGCGAGCGCCTTCGACAATATTTTATAGTCCGTATTTAGGAGTGACACAGGCCGCCAATTTGTGGCGTCTTGCAAGTTCCCTTTTTTTGGAAGGAGACACAAAACTGACCTCCGGCAACTTAGTGGCAATTCACCTTGTTCAAGGCTATCATGAAAGATGTCAAGTAGAGTAGGGCCTAGAATGTCCCAAAAGGCCTTGTAAAATTCAACTGGGAGGCCGTCAAGTCCAGGGGCTTTCCCATCTTGAATTCCTTTAAGAGCAACAGTAAGTTCTCCGAGAGAGATGCCAGGCTCCAGTTGTTGTCGCTGGTCTTCAGACAGAGATGGGAGCAGTTCAAACATCTCGTTTCTGTTTTCCTGGTTCACAGTTCTCAAGGCAAACAGCTTTGAATAAAAGTTTCGTAATTCATCTTTGATGTCACTTTGAGAAGACAGAAGCGCACCGGCAGAAGAGCGCAAAGCGTGAATTTGTTGAGGGATCTTGGCTGTCTTTTCCAAGTTGAAAAAGTCTTTGTTTGGTTTGTCAAGTTGGATATTGTCCATTCGCAGTCGGATGAAAGCACCAGATGCACGCTCTCTCACCATTTCAGCCAGTAGTGTTCTTTTCTCTGACAACTGCTGGACATTTTCGTTGGACATTCCAGATTTCTGCTCACAATAAAGTATATCGTTTTTTAAGGCAGTTATCACACCAAGTGTGTTACAGGTATTATAACGACAGTATTGCTGGCAAAAGCACTTAATTTGGGATTTTGTGCAATCCCACCATTGCCTTAAATTTAGGTAGGAAAACTTTTGCATTTCACATTCCTTCCATACCATTCTGAATGCTTCTTTGAAATGCTCACTTTGTAAAAGTTTGACATTGAAAGTCCAATATGCACTTCTACACACGTGATGAGGTAGGCCACATACAATAACAACCATGTGATGATCAGAAAAACCAGATGGCCTTATATAAGAATTCTTGACAAGATTTACCTTATCATGGTTAACATAAATTCTATCCAAACGAGCCATTGTCAAAAGATTTCTTGCGGCACAAACCCACGTATACTGCCGGATGTTCCCGCCGGATGCCGGATGCTGGCCGGATGCCGGATGCCGGATGCCGGGTTTTGTACCCGCCACACATCCACAAGTTGAAATTTTTTAATGAGCTGTGCCAAAGGCTTTGCACTTGGTGGATGAGGCTCAGGAGTGTTTCTATGAAGTTGTGGGTTGAGGGTACAGTTGTAGTCTCCCCCCAAGCAAACCAACATGGACAGGTCAATAGTGCTTAAAAAACCTGCTAACTTGTGAAGAAAAGCACTTCTTGCAGAGTTAGCACTAGGGCAGTATACATTTGTCGTGCAAATCCTTTGGTTACCGCTGACAAACTCCTCAGATAGTAAATGGCCCTTGCAAATTTCTCTACATCTGATCTCCAACGGCTGGAGTCTAGGATGTAAGACTACTGCAACACCAGCCTTGGCATCAACGAAAGCACTGGAGAAAAAGTGACAACCTTTAAAGATATTACGCCACTCAACCTCAGAAGACTGATTTGCATGCGTCTCTTGTAACATCAGCACATCAATTTTTTCATTCTGAAACATTTGAAACACCTGGAGGCGACGCACACAACTGCGACCACCGTTGATGTTTAAGGATGCTACTTTTATCTCCACTCTGTTAACTATTCATAAAGTTCCTTGCCCGCTCGAGTTACACATTTTCTTAGCCTCTGGAATTGAGGTTCTGACATGTTAACCTGATAAGGTTCACGAATCATGTTCTTTGCAGTCAAAATAAAATCATGCAGATTCGGAAAGTAGTCTTTGATTTTTACATGTCTTTTCCTGAACGTTTCTTCAAGGAACTTGATAACATTTTCTTGAGAAACCATGGTGATGGTATTGTCATCACACACCTCACCCTCTTGAGCACTTGAAGCACTAAAGAGTGGAGTAGAAGAGGTTTCATCAGAATCAAGTGCTTCGTCTTGATCTGCATCTTTTCCTCCTATTTGCTGAACACTTAGTTTTGGAAACAGCAATTCTACAGGGTCAAGGACCTCCGCACTCTTTGCAGACCCTTCCAAATTTACCATATCCTCTGTGACTATAAGTATGTCCCCCACCTCATCATCCCTTTCATTTTTATCTGTCAGGGAAGGGTTAACGTTATCCTCACAGTCGCAAGGACTTTCCCCTTTATCTATTTTTTCCTCACTAGCAGATCCAGCTGCTAACTCGTCTGAGCGAGTTTGGTTATCAGGACAAGGACTTACCACATCCTGAGAGGATCGACTATTTTCCAGGTCATACTCAATCTCAGCAAGTGGTGCCAGCGAATCTTCCTCATGTACACACACTTCCTGTACCATCTCCATTACTGCCAAGGAGTTTCCGGTGTAGGCCTCACCCTGGAGGTCCTGCGAACCTGACACAATCTGAATCTTATTTTGTTTTTCTTCGGAATCACAGGATTCATCACTTGAACGCTTCTGACTTTTTTTCCTGGTGTCCACTACGGATACTTCCATGGTATCGTCCGCACTGTTGTGTACCATGGACGAAATGGGAGAGGGTTCAACCACTTTTATTCCCACTTTAAGTGGAGGGGCGGGGTTAGTCACCTCACGTTCTAAGTCTATCACTCCCTCCCCCACCCCCCCGGTCGGGGTGGATGGGTCTGGCGCTTCACTCACCGCAGTAGGTGCGGTGGGTTGATTAACCACTCGATCCGCCTCCTCCCCTTCAGTGTGCGGTGAAGGGGAGTCACTCCTCACCAATCCTCCGCGTTCCTGCGGTGTAACCGCATTGGGACAGGCACTCCTCACATGCCCCTAAGCCCCACACTCGAAACACGTCATAGCCTCCGAGGAGGCATACATTTTGTATTCAAAGCCGTTGATTTTCACACTCAACACGACATTGAGCGT
>NC_136263.1:200476876-200716876 GCF_964187855.1 Myxine glutinosa | reverse complement strand
AGTGAAAAATTGAGAAAGGGAAAGAGAGGGGGGAGAGAGAGAAGGGGAGAGAGAGAGGGGGAGAGAGGGAGGGGGAGAGAGAGAGAGAGAGAGAGAGAGAGAGAGAGAGAGAGAGAGAGAGAGAGAGAGAGAGAGACAGAGAGAGAGAGAGAGAGAGAGAGAGAGAGAGAGAGAGAGAGAGAGAGAGAGAGAGAGAGAGAGAGAGAGAGAAAGAGAAAGAGAAAGATAAAGAGAAAGAGAAAGAGAAAGAGATTCTTTTGGTGATGCTGTGCAATATAAAGTCTAATTATGTTGTATGTGTACTCGTATTTATATTATTTTGTTCATTTGTAAAACATTTCATTTCCACTTGACTTTGCAGCTGGAATCAGAATATTTTGATGGATGGCTAATGGACTGGATGTTTGATTTCCTTGTAGGCATAAGCGAAAGGGGTTGTCTTCATGAATCCTTATTGGGTTTTGTTACATAGAGTTACATGGAGGGGGGGTGGGGGGTGGGGGGTGGTCCATGGTCCATAGCCAGACGGGTAAGTGTAGTATGGTCCATGTGTTTCGAGTAGCGGTTAGATTGACATATGTAACAGAGACCTCTCAAGTTAAGTTGTTTGTTCCATGTGATGCTGAGGAGGCAGCGGATGTAATTTATAGACAGGTTCAGTCCTTAATTTGTGGGTGTGAATACCTCATGTGTTAGGTGGGGCTAGTAGGTGAGAACTTCTAATGAGAGAGACACACATCTGACTGGCCAGTGTGTGACAGCCATGGTTTCAGAGATTGAAATGCCATCGTGACTATTTTTTTTTTTATAGGCACCGCCCCAGTGGGCGGGATGGCCAGAGCAGAGAACTCTGCCCAGGAGGAGAAGAACGAGATGGACTTCACAAGGGGAAGGAGGGAACACGAGTCCTAGAGATGAGGAGGAAGAAGAGGCCTGAGGTGTGCATGGCCAGAGATCACAAAAGCCTAGTGTTTTCAAGGTTCTTGTTTCAATGGGAGATTCAAACGTGACGGTATGTAAGTATAACTTGTGAAGAACCTCAGGGGAGTGTATTGCGTCTTTACTTTTTGTTATTTATATCAACAAATCCTAAGATGCATTTGCGAAACCGTGTAAACCCTTTGCTCATGTTACAAAGCTGTATAAATTACTGAGCAAAATTAACGATTATATTAATTGCTTTTAAGTGATTTACCAATGAAATCAAAATGTTCATACAGATGTGCATAACTAAACTGGAATGGAAGTGTGTCACAATAACCTTTGGTTTGAGTATTGTGTGCAAGGTTCTGGAGGAACAGAATTGAGCCTCTCCTTTCTTTCTTTTCTGATTGTTCATTCCATTGTTTCTGGTGTCCAAAAGTTGCCCCATTGCCAAACTGTCGGTTCATACCCTCCATCACTTTCCTCTTTCATGAGCCTCGATGTTGTAAAAAATAATTTTTATCACAATGTTATTTAATGATCTTCCAGAAGTGACCAATGTTTGCTCTGGAGGAGCTTCCTTGAAGATGATTTAAGGTTACGTCGAGGTCACGGTGTAATCGTTTTCCATTTTCTTGGAAAATCTCGTATTGTAATAAATTCTTATTTGTCTTTTCAACCTTTGAATGATTTGAGGCTTCACCTGGAGATTTTGCTTGAATTGTCCTTGCAGTTTCATCACATCATCCTGCAGTCTTTTTGTTTTTTATGTAGAAGGCTCCAGGCACAGACTATGTCGTCCTCATCGAGGCCAGGCCAAATAAAAGAGCTGCATTGATAGAAAAGCATAGAAGGAGAGAATGGTCGAAGAGTTTTTGAGAAGCAGAGAATCTGCTTTTTGAAAAGGGGAAGATCATAAGTGTTTGGAAAGACATGTGAAGGTAAAGAGTTCCAGAGTTTGGCAGTGGAGGGGCAGAAATAAACATCATAACGGCCCACCCTCGAGTTGCCAATGGCCACACAATAATCATGAGATGTTGTGGCTTGTCGAGTAATCCATGGTCTCGCTAATGGTGGAGGTATACAGGCAGCAAGTTCTTGGGAGCAAAAACCGAAGTAATACCTGTAGAAAAGAGAAAGAGAGCCAACTTTGCGACGTAAATTGAGCGGGTCGAGTTTTGAGGTGAGATTGGGAAAGTTGATAAGTCGAATTACTTTTAATTCAATTCTGTCCAGTAAGTATGTGGAGCTAGAACCTCCCCAGATGTGAGAGCAGTACTCCATACAAGGACGAATCAATCCTTCATATAGTTGAAGCAACTGTTGAGAGGAGAAGAATCTTCGACATCTGAACAGGACTCCCAGTTTCTTCGAGGCAGATTTAGCCATTTGTGTAATGTGTGGATTCCAGGATAGATTTGAAGTTATGGTAATACCTAGTACGTTTATTGTATTACATGGTGTAATGGGAAAACCAGTCTAATGTTGTAGTTGTGGAGTTCTTTATTGAGGTTTCACTTTAACTTGTTTGATATTGTTACTGATCGCGGTTTAGATGGTATGATGGGCCGAGCGGATGGTCCAACCGCGACCGAACAGTTACTCCCCGATTAGAACCCGATTCCACCCGACGTTGACCAGATCGCACCGCGGCTGCTCAATGAGGGAAAAGACTAAAACGACGAATGCTAAGAGGAAAACGAAGGCAAAGAAAGGTTTGGAAATACTCCTGAATTTATTGACTATTTACACACATAAGCAAAAAGAAAGCAGTCACGTTTATTTACAAGCACATAAGACGCAGGTGACACAGTGAAAATACTAGCTTATACAGACTTAATTAACCCAGGACAGAACAAACAGAACAAACTCACGTACACAAGAAGGATTGAATGGCAGGAGGTGGATGGCTGGAGGGAGAGGAAGGTCCCAGGGGGGTCCTGCAGCACAACCGGCGCGTTTAGCAGCCGCCGTTCCTTCACGGCCCTGCTCCAAACCGCCGTTCAGGCCCCCAAGCTGCTGTTGTGGCTGCTGTGGACGTCGTGTGCTTTGTCAGGCCTTGTCCGACTCGTCTGGTCCAAACCCTCAACTCTTTCTTGGTCCGCTCACTCTTTACCACCGACTCCTCACCGCAACCAACGCAACCAACTGACCACCACCACCGACTCCTCACCGCAACCAACGCAACCACTTGACCACCGACTCCACTGACTGACTCTCTCTCTCTTGACGACCAACTCACTTGCTTCTTGCGTGCGCGCCTTTATAACGCCTCCGGCGATTAAGCCGCCGGCCTTTTGGACACGCCCATCGGGGTGCTCACCTCGGCCCTGGTTGGTCGCGCGACCCTCTGGCTCCGCCCTTGATGACGACGGGCGGGCACGACTTTCTTCTCCGATTCGAGCACATGTTCAATGGTGGTTTTGGAGGGGAGGTAATTGGGAATCGAGGCTTGGCAATGACGAAAGGGGATGTGAAGGAAATGGAGATTTTGGGGATGGGAATGAAAGGGGATCTATTCTCTTTCACTGGTGCAATGGAGTACTTCAATTAATGGGAGACACAGCCTTACTCTAAAACACAGAATAAGAGATAACTATCAACAGGGGTATTCTATTACTTGGCTGACGTGTATGCTTGTGGACTAATTATGGGATGCCCTTTCACCTTTACACAGCTCCGGAGGCAGGGGGCGCAGAATAAACAATAATAACAATAATACAGCACACAATCAAAAAAATACAGTTCTCATCTCCGCAACACTGCACCCTCCTCCTCTTAGGCACGTCCCGGGCCTACAACTTTTATTTAGTGTGACACGTAGGTGTAGTTCCCTCTACTTTTAACCTGACCCTGAGTGCGACAGTTTTAAAACATAAATAAATGTGTCCCGCTGCTCCATTGCACCCTGCCTAACAGACTTACGCCCACAGTTAACCGAATTGCGGAATGGTCTTCAAACTATACACTGACGGTGGGAAGCATTATTTACAATTGACGCTATTTTTATTTACAAAACTAACCCAGGACCTGTGATTGTTCTTTCTGGGGGGGAGACAGTCTGCTCTGCATCAATGCACCATTAAAGCACCCCAAAACGCACCAAAGCACCCTCAAGCACCAATCGGTGCACAGTCATCACTGTTCATGAATAAAAATAACCAAACAACCCCTAACCCTGCAGGTGATCTCTTGCTCTTCGGCTCCCTCTGCTGGTTATTATTATTTGGTCTTCCAGATGTTGTCATTCCTTTGCTTTGCTTACTGGCGGCCTATTTGCAATAAAGTGTGCCCAATGTGTCCTTTTTATTTTCTTTATTTATGGCCCACAGGGCCGACTACGTGTGGTTCACCTGTGGGGCATCGGTGCCCTGTGGCCAAGGTCCGCCAGCAAGATTTCGGGCCCTCATGGCCGGTTCCAGCAGAGGGGCCATGCCCCAACCCATGGGGTCCATAAGTGGTGCTCGGCCACAGACCTGTGGTCCATAATGTGGTGCATCGATGCAGACAGCTGGTTCTGGGAATTCCGGGCGCACAATGGCCGACCCACGCACGCTCCCCTCGGCGCCCCATGGCGCACAGGTCATGTGGGAGACAAAAAGAGACAATTGAGCGAGGGGTAAGGTCACAAGGGTACACATCAATAAGGCAATGCAAGGCAAAATGCGTACGGAGGGCGAAGTAAGAAAGCTCGTCCCTACCGTACGTCACGCCCCTGTCACCTACACTACCCTTGCCCTTACCCCATATGTACCAAAAATCTACACATTACCAATCCGTCGCTACTGTCACGTCTTCCCCATATTTCCCCTATACCAAATTCGTCTCCACAATCCCTCTACTTCAAAATTTGCCATCACCAAATTCATCATCAATCCTCATAAGGAGGAAGAGATGGAACATCAAAGCACAATGTCACACCCACGTCATGATGCGTCTCACAATCCAAACATTTGCATCATAAAAAATAATCAAAACATGGCATGGTGCGGAGTACCTGTCACCTCAGGTGAGTGGATGCAGATGGTGCGAGGAGATCCTTCATCCTATCTATCCTCTAAATGATTTTAACACACTTTACACTACCCGGGGTCTTTCCCTGCCAATCCATTGGCCAACTTACACTATGGGTTCTAAAAACCAATTCCCATTGCCCAAACTGTGGTGCTTCTCAATTTGGGGTCTCACTCCCCCGATTCATCTCCCGGTGCCCTCGCACAATTTCTGGGCTGCGACGTGTAGCTCTCCCAGCAGGTCTACCCACCTGCACACCTCCACCACTGCAGTTGCCACCCGAGCTTACCTAGCTCCTCACCCTAACCTAACTAACTGGGGAAAGCCCCTCCTGGCTCTGTCACCCCACTCGGTGCCCTCTGGCACTGGGCTACCCGGGTCCGTCCTCCGGGTCCTCGGGCCCCATCCACAACAACTACCGGCTCCCAGAGCCCACCTGCGGCCTCACCTGGCCGACATCCTCACAGTGGTGGAGTGCCCAAACCAACTACACACACTAACAGGCTACACGGCCAGCCATTTCCACAACACTAATGCACCCATCCAAATACCATTCTGTCACCCGCACCACAGATGCCAATATCCAACCACAATTTACCTGTACCCTCTACCTAACACTTACACTACCCGCCCCGGGTATCCGTGATGGGGGTCCACTCTTCCCCCATTCACACCTTCGCACCATCCACTCCACTCCACAATTTCCACCATACTCACTCCACGACCATCCATTCCAATACTCCATACCATTTATTCCATACACCTGTCCTCCATTCACCTGTCGTTGCACACCTGTGCAATCATACCTGGTGCCACCTGCACCCTCCTCCTCTTCCTGGACCAGTTGGTCAACATAACACACATCACTATCACTCACTCATACACTGCTCCACACACCTGTTCAGTTGCACACCTGTGCAATCACACCTGTTCAATCCCACCTGTTCAATCCTCAAACACACGGCATCATCTCAGCTAACTACTCCCCTCTGAAACTTGCGCTTCCCAGTCGCCCCTTTAACTATTGCGCTCCCTCGTCATTATAATCCACACTAATCTACCTGCGTCCCCACTACAGGTATCAGTCACTAACTAATCTTAACGTTACCTAATGTCATCTTCGCTAGATCCCTACACACGATATATCCTAACCCACCCGGGCTAGTTTTCACTGCCATCAACCCCATAAGCTATAGCGCATTTGCCCCACACACCCTTCTGTGAGGGATGACAGCGTTGCCATCCCACCACAGCGGGGCATCTCTCACTACCATCCCCCCAGTCCTCTGATGCTACGAGCCCCCGTCGCAAGAGGTACTGGGTCCTGCCTCGGCATCTAGAGCCGAGGCGATCCATGAGGGCGTCTGCTCGCCGGCATAAGGTCTTATCCGGTCGGCATGGACGATCCGAGGGGGGGTCCGTGGCCCCATTTTGATCTTAATGACCACGTCACAGATTTGCGACAGGACGACTCCTGGGCCTTGCCAGGGGGAGGTGAGTTTTGGGCACCTTCCCTTCCGCCTCCGGGGATTAAAGAACCAAATCTTCATCCCCGGAGCGTATTGACTCCCCTGGCTCCGGTCGTCGTACCTGCGCTTCATCTTGGCCCCCGCCAGATGGAGCTGGCGGCGGGCGAAGGCATGGACCCGCTCCATGCCTTCCTCCAGGTGACGTGCGTAACCCTCCCTCGGCGGTGTGTCCGTGGTGTCTGGCACGGGACCGCATAGCAAGTCGGCGGGAGCCCGTAACTCCCGCCCATACATAAGCAACGCTGGACTGCATGCGGTGGCCCCGTGCTGGCTAGTTCGGTAGGCCATCAACAGGTACGGGAGATGTTCGTCCCAGTCATCCTGACGGGTGGTGGTGAACAATGCCAGTTGTTGGATCAATGTTTGATTGAACCTTTCCACCATCCCATCAGATTGTGGCCGCAAGGGCGTGGTCCTGGTTTTCCGAATTGACAGGAGTCTGCACACATCTTTTAGCAATTGACTTTCAAAATTTCGACCCTGATCGGTGTGCAGCTCCTGTGGAATCCCGTGCCGACATACAAATCCTTCTACGAAGGCCTGTGCTACCACCCCTGCTTCTTGGTTGGGGAGGGCATAGGCCTCCGGCCACTTGGTGAAATAGTCCATTACAACGAGGATATACTTATTACCTTGGCGGGTGCGGGGCAGCGGTCCTAGAATATCCATAGCCACCCGCTCAAGGGGGGCCCCCACCTGATGTAATTGAAGGGGGGCCCTCATCCTCCGTGCTGGTCCCTTTTTGGCAGGACAGGCGTCGCATCTCCGACACCAGTCCTGTATGTCGCGCCCCATATTCACCCAATAGAACCTCCGGCGGACCCGAGATATTGTCTTTGTCCTGCCCAAATGGCCGCCGGAGCGGGTACCATGCACCTGTTGCAATATGACGTTCTTGAATTTGTCAGGGACTATCACCAGCCAGGAAGTTCTATCAGAGGGAACCTCCACCCACTTGCGATACAAGATGTTGCCTTTCAATTCCAGGGTCTGCCACTGAGCCCAATACGCCTTTGTTTGCACCCCGAGGGGGGTGACCTCTTCCCCCTTTGGTCTTTGCCCCAATTTGACCCAATTGAACACCGGCCCCAGGACAGGATCCTCCTGCTGGGCCGTGCTCCATGCCAAATATCCAAATTCCTCGTCCGCGGTTAGTGGCAAAATTGGCATTCTCACCCGGGTTGCCCGGACGACGAGAATCGGGGCAGAATCGCCCAATTGCTCCCTCTCCTCGTGTCTTGCACAAAATTTGCAGTTTTCCCCCAGACAAGGACGCCGAGAGAGTGCGTCCGCATTACCATGGGCCTTCCCGGCCCTATGGGCCACATCAAAATCGTACTGCTGCAACTTTTCCAACCACCTTGCAATTTGGCCCTCCGGTTCCTTGAACCGAAGGAGCCATTGCAAGGAGGAATGGTCAGTTCTAACCAAAAATTTCCGCCCGTACAGGTACGGGTGGAAATGGTTCATGGCAGCCAGCATAGCCAATAACTCTTTGCGAGTGACGCAATAATTTCGCTCGGGCCTACTTAAGGCCCGACTATAGTAACCAATCACTCTCTCCACGCCCTCCTGTGTCTGAGACAAAACTGCGCCCAATCCTTCCTGGCTCGCATCCGTGTCCAGGGTAAATGCCCCGTTACTAGTGGGGTAAGCTAGAAGGGGTGCGGATGTTAGACACCCCTTCAATTTTTGGAAGGCCTCATGGCACTCCCGTGTCCAATTAAATCGCGTCCCCTTCTCCGTAAGCCGGTGGAGGGGACGGGCCAACTCCGCAAATTTCGCCACAAAGCGCCGGTAGTAGGAGCAGAGTCCCAAAAATCCCCGCACCTCCTTGATGGTACGTGGTGCGGGCCACTCCTCTACCGCTTTAATTTTGTCTGGGTCCGTTTTTACCCCCTCGCGGCCGATCACGTGACCTAGATAGGCCACCTCTCTTGCAAACAAAGTGCACTTACTCGGGTTCAGCTTCAACCCTGCCTGTCTGAGGCACCCGAACACCTGGTCCAAATTAGCTACTGCCTGGGGGAACGTTTTGGCATGTACTAGGACGTCATCCAGGTACACCAGGCATGATTGCCATGTCATGCCGCCTAGTACATGTTCCATCAATCTTTCAAAGGTGGCGGGGGCGTTACACAAACCAAACGGCATCACATTAAACTGATACAGTCCCTTACCTGTGGAAAATGCCGTTTTCTCCTTCCCTGCCCTATCCATCTCCACCTGCCAATACCCACTCTTGAGGTCCAAAGTTGAGAACCAATTTGAGCCCGCAACGGCATCAAGGGTGTCATCAATCCTTGGCAGGGGATATGAGTCCTTGAGTGTCACGTTGTTTAGCTGGCGATAGTCCACGCAGAACTGCGTGGTCCCATCCTTCTTTTTGACCAGCACAACAGGTGACATCCAAGGACTTCCCGAGGGCTCGATCACACCTGCGTCGAGCATTTTTTCAACCTGCTCGTCAGCTTCCGCCCTCTTGCTCCAAGGGAGCCGTCGGGCGGCCTGACGAATAGGCCGGGCCTCACCGGTGTGGATCTGATGTTTCACCAGGCCCGTACGTCCAATATCCTCGGTGGACAAGGAGAAGAGGTCCAAATGGGACCCAACCAGTTTGTGTAAGGCCTCCCTCTGGGTACCTCCCAACTCTACACTACTACGATTTACCATCTCGCAAATGGGATCGGGCCAATTCCTAGAACTTATTGAAGGCTCCCCCTGGGGCCGGCTCGGCTGGACGTTCTCGCCCCTCACTGACGCGACTTCTCTAACTGGGGTGCAGCCAGCTACCTTCGTGCCCCTCACTATAGTGCGTGGTTCTGTGCTAATATTAATTACTCGGACGGCCACCACCGGCCCGTCCGTTTTTACAAGGGTACGGCCCACGATTAAACCAGGTATGGATAGCGCTGCCACCGGTTCGACCAGGCCGCAGGATTCCTGCCATGTCGGGCGAGCTGACCATCGGGCCGGCACTATGGCCTCGGCCCCCGGAGGGATGGTCACGGCCTCAGGAGCCTCCAGCTCCACCCTCTCGGCCGTGCTCACCCCCTCCAATGGTAGCTCTTCCACTCCCCATCGCAGGATCCCCCGACTCAAGTCGATTTTACAACCGCTGGCAGTCAACAAATCCAACCCCATTAAGCATGGGTCGCACACCTCCGCCACCCAAACCTCTATCTCTTGCTTTACCGATCCCAACTTGAGGGTCACAAAACCACGCCCGATGATCGGAGCCGTTGCCCCGGTAGCCAACTGCAAACTATGATTTTCCAGACGCTGGATTTTACCCCAGCCGTCTGCACTCGAATTAAGGACCACGGGGCTGATGATCGTGGCGCTGGCTCCCGTGTCCACCACGGCGTCTACCCCCACGCCGGCAATTTTGCACCGAATTGTTAAGCTACCTGTTCCAATTTCGCC
This sequence comes from Myxine glutinosa, assembly GCF_964187855.1. Lineage (NCBI taxonomy): Eukaryota > Metazoa > Chordata > Myxini > Myxiniformes > Myxinidae > Myxine > Myxine glutinosa. The sequence continues at coordinate 200,706,983 of NC_136263.1, read as the reverse complement.
ACAATGAATGACCTGTCGCGTCAACGAGGGCTTCTCCCCATCCCCTACTGCCGAACACCGCCCTGCATGCCCGGCACGTTCTAGTTTCCCGGGCCCTGGCGGGGGGGGTGTCTGAGGTCGGCTAGGCCGATCTATACGGGGCGGAGTTGAGGGCATCGGTTGGCGGGAAACGTCCCGGCGCGGAGCTCGACACTCCCATGCACGGTGACCCATCCGAGCACAATTATAGCACCTCACCTGGTAAGGTGCTTGCCTCCGGTATTCCAAATTCCCCCCCCTGTATGTCCGAATTGGGGTACTCTGTCGGGGACTACCGGGTGCCACCGCTGGGGCCGCCTGCCATGGTCCAGGTCCCGCCAGGCGCCGATCCACTAACCTCCGGACCATGCTCTCCAGGTCAGGGCCCCCGTCGGGGGGCCGCCCCCCATCACGGGCCCCATCTGACGCACCGCCACTGCGTGGCGCTCGCCTCCCCGGGCCAGGGGCCTCGCTGCTTCCCAACGGGCTGCAGCGTCGGCCGCCTGACTCATGGTTTGCGGGCGCCACATGGCGAGCTGTTGCCGGAGCTCCAGATCCGGAAGGGCCTGAATAAAGTGATCCAGTGCCAGGCTTTCCTGGGAACTCGCTGCCATGTATGTGTGTGCAATCCCGACCGCGCGGCGAATATCGTGAGCAAGTTCCCCGATGGTCTCCTGGGGCTTGCGTTTTCGCTGCGCAAGTTGGGCTTTAACAAGCTCGCTTTGCTGTTCAATGCCGAACCGATTAATTAATGCCGCACGGAGAGCTGGCAGGGTGAGAGCACCCGGTGGTAAAGCCGTCAGCACCTCCGCCGCCGCACCGCGCAGTGCCCCCACCAGGTGTACTCCACCTTCGTCCGGATTCCAACCGTTGCCTTTACACACGTACTCAAACTGCGCCAGGTACGCCCTCAAATCACTCTTGCCGTCATACGGCGCGAGTGGGACCTTGTGGGCGCCCGAAGGTCGGACCCCGCGCGTCACTCCTTGCGGGATCAACGCGGGACCAACCCGTTCGGGCTCCCACAGTACGCTATTCCCGGGGGGCTCCCGCGCGTCCCCCGTCCCTCCAAACACTACCCCTCCTGGTGTCGATGCCTGGGTCGCCCCTCCGCAACCCGCTACCCACGCCATACCCCCACATCCTTGCTCACCAGCAACCCCTCACTCCCCATAGCCACACCTCCTTGCACACCTCCCCTGTCCATCCACTCCGGACCAGTCATACATCTTACCATTGGTCCCTCACGAACACCCGGGTCTACACCACCCCCCAAGCGGACTGACTCTCCCCTCACATCATATACATTGCCACTCACCTCCGTACCTCGTCGTCGCACCTCCTCTGCCACCTGCAAACTTTTTATTTGGTTAGTGAGCACCTCATCATGATTTGAACACAGACCTTGTACATATTCCATGACTTCCTCCTTTATCTCCCTCTTAGTTTCCCTCCGTCTCTTCTTAATTTCACTCATCCCCTCTTCCACCTCCTCTAATTTTTCCTTTACCTCCTTTACCTCCTACATCTCCCGGTGCGCCCCCTCTATCTCTTCCTCTAACGCCACCTTAACCGTTTCTATGTGCGTCCTCACCTCTCGGTCCTTCGTCTCCATTACTTCTGTCACCTCCTCCAACTTCTTCGTCAACCCCTCATGTACCATCTGACATTCCTTTTGTGTTGCTATTAATTCGTTTTTAATGTCCTTTTGTGTCGCTTTTAAACCCCCGATGATTGCAGTGTTCTTTTCCACTTGGTCCGCTAGTTCCCTTTGTCCGACTGTCAGCTGTTCTACTCCCTTCGTCAGACCCTCTATTCCCCCCTGTAACCTAGCCGTATTATTTCTCACCTCTTTCTCCATACGCTTCTCACCTCGCTTTACCTCCTCGCGTAGCCCCGAGACCTCCTCACCCACACCTCGTCGTATCTCCTCTTTCATCTCCTCCATCCCCTTTGTAGATGCCACCCTCATCTGTCCCAATTCATCCCTCTGAGCATCCAATTTGGTTTCTACCCCGATTTTTACCTCCTCTATCTGCTCTCCCATTTGTTTAATTTCTCGGGCGGATTGCTCCCCTATCTCCCGCAATTTGTTTTCCATCTTGTTTTCTAACCCCATTAACCCATTTTTCACCCCCTCTATCTGATTCTCCTGGGCAGCCATTCTATTTTCCACCCCCGTTAACCCATGTTTCACCCCTTCTATCCCATTGTCTAACCCCTCAAATTTCTTGTCTAACTTCCCAATTTGGGCATTGGTACCCCTCGCTTCGTCCCTCATTGCCCCCTCCATCCTATCCATTTTTGCATTCAGTTGGGTCAAGAATAATCTGAGCTCAAACCTGGTTTGCCCAGCGTCCCCAGCCGCCACCGCGGGCTCGCCCTCCGCGGCGCCGCTATTTTGGGACTCTTCAACCACGTGCGCGAGCGCGCCATTTTGTGCACCTGATACCCCCTCAACCACATTGCCAATGTTCTCCTCCTCTCCTTCCTCCACATACATTTCCCCGAGGTCCTGGGTCGATTCCACCCCGTCTATCTCTAGCTCACCCACCGGCATCCCGTCGCCTTGACCAGCCATGGCGCGATTTCAAAATTCGGGTTTTTGTAAAACAAAACAAATTTCGGCCGCTCCAAATTTTGACCAAATTTTTTTTTTTTTGATGTTTTAAAAATTTGGTTCGGGCCCCGAATCTCACTCCCAGACACCAATTGTTACTGATCGCGGTTTAGATGGTATGATGGGCCGAGCGGATGGTCCAACCGCGACCGAACAGTTACTCCCCGATTAGAACCCGATTCCACCCGACGTTGACCAGATCGCACCGCGGCTGCTCAATGAGGGAAAAGACTAAAACGACGAATGCTAAGAGGAAAACGAAGGCAAAGAAAGGTTTGGAAATACTACTGAATTTATTGACTATTTACACACATAAGCAAAAAGAAAGCAGTCACGTTTATTTACAAGCACATAAGACGCAGGTGACACAGTGAAAATACTAGCTTATACAGACTTAATTAACCCAGGACAGAACAAACAGAACAAACTCACGTACACAAGAAGGATGGAATGGCAGGAGGTGGATGGCTGGAGGGAGAGGAAGGTCCCAGGGGGGTCCTGCAGCACAACCGGCGCGTTTAGCAGCCGCCGTTCCTTCACGGCCCTGCTCCAAACCGCCGTTCAGGCCCCCAAGCTGCTGTTGTGGCTGCTGTGGACGTCGCGTGCTTTTTCAGGCCTTGTCCGACTCGTCTGGTCCAAACCCTCAACTCTTTCTTGGTCCGCTCACTCTTTACCACCGACTCCTCACCGCAACCAACGCAACCAACTGACCACCACCACCGACTCCTCACCGCAACCAACGCAACCACTTGACCACCGACTCCACTGACTGACTCTCTCTCTTGACGACCAACTCACTTGCTTCTTGCGTGCGCGCCTTTATAACGCCTCCGGCGATTAAGCCGCCGGCCTTTTGGACACGCCCATCGGGGTGCTCACCTCGGCCCTGGTTGGTCGCGCGACCCTCTGGCTCTGCCCTTGATGACGACGGGCGGGCACGCCTTTCTTCTCCGATTCGAGCACATGTTCAATGGTGATTTTGGAGGGGAGGTAATTGAGAATCGAGGCTTGGCAATGACGAAAGGGGATGTGAAAGGAAATGGAGATTTTGGGGATGGGAATGAAAGGGGATCTATTCTCTTTCACTGGTGCAATGGAGTACTTCAATTAATGGGAGACACAGCCTTACTCTAAAACACAGAATAAGAGATAACTATCAACAGGGGTATTCTATTACTTGGCTGACGTGTATGCTTGTGGACTAATTATGGGATGCCCTTTCACCGTTACACAGCTCCGGAGGCAGGGGGCGCAGAATAAACAATAATAACAATAATACAGCACACAATCAAAAAAATACAGTTCTCATCTCCGCAACAATATTGTGCTTCCTTTATTTCCAGCAATTACTGAGTGATCTGACATAAGCATGCACACAATTTGTTGCTGTATTCTGGAATTCCACAATTGTACTTTCATAACAGCAATTTTTGGTCGTCTGACTAAATTGATAATTATGGTGATGAAGATGATGACAGTGATTATTATTCTATTATTATAGCTGATATTTACAACAGATTATTATATTCATTATTAAGATTTCTCTGACAACAATTGTTGGCTTTTTCTTCAGTAATTGCCAATGATTTTTTTCCAAAATTAACTCTGGAGTTCCCAGCTGACTGTGGTTGCTTGAAGCATATTATGTTTCATTTATTTGTTTTAATTGATGGAGATATAAAAGAGCACAGACTTGGGCACAGAAGAGCACTTTGCAGTCGGATATGAACCCGTCAAGTCTTCTCGTTGATGGAGCTGAGATGTTTTCAAAATCCATATCGAGGGTGATTATACAAGCTCTGATTTGTATTTGCTGTTTTTCATCCAAGTTTAGAGGATCTGCTGAACCTATTAATGAATATTCACAGAACAGTGATTCAAACACTACAACAATAATTGTTGCTGGAACCTTTGATGTGCATTTCGACTTTAGTGTGAAGTTTCATAATTTCAAAATGGAACCAGAGTTTCACGACTGCATAAAGTAAGTTTCACGTTTGGCTTTTTGTTCTCCCTTTTTATATTTATTTAAAACGAGTAAAAAGCCTTTCAAAAATGAAAGTTGGGATAGTTTATTCAATTGTGCAGCCTCGTGAGCATGCCAAAGTCTGAAGCCTTGGCCTAGTGGCAGGTGTGCTTATAAATTCTTTATTTATTAGACATCTTACGGACATAAATTAACACCTGTTTTACTTTCCGTGCGTTGCACATTACATGCAGCAAATTTCCCCTCCCGGCGCTTTTTATTTATTATTATTTTTAAACGTTTCTGTACACCGCCCTTGAGGCTCGGTTTGTAAGCCACCGTCTACAATTCCAATAGAAGAGACATAATTACTCTTTTATGTAAAATGTTTTTCGAGTTATTTTATCCTCAAAAATAGACGGTAGTAAACACACATTCGTTTTAAAAGATTGGCCTTTAAAACCTACCCTTATGATGGAGGACAGGCATCTGTACAGACATACAAACTGACATTGTGTTTTGTATGGTATATCTGTTTGTTGCATGTGATTTTTGAGGTTTGTTTGCATATGATGCGATGTTAATGACCTGTGTGTGATTTTTCTATCCAGTTTAAGTGACAGGTTCCTTCGATGGGTCATGGCCATGGTGTTTGCTGTAAATCAAGTTAATGATAACTCAGTGTTGTTGCCTAACGTGACGCTGAAATATGCAATAAATGATCTTTGCTTTTACAATCGTCAGGAAATACGAACAGTTTTAAAGATATTGGGCCCAAACTTTACGACAATTGGAATTGATGATAGTGGACCTCGAGCACTCATCGGAACACTTCGGGAGAATTCTGTTTATTCTTTTCTTCCTGAGGTAAGAGCAATCTTTGCGGCACTTCATGATCAATTTAAGAATAAATAAATGGATGTTGTATGTAATTTTAGGCTCCCAGATTTTCTTTTTAATTTTTTAATTGGAATGTCATAAGAGTTATGATATTTACTGTGAAAATTAAACCCAGGACCCAGGCTCCAAGCTGAAATAACTATCACCAAGTCCATTAAAATTTTTCTTCATTGCTTATCAAGATCTGATTCCTACTGCTCGATGTACAAAGGATATCTCCCTAAATAAATTAGGAGAGAACTGTAACCAAGTTGTTCCTCAACAAACTCTGCAGCTTCACGTACAACTGTTACTCAGAGTTACCCTCTGACTCATCGCACTCTCAGCAAAATGCTGGCCAATGCAAGGAAGATCAAGCAATTTCTGTAAATCCTCAAAAATAAGTAATTCTCGCTTAATTTTGGTGTTTTGGGTTAACTTTGGATTTATTCTTGCGGACTTCCTCTATAGTCCAAGTCAACGTCATTCAGAAACCCTGAATGGGTTTCTCTCATCTCCCCTTCCTGTTCAGGCTGGAGTTCCCCAAGGCAGTGTTCTGGGGCCTGTGCTTTTTCTGGTCTTCATCAATGATCTCTCCGACTCTCTGGAAAATCCTTTCTATCTCTTTGCTGATCACTCCACACTCTGCCACTCCATTCCTCATCCCTCAGATCGGCAGTCTGCAACCTCCTCACTCTCTGCAGACCTGGACAAAATCACAGACTGGTCAAACAAGTGGAACATGTCTTTCAATCCTGACAAATCTCACACTCTTACCTTGTCTCGACGAAAAGACCGGCTGGACAACCCTCCCATCTACTTTCTGAACAATCCTCTTCAAGAAGTTCTGTCGCTCAAGCTTTTGGGTCTCACGATCTGCGATGATCTTTCCTGGGAAACCCACATTTCCAATCTGGCCTCCAAAGCCAGTCGCCGACTGGACATCCTCTGTCATGCGGAGTCCTTCCTTGACACACCTGAGCTCCTCAACACATACAAGACTTTCATCCACAGCTCAATGGAATACTGTTCTCCCCTCTGGGCTGGTGCTCCTGCCTCACACCTAGCTCGGCTTCACGCTGTTGAAACGAAAGCTTTCAGAATTATTGGAATCTCCCGCGATGAAGCTAACTCCGAGGGCCTTTCACTTACTCATCGCAGGCAGGTTGGTGATCTTTCTGTCTTCAAGAGCCCTGCTAATTTCACCCCAGATCCAACTTTTTTTCATAAGAACTTCAAATCCTCAAAAAAGGAAGACATTCTTGCCTAATTTTGGTGTTTAGTTTGAACTTTGGGTTTAATCCTACACAGGATTAAGGACAATAACTTGGCTGGAGGTCAGACCTATCTTGGAATGCCTCACACTAAAAGCCATTGAATAATTGTTGTTGCTGATCTGCGACTATATCTTGGCCTGCTTTCCATCCCTGCATAACCACCGACAATGGCACCTGAGCATCTTTTGGGGAAATATCCTGAGAAGAGATGGAAAGTGGTTACCGTCGATTCACGTACAAAATTGGGACTGCCCAGAAACGAATAGTAGCAGCTTGTTACCTCTGCCTCCGAAAATGAACGGAGGTTATGTTTTCACCCTTGTTTGTCTGTGTGCTGTTTTCCTGTCTGTGAGCAGGATAACTGAAAACGTTATGTACAGATTATGACAAAACGTGGTGGAGGAGTTGCGTATGTAACAATGACAAGCCAATTTTATTTTTTCGTAAGATGCGTATGCAGATCCAGCCTATCAATGGAATACAAAACTTTAACTATTCAGCCTGGCAGAGATATGTGCTCTACTGAGTGCCGTTCCAGTGTTGTGAATGTTTTCATTTGTTATGGTATTGCAGAGGACTCTTTTATCCAAATGTCAATGCTCAAAAATGTGAGAATCCTCAAACAAATCCTTAAAAATGAATGTGAAAATAAGACATACATCATCATTTTGACCCCAGCAATGGGTCAATCATCCAGTTGGATGTTTCACTGGCCCAGCTCATATTGGAGAGATCTAACCCATTCTGACACTGATCTCTGGCTCTGAAGCTGAAACAAGGGAGCGGCCAAATATCTTAACTACTCTCATGAACAGATGTCTTAAGGACTGATCCCATTTCGTCTCTTTCGTCTTTGTTTACAACGGCCATTACGGCCAATGTGAGGAAGTTTTTCTTCTCAACTTTTAGGAGTCTCCAAGAACTCACGGGGCAGGCCAAACCTGGCAATATTCTTTGTTTATTGGTGGCAGTAACAATCAATTCAGTTCTAACTATCACCCTACCCACCTCCCCAAAAAAGGGGTCAGTCATCCTTTTTGACATCTCCCATTTTCCTTGCATTAAATACATGGCAAAGGCCACTATCTCTCTCCCCACAACATCCATGCAAAATATTTTCTTTCCTTTTTGCTTTTAAGAGCGCCTGCTCAGAGTCTGGAAGGTCGCTTATTTGATTCTGACTCTGGTTGAATTATACCAAAAACTTCAAAAAGGACTTATCTTGCTTCTCCACTTGACACTCAGCATTAAAAAGGAGAAATCACAGACAAATGTATTCAAATCCACAGAGAGGAAGAAATTCCTCTGCGTTTATCCTGCTGAGAGCAGAGAGAAAAGCAACATTATAAAATGTGACATCGCTGGTACCCAGAGTGCTCGAGGAAGTGATGTCACTTTCATCAAGCTCAATGGCTGTGTTTGGCTGAAGTGAAGCTTGATGTTGTCTTTTGTATTTATCTGCATGTGTGTGCATGATTTCTGTTCCAGCTCTTCCTTGAGCGTAATATTTAAAAAAACCATATTATTTCATTGAATGAGCTCAAAAATTGAGTTTTGTTACGTTTGAAGGTTGTGATAAAATTTTACAGCATAGCCATCAGGCAGAGCCGTCTACAACAGTGTTAGTCCGTCTGTATGCATGTATGTCCCCTCAAACGTACACCAATCAGAGCATCTGGTCATATGACAGGGTGATGTGATGACGTCTGATGTCATTACGGCGTAAGGCTGGCTGACTCTCCACACACCGCCATTTTGTTTTATATGCCGAACATATCACTGATCCAGTCATATATCACAATCGCCCTGCTCTACATTTACGTTTTTCATTCAGTGTAAAACACAAACAAACCGATCAAATATCAAATAAATGACCATCAAATATCGAAAGCGTCAGTGTTACGTCTCTTCCAACAATATGTTACGTATAGGCCTGAGGCATTATGACTCATCTTCGGTCAACTTAAGCCCAGGTTTCTTAATACAGTCGTGTATCGTTTCAGTAGTATCGTTTTCGTAATAATAATAATAATAATATAGTAAATATAAACATAACACTTTAATCCCAATGTCGTGAATGGAAGGTTAATGGATTGAAGCGGTGTATGGTTCATGATCAATGATGAGTGGTGTTCGGCACTAATATTAATAATCGCAGAAGTAAGGAATTAGCCTCGTTTTTTGATAGTAATATCATTTTCGAAATAATGATAATGTAAGGTTAATATTACAGTAAATTTAATTGTAACACTAATCCCTTCGTAGTGACTTCAAACATACTGGAAGTTAAAATATATCATGTTCTACATATTAAAGAAGTGGCAGTTTTGTGTCCGTTCCGTCATTACATCTATGACGTCATTACAACGGCTGACTGCAGCCACTGACATTTTAGTTTACGAGTACACCCGCTCACAATGGGAGTGGCAGGAAGGGTCATTCCTCTTTGGGGTATATAGATTACAGACGATCTATTGTCGGGTCTCAAGAACATTGTGTGTGTGTTCATTTACCAAGTTTATTGTGGAGAGATCGCCAAGTGGTTAAAGCATTTGAGCAAGAACTCCATTCAAACCCGTTAAGGAATGGCTGGCTTGGCAAGCGCTAGCCAGCTGCTTGGTAAATGAGCATACTTCCAAACCTTGTGGGGTATATAGATTGCAGTAGATGTTTGCTCAGTTCTGTCAGTAAACCTTACCTCATGGATGTCGAGATTCCTCCAAATTTCTTTGTTTAGTGTTATAAGCAGCATTGGCGACTGTGAAAAGCTAATAATATGTGTTTGTGGTTTATAATATTTTACAAGCCTGGCTACGCCGCTGCTAGACTTTTTGGTCTTGTTTCTTGCTGTGCCTTATTTTTTACTTTAAATTTTTACTCCATTCTGAATAATAGCATTAATATTATGTAAAATATTAACTTTCGCTTCCGGTCTTGCTGGCGAGGTTTCGTTTATTCGCAGCTTTCCACGCTCTCCATCGAAATCGAAGTTCAGTAATATTGTTCCCATTTGTATTTTCGTTATAACTGTATTTATTTTATGGTGTTGTACGTATAGTGTGTCCCGAGGAAGATTTTCGGTGCAAATCTTTCATACCTGTAGAGAAAATAGTGTTAATTTGTGTCGTGTCTTTTGAGGCCTTGTACAGTGTCCAACCTTGAGGCTTTGTTGTTCTCTCAGCGGTCCGTCGTTTGTGCTCCAATAACTTTCGTTCTCTGTTTTCCCAGTCTTTTCACCCCATAGCCTACATCCTTGATTAAAATCTCAACTAAAAAAAAACAAAAAACAAAAACAAAAACATTTCCTTCTCTGTTCTTATTTGTTGTTCTCATTCGTTTATTCATTCTTATTCGTTCGTTTGTTCTTCGACCACGTGTTTCTCCCCCATTTCCCCAGATAGTTTTCACTGTTAAACTTTATAATGTTTACACTTTCCCCTCAAGTTCTGTATTCCGTCGTATATTATAACACCTTTTTCTTCTTCTTCTTTAAAAGGCTGCTTTCGACTTGCTCACCAAATCTATTCATCCCCAAAAAAAGTTCCATCTCTTACAGTGCCTCTTTTCTACATTCCCTAAACTCTCCTGCCTGCACTCCATCCTCCCTCCAGCGTCCTTAAATGTATTTTTGACTCGAAGGTCACAAGAAACTCATTTTGCAATAAATGTTCATTTCCCATTAATCGTACACTTTCTAAAATCCAATCTCACCCCTCCCCTCCAAATCTTCCCCATCACCCCTCCCCTCCAAATCTTCCCCATCACCCATCCCTTTCAAATCTTCCCCCTTGCCCCTCCCCTCCAAATCTTCCCCATCACCCATCCCTTTCAAATCTTCCCCCTTGCCCCTCCCCTCCAAATCCTCCCCATCACCCATCCCTTTCAAATCTCCCCCCTTGCCCCTTCCCTCCTAAACTCCCCCCACATCCCTCCCCTCCAAGACTCCCCCTTGCCCCTCCCCTCCTAGACTCCCCCCTCAGCCCTCCCCTCCAAATCTCCCCCATATCCCATCCCTTTCAAATCCCTCCCCTTGTCCCTTCCCTCCTAAACTCCCCCCTCGCCCCTCCCCTTCAAATCTCCCCACCCTCATTTCTTCTCAATTTCCCCCCTCTCACTCCCCCTCCTCAAAGCGTCCTCCCCGCTTCTTCCCCCTTCAAACTCTCACCTCCATCATTGCTTCTCAATTTCCCCCCTCTCACTCCCCCTCCTCAAAGCGTCCTCCCCGCTTCTTCCCCCTTCCAACTCTCACCTCCATCTCCCCCAACCTTCTGCATCGCTCTTCCCCCTCCTCAAATAACACCTCATTGTGCCTCACCCAATCACCATCAAACCTTTTGTCCTCCCCATCCTTCCCTTTCTCCGAGCTATTCTGAAATCTCTGACACACCTTCAACAGCTCTCCCTACCTCTTCCACCTCTTCCACATCTTACCCTACCCCTCCTCCCCGCTGTTCTGTATCCGATGCTCACCCTTCCTCTTCATTAACGGTATGGACCTCAAACATCCGGGGCCTTCGTTCAAACTTAACTGATCTCTCCATACAGGTTGCTTCTGACAAACCAGACGTGATCTGCTTAACAGAAACTTTCCTCCTTCATGATGTCTCTGATTCCTTAGTATCTCTCCCGGGTTACTCCCTCCTCTGGTATGATAGACCTGAGCCTCGTCCTGGAGGTGGGGTTGCTATCTTTATCAAAAACTCTCTTCCTCACTCGCCCTGCACTGCACTCTCTCCACCTCACCCCCAGGAATACCTCTGGCTACGGCTTCCCCTTCGCTCCCACCTCTTGTTCATGTGTGTGTTGTACCGTCCACCAAACAGTTATGACTCCATCTACATCTCGCTGTCTGATAATATGGACCAACTTCTATATACTCATCCCAACTCTCTCTTCCTCATATGTGGTGATTTCCATTGTCAACATGCCAGTTGGCTGGGTGTGGGTACCTCTCTCACCAGCCATGGCTCCTCAGCAAAGAACTTCTGCGACTCACTGGGACTGACACAATCTGTCAATTTCCTGACCCGGATCTCAGTCAACGGAGCATCTTCTCTTCTGGACTTGGTTATGACGAACTTCCCTGAAAAGGTCTGCTGCTCTTCTTCTGCTCCAATCGGCTCATCTGATCATGTGCTTGTTAAAGTGGACATCTCTCTGACCATTCTCAGGGAGCCTGCTCAGTGTCGACGAGTCTGGCATTTCACTCAGGCCAACTGGCACGGTCTCCAAGCAGCCATCAATCATCTGGACTGGTCTCCCATCTCTACCACCTCTGACATCAACTCATCCTGGGAATTCTTCCAAAGTAAATTGCTCTCTTTCATGCACAGATTTAGCCCATCTCGTCTTCAGTTGTCATACCCTTCCTCCCGCCCATGGTACATGGAAACATGTGGTGAGGCTGTTGCCCAGAAACAACTTGCCTTCGTCTCCTGGAAAGCAAATCCAATGGAAGGAAATCTCATTTCCTTTCACAAAGCCCGAAACAAGTGTGTGTCCACCCTCAGGAGAGCCAGGAAACAATATCTCTCCGTTCTCAAGATGGAACTCTCTTATCTGTCTCCCTCTTCCAAATCCTGGTGGCATCTGGTCAAATCTGTTTCTGGTGTTTGTTCCCCCTCCATCCCCTCCCTTACCTCAAACGGCTACACAGCTGACTCCACACGTGAAAAAGCTGAATGCCTCAACTCTGTGTTTGCCTCGAAATCTTGTGTCCCAAACCCATCCCTCTCTGTACCCACCGTACCCAGTCGTTCCCAGCTGCTCCTGGACTCTGTGTCCTTTCCTCCTGACAAGGTGGAAAAGTTTCTGTCAACCCTCGACTCTGATTCTGCAACTGGACCTGACGGCATCAGCCCACGGGTCCTAGAATCCTGTTCTTCTGCTCTTTCACTCCCTCTCTCTGTTCTCTTCACCCTCTCTTTTGCTCAAGGTCAACTGCCATCTGCTTGGAAATCAGCCAACATCACTGCTTTGCACAAAAAAGGTGCAAAAACAGATCCTAGCAACTACAGACCAATCAGCCTTCTCCCAATTATCAGCAAAGTCATGGAATCCATCATTGCTCCGATAGGAAATCTTTCCTCTCCTCCAATGGCTTGATCTCTGATCATCAATTTGGTTTCAGACCAGGTCACTCTACTCTGGACATGCTGCTTCTGCTGTCTCAACAATGGATGGAGGTCCTCAATGCCAAACAGGAAATTAGAGCTGTCTCCCTCGACATATCACGTGCCTTCGATACGGTCTGGCACCCCGCTCTGCTCACCAAACGCTCCTCCTTTGGTATCTATGGAAATCTCTACGCATGTCTAGCGGACTACCTCTCTAGTCGTAGTCAACGTGTGGCCCTGAATGGGTTTCTCTCATCTCCTCTTCCTGTTCAGGCTGGAGTTCCCCAAGGCAGTGTTCTGGGCCCTGTGCTTTTTCTGTTCTTCATCAATGATCTCTCTAACTCTCTTGAAAATCCTCTCTGTCTCTTTGCTGATGACTCCACTCTCTGCCGCTCCATTCCTCATCCCTCAGATCGGCAGTCTGCAGCCTCCTCACTCTCTGCAGACCTGGACAAAATCACAGACTGGGCAAACAAGTGTAACATGTCTTTCAATCCTGACAAATCTCACACTCCTACGATGTCTCACCGACAAGACCGACTGGACAACCCTCCCATCTACTTTCTGAATAATCCTCTCCAAGAAGTTCTGTCACTCAAGCTTTTGGGTTTCACCATCTGCCATGATCTTTGCTTGGAAAACCTCATTTCCAAGCTGGCCTCCAAAGCCAGTCACCGACTGGGCATCCTCCGTCGTGCGAAGTCCTTCCTTGGCACACCTCAGCTCCTCACCACATACAAGGCTTTCATCCGCAGCTCAATGGAGTACTGCTCTCCCCTCTGGGCTGGTGCTCCTGCCTCACACCTAGCTCGTCTTCACGCTGTTGAAACCAAAGTATTCAGAATCATTGGAATGTCCCGCAATGACGCTATCTCCGAGGGCCTTTCACTTATTCACCGCAGGCAGGTTGGTGGTCTTTTTGTCTTCTACCGACTCCTCTCCGGCCTTGCTCCCCCAGCTCTCTCTGGCTCTGTTCCCCAAATATTCCTTCAGGTCGCACAAGATCTGCCTGCAACCCTCTTATGGATAAACTGCCAAAATCAAGACTCTCTTCTCACCTTCACTCCTTCATCCCTCTTTTCTCCCGCCTCTGGAACAAACTCCCTCACTCTCTTCAATCCCACTCCTCCCTCCAGGTCTTTAAAACGGCTGTTCACCACCATCTCTTATCTTCCCCAATCCAAAACATTGATCTTTTCTACCCCCGCTAATTTCACCCCAAATCCACTTTTTGAGGTGCCAACTTCTTTCCTGGAAGTCCGTGGTGTCCTTGCGTTTTATACCTATCCTGCCCCCCCCCCCCCAGGCCCTCTCCCTACCACACATCTCCCGTTGTCCCTGCTCTCAAATGTTGTGTTTGTGTGCTTCCTCCCCTTCTCTCCCCATCTTGTCGACCGCTCCCCTTTTTATATACTTTGTTTGCTTGTTTGTTTGATTTGTTTGTTTGATAAATGTTAGCTCTTTCACGAGTCTCGACTCTCTATACTCTTAATTTTGTAATAATATTAATATTATGCTATTATTATTATTATTATTATTTTTTGTATACAGAGTCGAGGCTCGTGAAAGAGCTAACATTTATCAAACAAACAAATCAAACAAACAAGTAAACAAAGTATATAAAAATGGGAGCGGTCGACAAGATGGGGAGAGAAGGGGAGGAAGCACACAACCACAACATTTGAGGGCAGGGACATCGGGAGATGTGTGGGAGGCAGCGGGCCTGGGGGGAGGCAGGATAGGTACAAAACGCAAGGACACCAAGGACTTCCAGGAAAGAAGACAAAAGTCACCTCAAAAAAGTGGATTTGGGGTGAAATTAGCGGGGGTAGAAAAGATCAAGGTTTTGGATTGGGGAAGATAAGAGATGGTGGTGAACAGCCGTTTTAAAGACCTGGAGGGAGGAGTGGGATTCAAGAGAGTGAGGGAGTTTGTTCCAGAGGCGGGAGAAAAGAGGAATGAAGGAGTGAAGGTGAGCAGAGAGTCTTTATTTTGGCAGTTTAACCATAAGAGGGTTGCAGGCAGATCTTGTGCGACCTGCAGGAATATTTGGGGGACAGAGCCCAGAGAGAGCTGGGGGAGCAAGGCCGGAGAGGAGTCGGTAGAAGACGGAAAGACCACCAACCTGCCTGCGGTGAGTAAGTGAAAGGCCCTCGGAGATAGCGTCATCACGGGAGATTCCAATGATTCTGAAAAAAACAATGTTGTTATTACTTTTGTTATTTGAAGTGGCCTTGGAAAAATGCCATGATTATCTATCTTAATACGGATATACACCATAACACGGAGTTCATCCAAGGCACAAATCCCCCTTTCTGGTGGAGGTTTGGGGAGGTGAAGTTAAATCGCTACAATCTCCGTCATGTTACCCTTGCCAGGTTTGTTTGTGATTGGATAAGTAACAACCATACATATCGTGCTCAAACAACAGTCAGACAGACAGACACAAAATTGCATGCAGTACTTTAGAATGATTGATATGTGAGTCAGGTTGAGGTATTTTTCACAACAACATGGGGAGAAATTTTAATGAAAAACATGAAGGGAGAAATGAGAAACATGAAGAAATTTTTATTATTTTTCACTCGCAAAAGTACCCGGCGTTGCCGGGTAACAATGAGTCATTTCCTAATGGGATTATGACATCCGCAAGCTGGGTCCATCATCTAGAGGGAATTTCAAAAACAGATTGCAGGTACAGTGGACTCTGATGCAGTGGAGTGACACCCTATCCCATGGAAGTATGAATTAAGTTATAAATTATTATTTCGTTTGTAAGGATTTTCCCGGTTGTCCAACCGGAGGAACCCTGTTAGCCGGTGTCTGTGACTTCGGGGCATGCGACGATGACCACGACAGCACTTGGAGCAAAAGTTGCAGCTCCAACATGGCTTGCAATCGTGTGAGTATCTCTTTGCGCCGCCTCACTCCGCAACACACACAACTGGGTCTCGCGCTCTTCGTGCACTGACCAAGCCGTCATGAGAAAAAACGCACCTGGTCCTTCGAGTGTTCATTCTGCACTACGCATGCAGCAACTATAAACGCCGATAGAACAACGCGCATCCACCCGGACATGCTTAGCGATCGTACGCCGACCCGGAAACCCCGAGAGACGCCATGAGCACATGACCTCGCGATGTATTTATCATAAATCACTGCGATGTTATAATCATACCTGTTCGTTCCCGGCACAGCGGGAGCACGAAACAAAGGCTCCCTCAGCAGCGGCAGAGATTTCTTTGCACGATTGGAAATGCGAGGGGGGGGGGGGGGGGGGGGAGGTAACTGTGAAATTTGGGGGAAAACAAATTTCCCCTCAATACTAAATGAAAAAACACACACACACACATATACACACACAGACATATATATGCACATATATACACATATTCACATATATATACATCCGCATACACGTACACACACACACACACACACACACACACACATTATTTTTCATGTCCACATTTTTACACGATACTGCATCCTCCTCCTGGCTAATAGCAATTTGATGAATAGGAACAACTTCCCTTGTGAATGGATCCCCATATTGTTTTTCTTCAGGTTGACTTCTGGTTTACTTGCAAATGTTACAGTGACAAAAACCGATTTCCTTCACATTTCCGCACAATTCCCAGTGATGCAAATCAATCTTCTGCATTGGCAAAGCTAGCTATATTGTTTGGATGGAGTTACATTGGAGTAATTCAAGGGGTTGATCAATATGGGAAGTTTGGAGTGGCACAGTTTGTTGAAGAAGTGCAAAAAGTAGGCGTGTGCATTGCTTTTTATCAGAAGTTGTATCTTTATGAGAAATTATATCATGAATTAGGTAAGTACCTGGTGTTCGCCAAAAAGGTAGTGGAAAAGTGTACTTGCTGTGTGGTCACATGTAATTGCACAATGTATTCGTGACAAAGAGAGGTGGTCAGAGTGGGGTGGTGAGTTCGATAGTTGTTTCAATAGATTTAAGATTGTTAAATGAAACAAGTCGTGAACTGAACTATGATACAATGGCCTAGAAGTACATGCACTCACATCTAAGCAGTCGAGGGTTTGAATCTGGGTCCAGCTGCAATCCGTCATCCCGGTGTTTCACATGCAGGGGGATTCATCAAGGTGTGTGTCGTCCCTCAAATGGACATGAAACGGGTGTCCCATCTTCCAGCATTCGTAGGTGGACGTTAAAGGTCCCACGGTGTCCATCGTGAAGAGTAGACGAGCTACAACGATTCTCTAAACTGTCTCACCGTGAACATAATGCAAACTTTGAGAATATAATGAGTGAGTTTGTTGCTATATAGATTTGCACAAGCGAAACAGATAAATACTCAACCTCTGAAGAGCAAATATGTGGTGTGCAGAGAAAGAGAATCTCGTGAGATGTTAAGTTTGAGTCAGATAGAGATCTGAGCGGATGATCAGAGGGTTAAGGAGTGCTCCTGAGGATAAGATAACTGGCAGTAACATTTTCCCTACTTCTACATATTGAACCATTTCACATTCATGAACAATATCTAGTGGCATCTGGATATAGAACAATCTTGTACTTACATTTATTTCCAAATTGACAGGCTCATGAATGTTCTTTGAGCACTGAGTGTACAAATGGTAAAGCAGAGTGAGATACAGGTACAGTGAGGAGAGTCAACTATGTTGTTATGGAATTTGTCTGGGGTTTCATTATTTTTTAAGCTCGATCGTTATTTTTTATTTTATGTGATTAGAACAGGTTTTCCTTGTATGATGTCTGTAGAATGCTGAGTCTAACCCCTGCATACAATAAATTCCCAATGTAGTTGTGTTGCCCCAGACAGTTCTCTCAAATAACCCTGCGGCACGGAGATGGCCGATCAATCTCACAGGAGCGACCAAGGGATCCCCCACATCCAGGATAGTGTCGCCCCGCCTTCAGGAAATCAGCGCCATGACAGTTGTTGAGGCACAATTTTGTGTCCATAAACCAAGTCACGTCCACTCATTGAATACTTCAAAAATTTAATGTGTGTGTTTCAAGACCTTGACACTGGTCACAACTCAACGAAGGCAGATAATTCGTCATATCATCAGCCATATCTTTACACACAGCTTTCTCCGCAAATAAGCCAGAAAAAACCTTTTCACAAGCATCTTAACATCACTTTAATTTTGTGTAATATTCCCCTTCGCGTCTAACAAGGAAAACATTTGCCTTTGGGACTTCTTAACCCCTTCTAACTGGAAAAAAAACTTTTATTTTGCTTTGGGTTCAGTTCAGTTTTGGGTTCAGTTTCTAAGAGAGAAACAGCAATCTTACTCTTGCTTGTGGAAAAGGACTTAAAATATTGACAAAAGATGCGAATCTGGGCTTTCACGTCATCCCACCATAACTGAACAGAAGAGTAACAAGGTTTTCTTTGGATGAGTGTTTCCCAAAAACTACGAGAAGCATCCTTAAAACAGCAATCCTACAACGAGCTGGTATTGAAAGTCCAATACGCACTTTTACGAGTTGACAGAGAAAAGGATAGACCAAGTACAACCAGGTGGTGATCAGAGAAAGTATAAGGAAATGATTACAAGACACGAGTACATTTCTAAAAGTGGAATTAATATACCATCTATCAAGCCTTGCAAGTGTTATTAACCCACTAGCACAACGGCACCATGTGTACTGAGATTTTGTCGGGTGCTGTACACGCCATGCGTCAAGTAGACCAAGTGATGAAAAACAATTCAATAAATCTTGATGAGATTCTGGATGTGGTTCTGGTGTATTTCTATCTAAACTCGGTTCAAAGGTGCAATTGAAATCTCCTCCTATACAGATACAATGATCAAAGGCTGCTGTGTGAAGGTAATTGGCCAGACGTGTGAAAAAATCTTTACGAGCTAAGCTGCTACTAGGAGCATATACATTGAGTAGGGTGAGGTGAAATCCTTGATAGACCAACTCTAAGGATGCTAAGTGTCCTATAACTATTTCATTAAAATTACAAGAGTCAGGAACAAACCCCGGACGAAGCAAGAAAGCAATTCCCGCAGAAACAGAGGACAGATTGCTAAAGAAACACTGCCCAGTATTAAGGCGAAGCCAGTCAGGCTGTGAAGTCTCTGTTATGGGTGTTTCCTGCAATAAACATATATCGATATGTTTCTGAAACACTAAGTTTTTAACTTCGAGCTGACGTAATGGTTAGCACCACCGCCATTCATGTTTAAGGTGCCAAACAGCACTTCCTTCCTTTTCATGCCTTATCAAGGGGGGTTTAGCTGCTGTTAAGACAGTTCCAACCTTGCTTTTGTAATGAATTTCCTCAGTCGATGAATTTGTGCTTTTGTTACTTCAAAATCTTTAGAATTTCTAACGATACACTTTGCAGTCTGCATGAAGGAAAGCAAGTCAGGAAAATGTTTTTGAATCATGACGTTTCGCTGCCTAAATGTCTCATTTAGAAAGGTCACAATAACCTCGAGAGGTATTTGTAACTGCTCAGATGACGACTGTAACGGCTCAGTCACCTCCATGTCATCATCTGAAGCAGACAGCCCAGATAGCATTCCACCAGGCTCGTAAATTTCAGTTTGGACCTTTACCAACTCGTTTATAGATTGGTCTTGGGTCTGGGGGAGCCTGGGGGGGTCTACTTCGACATGAGATGGGGCTGTTGCACCACCATCTTGTACAACTACATCGGGCACCTCTGTCGGGGCCACACAAACTGTATTCTGATCATTTTTTGCAGTGGGAACATTAGGAAGGATGGACGCACTATTTTGTTGAGGCTCAGGCAGTGGTGGTGATAATGATGATGGTGATGTCTCCTGACATTCAACCAACGTCTCATCAATAATAATAGACCCTTCATTTGTGCAACTATTTGATGGAACAGTACCACCTTGTGCACTTTGGATTAAAATTCCATCCTTGGAAGGTAATCCATCTTTTTTCTCACTACCTTGAGGTTCCTCAGCTACTGCACCACTCGTATCCAGTACAACGACTTTGGGGGCACTATTGGGGCCATGAGTAGCGGAGACTCTACGTTTTTTTGACACAGTCACAAAATCCTCTTTACCCTCCTCACTCTGTAAGGACACAGTGTCAGCGGAAACATTTGAGACATTGGGTGTCACCTCCTCCACCACACGAGGTAGTGGGTTGTTAACCGTTTTACAATCTTGATCAACGTGTCCTGCTTCCCCACACGTTGAACAAGCAGCTTTCGGACAAAATCTCTTTAAATGCCCAAACTCCCCACAAATAAAACATGTTAAGGTCGCTGATGAAGCGTACATTTGATAATCACGGTCATCAATTTATATCTTAAATGAAACCTTTAAACCCGTATCATCCCCGCGGTCTGGAAGAACCATGTGGAGCTGCCTTCGAAAGCTCATCACGTGCTTCGCTTTTTCATGGCGGCACCCGAGGGGGATCATCGAGATTCTCGAAACGATTGTACCATATCGAGACAAAACAGACACGAGTTTTTCATTGGATACGAAGGGAGGACAATTTGAAACGATTATTTTCATTGCCGGGACATCCATCGGGGAGGCCATAACAAAGTGACCACTCTCTGTGGTTAACCCGGAACTCACGACATCGTGAACCAGATGCTCATCCGCAACGAAGACCACGACCTTGTGGTTCATACGTGACGCAGCACGTACATGTTCGATTCCGATAACCTCTCCAACCGCCAAGACGATCTCTTCGGTCGGAATCCCTTCAGGAGGACACAAAACCGGAGCATGTTTGCGGGTTAGCGATTCGAATGCAGCGTCTTGCTGCGAACGAGTCGTCGCCATAACTAAAGCAAAGGAACTCTGTTTTACACGAACAACTCGGATTGAGGAGATTAAAAAGAAAAAAAGGAAAAGGTAACAATAATTAAACCAAACGAAAGAAAATAAATATGATTTAAAGTGGAACATCTATACTCCAGCAACATACCGGATTAACGACGAAGAGAGGGAGGGGGGGGGGGGGGGGGAAGAACGAAACCAAATTTTATCGCGATAACCAACGCCCAGACCGGGGAAAGGCCTACTGCCAATGCCTCCAAATAGCTGCTCTCTCTCTCTCTCTCTCTTGTCTCGACACAGAGAGGAAAACACGGGGAAAACTCCACAAACGCGTACAAGATGCAAAGGGAGTGGAATGGGGATAGGAAAGACAACAACACAGCACAGTACTCACAACTCAACACACACAGCCGCCATGATTGCCAAACCCACGCACGACTCACCAATGTACAGCAGGGGCGAGAGAGAGAGAGGAGAGGAGAAGAGAAGAGAAAAGAGAAGAGAAGAGAAGAGAAGAGACGAAACGAGACACAAGAGGGAAAGGGCTGATTCATGGGGACCAATCGGCACTCTGACTGTGCGCTGCAATGAAGAATCCAGGCCACAGGAATAATGGGGCAGATTTGGCCTCTGACTTGAGTTGGGGGGCGGGGGGGGGTCGGGGATACAACCACTGCAAAGAGGCGTTCCCGATAGTTGTCAAATTCGCAATGTTGATTCCTCTGCTCTTCATTTGTAATATTCTCCACCTAATTTTGTTAAGATATTCTCCATCATATGCCTTTGGATTCATTGGCCATTTCAAACCGATCTGACCATGATGTTTGGTCTACAACTGAAGCATATGCATACCAAATGAACTTTCTTCTGAAACATGAAAATATCTCCTGACACAAATAATTAAAAGTTGGACAGATGCTGATGTAATGGCCAATGAAAGTCTTTCCAGAAACATCTTGTCAACCAATCAGAATAATGTCCAGCTCAAAATGACATGGTTGAGAGAATCGTTGTTGGAACTTCGAGGAGTTTGGACGTCAATAAAGAGTCGGTGAAGGCATCCTTCTTGAGAGACTCAAAATTGACCCTTTTATTGGTTTGGTGACATGTGGGTTCAAATTAACGCAATGTTAGATTTAGAGTAACACGACCCTTTATAGTGGTCGATCTTCCTGCATGATGTGATTCCTTTGAAGGTGACATCCATATGAAGATCCAAACTCACACACTTGACAACAATTTGCTTTGTTCGGTGGAATGTTGTTGTGTTTGTGATTCACTTTGTGGTTATTCTTTCAAACAACTTAAGTTTGAACCACTCTTGACTGCCTGACAAACATATCGATCAAAAAACTTTGGTTTGTGACAAATATACATTCACTCAAGAAGCATTTTATTATGAGCAAAAAAATGATATTCCAGTGATTCAAATTTTTGTTAAAGATGAGGAAATTAGCAAGAGACAGTCTCTCATATTTTATACAAGAGTACAACGAAAAATACTTTATTATCTTCTCCACTGAAGGTGGATGGAGGTTATGTTTCCACACCAGTTTGTCTCATTACTTGGCCAAAATTTTTATTTTGACAAGTTTGTTGATCACTCTGGTTTGAGTGTGTGTGTGTGTGTGTGTGTGTGTGTGTTTTTGTTTTTGTTTTTTGGTTGGTTGGTTGGTTGTAATCTCCATTTACGGGTTTCAGGAGGTGGAACGGAGTCCTCCCAGGACCCAAAGTATTCACTTCCTCTTTGATAACGAATCACGATTCAGGGACCAAACTGTGCAACTTTTTCAGAGTTTTGTTCCAAGGGCTCTTTTCAGGATCATCACCGAACTTGGATTGCCTCCAGTTGCAGTTCATTTGTGGTGATATTCCCGGGGATGGTTTTTTAAATCTCAGTGAGCTTCTTCGTCATAATTTCTGTTGCTCCAATTATCACTGTTACACTATCGATGCTCTTCAGCTTTCAAGATCTCGCCCTCATTCTCGAGGTCCTGGTATTTGGTCATTTTCTTGATTTCTGCGTTGTTTAGGCCAAAGTCGCTTGGTACTTGAACCTCAATTAGCAATGCTGTCTTTTCATTTGTGTTCTTGAGTACAATGTCCGGACATAATGCTTTGTTTTCTATGTTCACGCTCGATGGAATCATCAGGTTGTACGTGAGCAGGACCTCTTCATTTTCAATGATAGCCCTTGGTAGGTGTTTCCATGAGTTGTCTGGTCCTGGGATGTTTAAATTTTTGCAGATCTGCCAATCAATCACTTTGGATACTTTGTTGTGCTGTTGTGTGTAAAGTTGTTCTGATAATAGTTTTTTGCATCCCGAGATCAGTTGACTCGTACACTCTTGCAGAATCTACACTTGTCCGTCTGGCTTAGTCCCGCCATCTTTTTTAATCTATTGGTGTAGTGTCCTTGATCTTGGGCATTTATTATGATTTGTTCGCCGTCCCAGCTGAGCTGACCTCTTCTTGGCCATTCCAATGATCCTTCTTTATCTTTCCCCACTCTGTCCAATTATTTTTTGTATTTCCCTGCTCATTTGTCATTCTCCCAATATTGGTGTATATTTCTAGATATTTCTTTTTTTTTTTTGCAATTGTTGGGGCTGTATTTGTTGCTGTTTCATTTTCCTGTGCTGCATCTTCTATTTGCACCTGGTTTTGGAAATTATTTGCAAGGTGAGTTAGGGATACTTTATCAGGTTTATTGTGTTCATGTTGTTTACAAATTGCATCCGCTGGTCTGTTGAGCATTTCACATGCTCAGCTCGTCCTACACTCGTCGCTCTGTGCACCTGGTAGAGTTCCATCAGGCCACTCCCTTCCTCTCGTCTCAGCCAGTACATTCTCGGGATGCACTGATTTTTGTAGAACATTTTGTTAATGATAAGGAGTTTTGTCGTTTTGATGTTTAACTTGTTGATTTCTGATTGGGCCCAGTTTATTAATCCGCAGCTGTATTGGAACACTGGTACTGCGTGCTGGTTTATGGCTTTGATTTTGTTTCTTGGGGAGAGGTATGTTTTCAGGATCCACATCGTTTTCATTGGTATTCTTTTGTGATTGTTTTGCACATTTGTTTGTGACATATTTGGTGGCCCTCTTCTTATCTGAGGTATCTGTGTGATGCTTCATTTTCTAACTGCTGTATTGTCATTTCAAAGTAAATTTTTATGTTTTCTGTTTTTGTTGGTTTATCTTGTACAAATATGCACTTGGCGCTCTTGTCTCGTCCAAATTCCATTTGAATGTTCTAGGAAAACCCTTTTACTAGTTTTAGTTGTTCTGTCAATTTTTTGTCATTTGGCGAGAAGAGCTTTAAATCATCCATGTATAGTAGATGTGTCACCTTGCCTACAAATCACAATTTTAAAGTGATCTTCCCGAAACTTCAACAAATGGTAGGGGTTGGTGGTCCAACAGATTCCTATATATGTTTGAGGTCAAAAGGTCAACATAGGCCAAAGGTCAACCACCTTTTTCAAATTTCAAAAATCCTGCATTTTCATGCGATTGACTAGGATTTTCATATCAGCGAACTCAATTCAACCACCAACTATTTTTGAGATCAACATAGGCTAAAAGGTCAACATTGGCCAAAAGGTCAACATTGGCCAAAAGGTCAACATAGGCCAAAAGGTCAACATTGGCCAAAAGGTCAACATTGGTCAAAAGGTCAACATAGGCCAAAAGGTCAACCCCTTTGTTTTCAAATTTCTAAAATACTCAATTTTCATCAGATTGACTTGAAATTTGAATATGGTTTTCATATCAGCTTACTGAATTCAACCAACAACTGTTTTTGAGATCAACATAGGTCACAAGGTCAACATTGGACAAAGGTCAACCACTTTTCTTCAAAATTCTAAAATCCTCAATTTTCATCTGTTTCACTTGAAATTTGAATTGAATAGGAGTTACATATCAGCTAACTGAATTCAACTAACAACTATTTTTGAGGTCAACATAGGTCACAATGTCAACATAGGCCAAAGGTCAACCTCTTTTTTCAAATCCCTAAAATCCTCAATTTTCATCCGATTGAATTGAAATATGAAAAGGATTTTCCTATCAGCTTACTGAAACCAACCATGAACTATTTTTGAGGTCAACATAGATCAAAAGGTCAACACAGGCCAAATTTCTAAAATTATCAATTTTCATCCGATTAACTTAAACTTTGAAGACTATTTGCGTATCAGGTCACTGAATTCAACCACCAATTATTTTTGAGGTCAAAATAATGCTCTACTGAGTACCATTCTACTTTGTTCTGTTTTGCCAAATGTCGCTCTATGAGTGATTTTTCATTTGTTTGTTTGTCTGTCTGTTTGGCTGTTTGTGAGCAGGATATCTCAAAAAGTTGTGAAGGTATTCGGACGAATTCTGGTGGACAGGTTGATTGTTTGACTGGGACGGGTGTTTTTGGATATGTGGGTGTCTTCTGATACCTCAGGGAGATGGATGCCCCTGACTTGCATACCCCCAGGTCACCTGTTGTCAAGGTGTAGTACCTGTCAGCCCCCCTCACCAGGATAACGGTCTGCAGCCATGTCATTTAAATGGAAAAAGGCTCTGCACATCATTGCCCGTGGAGGCTCGACAACATCATCATCATCATTGACTGGGACAAATTGATTAGACGTTTGTGAAGATCTTGAGTCGTATCTGGATCCGATGATTTTTTAAAAGTGATTCTTCATTATTCAGAGATAGGGCCAAAAACAATAAATAGTACGTCATTTCGAAAATGTACACACAGATTCAGAATGAACTTTGTGGACAGGTTGGGTATACAGGGAACACGTATTTATTTGATTTTGGTGAAATCCGGATCCAGATAGGACATTGCTTGTCCTATCCAGATAGGACAAGCGGACATGAAAGCCCGCTTGGAGTTTGCAAAAAAGCACCTAAAGGACTCTCAGACTGTGAGAAACAAGATTCTGTGGGCTTTCATGTGTCTTTCACTGAGGAGAGGCTTCTGTCTGGCCACTCTGCCATAAATCCCAGATCGGTGGATTGTTGCAGTGATGGTTGTCCTTCTGGAGGTTTCTCCCATCTCCACACAGGATCTCTGGAGCTCAACCAGAGTGACCAACGGGTTCTTGGTCACCTCTATTACCAAGGCCCTTCTCCCCCGATTGCTCAGTTTGGCCGGGCGACCAGCTCTCGGAAGAGTCCTGGTTGTTCCAAACTTCTTCCATTTAAGAATTATGAGCTAAATTTCAATTGTCATAGTGTTACGTGGTCCCCTCGGTGAATACCTGGTCTCGGTGACCCCCGGACCGTGAGAGGAACTTCGCCAGAAAGCTGTATTATATATGCGCTTTCGCCACGCAATCCATATGAATTTCACCCAAGAGACAACTGATGTTCAAGGATATATTTCAATGGTAATGATACCATACAATTTCAATGATACAACCACGGAGATTTTCCCCGAGCAATCAACCATACACAACCATCAACAATTCCCAACCCACAATCAATTCCCTATGATTAAGATGGCCATCTTATATACGTGTGTCCCGGTGAGTACTCACGACCCCCTTTTGGTCTCGGTCCCGCACAACGTCTCTGGGCCCCTCCTGACCAAGATGATGGTCGGCGTCGCCGCACTCGGGCGGTTGAACGAACCCCGGGTGGACGTGTTTCCACCGGGCAGGTATCGTACCCGGCACCTCGGCTACGGCCCCTCGCGGCCACGCGAAGCGGGGACGGGAAAGCAAGCCCAAAAGCCCCACGCCGCTTGCCAGGCATGTTAGGCCCCAACGGGCGACCCGTACGCGTCTTTTTGGACGGTGTCGCGAACGGCGCCAAACGCTGGGTCGGTGCACGGCCACACGACAGTTTGACGTCCACCGGGCAGGTATCCGTCCCGGTAACTCCTCTCGCCAGACAGGCTCGGGAACGCCGCTTTTCCACACGGCTCAATCAATCCCACCTTTCGTCGGAGCGGGGCGAGGAAGAAGAATACTCGTCCTTTTTTCCTCGTGTCTTTTTCTCTTCGGTTTCCGGTCACTTCCGTTTCCGGCCACTTTTCAGAAGGGCTCCTGACCCTCCAACCACAACAACTACACAACAACTATATATACTACACACGGATAAGCAAAGACCTGAATGGTAATTCACATACATTCACATAAATATGTAACACTCCCCCCCTTCAAGAAAGAAAGTTTGAACCCAGCGAAAACTTTCTTTGCCGGCCAATTTGGAGAAACAAACCAGATAACTCAACCCCCCCACATTATCAGTTCCCCCCGGGCACAGTTATCACTTAAAAATAAAGCAACCCAAATTTCCCCACAACCCCTCCAGATTACTCCCTCTGGACTAAGCACCAGCAACGACATTGTCCCTGCCAAATCAAACTCCATCTCATGACCCTCTGACTTTGACCGTCAGTTTCTTGTGAATGAAGGTTAAGGGGTTGATCAAAGATCCAAAGTTCAGCAACTCGATAGCACTTTTTCCGGGAGGCCAAGCCGAGTATTCACTACATGGATGCCTTTAGGAACGTGAAGTTCACGGTTAGTCCGTGCAGGAAAGTTCTCTACAGGGGCGCCTTGAGGAACGGGAGTTCACGGTTAGTCCGTGCATGAAAGTTCACTACATGGACGCCTTTAGGAACGGCGTTCACGGTTAATCCGTGTAGGAATCTTGGCTCGGCGGCTCCGCCGCATTCAGTGCTTCAACTTATCAGAACTTCCCTAATAATTATGGTGCGACCGCTTGTCCCTGTAGTCCCATGAATAGCGGTCTCCTTCTCGGCCACTACTTTGACAATCCTTCCTTCGGGAGCTGCCGTAACTCAGGGAGCCTCCATAATAATATTGATTGCGGCCACCACCAAAACTACCGCCCAGTTGTCCTCTCCTGTAGACCTCTCGACGCCTACGAAATGCCTTCCCTACTGTTATCGCCCGACCCTCCAAATCCTTGCCATTCCAATCTTCTCTGCCTCTCTGGCGTCTTTTGTGCTGGCAAACGTGACAAAGCCGAACCCTCTTGACTGTTGCGTTTCCCAGTCTCTTACCAACCGCACTTCCACCAGCGGCCCATATCTGTTGAAGACAGAGGTCAGAACTTCTTCCTCTGTTTTGAAGTTCAGTCCCCCTACAAATAACTTGGCACTTTTGTCGCCATCCCGAGCTGGTGTGGTGTTATTTTCCCTGCTGGGCTCTTTACCAACCCTCAGGTTACCATAAACTTGACCCCCAGCCAAATCATTCCCGATAACCACAGATACACCCTCTACAGGAAGCGTGGCTTGTAAACCGACGGTGACCGGTCCTGACACCAAATCGGACTCCAAATGGATGACATGAAGGGGAGCACTAACCCCGCCCCCGATCCCCTGTAAACGAAGACTATCCCCCGTTGCCGTCTCCTCGGACCATGGCAAAATGCCTTCAAGCATTAAAGATTGATGGGCCCCTGTGTCCCTCAATATCCTAACCGGTCTCCGGTTAGTCGAGGCTCCATCCAGTGTCACAAACCCCTCTGAAATAAATGGTTGGTAACCCTTTTGATGGCGATTTCTTACGCTAGCCATCGCATTCGGAGTTGTAATAGTCGGACTCCGCTCTGGGTTGTCCCTTTTCATGAGGTAACAACTGGACATCAAGTGTCCAGGTTTCTTGCAAAACGCGCAAGTAGGCCCGGAGGAAAAACTCGGGGTCTGCCTCGGGCCCCCCGAACTATAAGTTTGTCTTGGGCCCGCATCCCTCTGATTTCGAACAGGTGGGGTATCATAGTTGTCCCCATAATCATCTCGAGGCCGCCGCCATGTATGGTCGTTCTCCGCCCCGGGTGTTCCATAACTCCCCTGCTGAAGTCTAGGCGAGGAGTTAGGTTTGTGGACCCCTATTCGGTGGGTTAAGGCATAATCATCTGCCATGGTGGCTGCGTCCCACAACTTTGGTACTTTCTTTTCCTGCAGGTACACTTTGATGTCCTCGTGGACACACTGCTGGAATTCCTCCACCAGGATCAAGTCCCGCAATGTCTCGAAGTCTTTCCCGACTCCTTTTGACTCACACCACCGATCAAACATGTTTTCTTTCACTCTGGCAAACTCCACATGGGTCTCACTCTCCCTCTTCCTGGCATTCCTGAATTTTTGCCTGTAAGCTTCCGGAACCAACTCATACGCTTTGAGGATGTGCGTCTTCAGTACCTCATAATCTGCACATTGGTCCATTGGTAGCGCCGAATAAATTTCCTGAGCTTTCCCCACCAGCACACTTTGCACGAGTATGGTCCAGGCCTCCTCCGGCCAGTTTAATTGTCGAGCCACTTTCTCAAAGTGTGGAAAAAATTTCGCGACTTCTTTTTCACTGTACGGTGGAACCAGCCTCACATGTCTGCCCACATCCCAGGTTTTCTGGTTAGGTGTCGACCCCGTCAGCAAGGGTGGTGCCTCTCCCCGTTCTCTCATTAACTCCAGCTCCTTGAATTTGATTTCTTGCTGAAGCTCCATGTCACGTTCCTTTAATTCCCTTTCCGCTTTTCTCTCCTCTGCTTCGAGGTCCCTTGCAGCTCTCCTCTCCTCCGCTTTTCTCCCTCCTAACCTTTCCTGGAGTTCTCTTTCCACTCTCCTTTCCTCTGCTTGTTTCTCTTCTCTCCTCGCTTCTGCTTTCCTTTCCTCTTCTTTTAACCTTTCCTGGAGTTCTCGTTCCACTCTCCTTTCCTCTGCTTTCCTTTCTTCTTCTGCTCTTTCCTTTTCTGCTTTCCTTTCTTCTTCTGCTAACCTTTCCTGGAGTTCTCGTTCCACTCTCCTTTCCTCTGCTTGTTTCTCTTCTCTCCTCTCTTCTGCTTTCCTTTCTTCTTCTTTAATCCGTTCCTGGCTCCGTAATTGCAACTCCAGTTTCCGGAGCTCAACGTCTTCTGGTTCTTCGGGTAGCCACTCCCAGGTTAACTCGTCCCATGTTCCTAATCCCACCATAGATTCTATCACCGTGGCCTGCAACTCTGCCTTCCTCAAATTAGTTCGGACCTCCAAGTTAAAATGTTTGGCCAATTTCAAGAGGTCTGACTTTAGCAACGCTCGGAACTGTGCCTCACTCGGGGTTACCACAAAGTTCTGTGCCACAAACGCCATGGTGCCTATCGTTAACACCTGTTAACCTTCACCCAAGACTTTACCCCAATTTCTCCAAAAAAAAATTACCAATTAATAATTAATTAATGAATTTTAATTAATAAAAAATTATTATTTGATTATGTTATACAATTTTAAATCCCGGACGTAGACCCAATTGCGAAACCGCAAATCGTAATTCCCGGACGGGCCCCCAATTCTGTTACGTGGTCCCCTCGGTGAATACCTGGTCTCGGTGACCCCCGGACCGTGAGAGGAACTTCGCCAGAAAGCTGTATTATATATGCGCTTTCGCCACGCAATCCATATGAATTTCACCCAAGAGACAACTGATGTTCAAGGATATATTTCAATGGTAATGATACCATACAATTTCAATGATACAACCACGGAGATTTTCCCCGAGCAATCAACCATACACAACCATCAACAATTCCCAACCCACAATCAATTCCCTATGATTAAGATGGCCATCTTATATACGTGTGTCCCGGTGAGTACTCACGACCCCCTTTTGGTCTCGGTCCCGCACAACGTCTCTGGGCCCCTCCTGACCAAGATGATGGTCGGCGTCGCCGCACTCGGGCGGTTGAACGAACCCCGGGTGGACGTGTTTCCACCGGGCAGGTATCGTACCCGGCACCCCGGCTACAGCCCCTCGCGGCCACGCGAAGCGGGGACGGGAAAGCAAGCCCAAAAGCCCCACGCCACTTGCCAGGCGTGTTAGGCCCCAACGGGCGACCCGTACGCGTCTTTTTGGACGGTGTCGCGAACGGCGCCAAACGCTGGGTCGGTGCACGGCCACACGACAGTTTGACGTCCACCGGGCAGGTATCCGTCCCGGTAACTCCTCTCGCCAGACAGGCTCGGGAACGCCGCTTTTCCACACGGCTCAATCAATCCCACCTTTCGTCGGAGCGGGGCGAGGAAGAAGAATACTCGTCCTTTTTTCCTCGTGTCTTTTTCTCTTCCGTTTCCGGTCACTTCCGTTTCCGGCCACTTTTCAGAAGGGCTCCTGACCCTCCAACCACAACAACTACACAACAACTATATATACTACACACGGATAAGCAAAGACCTGAATGGTAATTCACATACATTCACATAAATATGTAACAATAGCAAAGGGTCCGAATACTTATGTAAATGTGATATTTCAGTTTTTTCTTTTTAATAAATTTGCAAAACTTTCTAAAATCCTGTTTTCTCTTTGTCATTATGGGGTATTGAGTGTAGATTGATGAGGTAAAAAAATGAATTTAAACGATTTCAGCATAAGGCTGCAACATAACAAAATGTGAAAAAAGTGAAGGGGTCTGAATACTTTCTGAATGCACTGTATAGGGTGATAAGGATACCGTCATCAGCGAAGTGGTATTCCAGCCAAAATTGGTTGAATTGAAATCTTTATTCGAAAAATTCTGAAACCTCATACAGTATATCTGATCTATGTCCCGATGAGACTGAATAATTCAATTTACGACGTTTATAACCCATGCCAAGAAACTACGTGCCATAAGAGGGTCCATGGGTGATACGGGTCTAATCGCCAGAATAGCAGTGGGTCATAATGGTAGTGTGTTCAGTTGGTGATGTGTTGTGATTTCTGTATTGTTTTTTATGTATTTATTTTAATTTGTTATAACGAAAACAATATTTTACAGGTGAAACGATTATGAACACAAAAGCAAAAGTAATATTACTATTTGCTGTAGATGTAAGTATCATTCCTATGGCAGAAGCATTGTTGCGAAGGAATCTTTCAGGCCAAACGTGGATTGCAAGTGAGGCCTGGGTGGACTCTCAGGTTTTGGTTCCAAGATTCGTGAATGTGTTTGAAACAACAATTGGAACAGCTTTGCCTTCGGGAAATATTCCGGGTTTTAAGGATTTTTTGTTGAATGTTCGTCCATGTAAGGGTAAGTTTACGTACCACCTGAAGTTGAGAGAGAGAGACCACTCAGTTGCTAAAATTCAACTTCAACAAATAAGCTACAAAATATATTTGTGCATTTTTATTTGATGAAAGTGTGGCGGACACAAAAGCCCACTGGCGTGGTGACATCATTCCGCGCACCAAGTGGGCGGTGGCCACGCCCGAGGGGTAGGCGTAGCCTCATGATATACACCGGGCGTGCAGCCCGGAGCGCGCCAGTGTTACAGTGAGCTCCTGAAATAAAGACGCTTATAAGTTACCGCTTGTCCGCTTCCTCCTTGCTCGCAAGCAGCGCGCGTAACGCCGCGCTTTACTGGTGACCCCCTTGACGTTGGATCTGCCGGAGCGATCCTTCCACACGCGACGCCATTGCCATGGCCAACTTCATCAAACTTCCCGAATTTTGGGAGGCTCAGGCCGAAGTCTGGTTCGTCCAGGCCGAAGCCCAATTTCAGCTTCGGCGCCTCACCGGCGATGACACGCGCTATTGCCACGTCGTCGCCTCCCTCGGGCCCGGCACGGCCGCTCGAGTTGTGTCCGTCCTTCGCCACCCACCGGACGGCCACAAGTACGAGGCACTCAAGCGGCTACTCCTAGCCACGTTCGGCCTCACGGACGATGCACGGGCCGACCGCCTCCTGGATCTCCCCGAGCTCGGTGACACGCGCCCGTCGGTCCGAATGGACCATATGCTGTCACTGTTGGGCGACGAAGCCCCCGGTTCTCTATTCCGGGCGCTTTTCCGTCACCAACTTCCAGCGCAGGTTCGCCTCGCGTTGGCCGGGACCGGGCTAACGGAACCCCAAGCATTGGCAGCCGAGGCAGACAAGTACTTCGCCGCTTCGGACACGCGGGCGAGAGTCGGCGTGGCCGTCACGGCCCTCGTGGCTGATGCTGCTGAATGCTGCTGCTGATGCTGCTGATGCTGCTGCTGATGCTGCTGATCCACAGCATCAGCGTATACAGCATACGCAGCATGCTGATACGCACCTCGTGACCGCCGCCACGCCCCGCCCACCGCCGCGGCGAAAACCGCCACCGCGGGGAAACCCGCCAACTCCACCGGCCTGGCGGAGCCAGCCGCGCTCCTCCAGCTCCACCACCTGGTGCTGGTTCCACGCCAAGTTCCGCCACGAAGCTCGGCAGTGTCATCCGCCATGCTCCTTCAACAGGTCAGGAAACGCCTGGGCCGGCGCTCAATAGTGGCGTTGAGCGCCGGCCGTTCGAGCAGCCTGCTGTTCATAATGGACACCTTCTCCGGGCGCCGTTACCTGTGCGACACGGGAGCGCAGGTGAGTGTCGTTCCCGCCGGCATGTCAGACAAGCACGCCGCGGGTGGGGGCCCCGCGCTGCTTGCCGCGAACGGGACGCCCATCCGTACGTACGGAAAATGCTGCCTCTCTCTGCGGTTCGGAGGGCAGGTTTTCCGATGGACGTTCGTCACCGCCGACGTGCCCATGGCACTGCTTGGCGCGGACTTCCTGTGCGCTAATGGGCTCCTGGTCGACGTCAAGCGCAGACGTCTTGTCCAGGCCGAGACGTTCAGCTCGCTCGGTTGTGCATTGCCCAGCTCAACGAGCGGCTTGCCAAGCGGCTTGCCGAACGGTTCGGTTCCGGCCACGTTGGTCTGTACGCTTCCGGCAGCGGACGCATTCACCCGCCTCCTCGCCGGCTTCCTGGCCCTCACGTGGCCCACCTTCTCGGCGGGGGCCGTCAAGCACGGGGTGGCCCATCACATCCCCACCGTCGGGCCACCGGTCTACGCCCGGGCACGCCGCCTCGAGCCGACGAAGCTGGCGGTGGCAAAAGCGGCGTTCGCTACCCTGGAGCGACTCGGCATCGTTCGGCGCTCAGAGAGCGCTTGGGCGTCGCCGCTGCACATCGTGCCGAAGCCCGGTGGGGGATGGCGGCCGTGCTGGGACTATCGCCGTCTCAATGACGCCACGACTCCCGACCGCTACCCCGTCCCCCACATTCAGGACTTTTCCGCCCGTTTGGCGGGCATGTCCTTCTTCTCGAAGGTGGACCTCATACGCGGCTACCATCAGGTCCCCATCAGGCCGGAGGACGTCCCGAAGACGGCGGTCATCACGCCATTCGGACTCTTCGAGTTCCTGCGCATGCCCTTCGGTCTGAAGAATGCGGCTCAGGCGTTCCAGCGACTGATGGACAGCGTCCTGCGTGACATGGATTTTGTCTACGTCTACCTGGACGATATCCTCGTCGCCAGCGCGTCCCGCGAAGAGCACCTATGCCACCTCCGCATGCTCTTCGAACGCCTGGGCCAGCATGGCCTGATTGTGAACCCCGCAAAGTGCCGGTTCGGCGCCACCATAATCGATATTCTGGGGCACCGTGTCACCAGGCACGGAGCCGTCCCCCTGCCGGCCAAGGTAGAGGCGGCGAAGGGGTTTCCGCGCCCCCGCACGATCAGAGGGCTGCAGGAGTTCCTGGGCATGGTGAACTTTTACCATCGGTTCCTGCCCCGTATCGCCCAGCTCCTGTGCCCCCTGCACAAAGCTCTTCGAGGTAAGCCGGGCAAAGGCGACGTTACCTGGACCGAGCAGATGGACACGGCGTTCACGGGCGCGAAGCTCGCCTTGGCTAACGCCACCATGCTCGCGCACCCGCCGCCCGATGCACCGATCGCCCTCACCACCGATGCCTCGGACTACGCGGTGGGCGCGGTGCACGAGCAATGGGTGCGTGGAGCTTGGCAACCGCTGGCGTTCTTTAGCCGGCAGCTTCGCCCGCCCGAACGCCGTTACAGTACCTTCGACCGCGAGTTGCTCGGGCTTCACTTGGCGGTCAGGCACTTCCGCCATCTGCTCGAGGGCCGTGCGTTCACGGCCTTCGTCGACCACAAGCCGCTGTTCTTCGCGATGGGCAAGGTCACCGAGCCGTGGTCGGCCCGGCAGCAGCGTCACCTCTCGGCCGTGTCCGAGTACACGACGGACATCCAGCACGTCGCGGGGAAGGACAACCTGGTGGCGGATTGCCTTTCCCGGGCCGTTGCCCACGCAGTCCACCTCGGCATCGACTATGCCCGGATGGCAGCGGACCAGGCCGCTGACCCCGATGTCCAGGCCTTGCGGACTGCCGTCACGGGCCTCCGCGTCACCGAGGTGGCGTTCGATGGCGCGGGCGCGGCCCTCTTGTGCGACGTCTCCCTCGGGCGTCCTCGCCCCATCGTGCCCGCGGGCTGGCAGCGCCAGGTGTTTGACGCCATCCACGGCCTGTCCCACCCGGGCGCGAGGGCCTCCCAAAGGCTGATCGCCGACAAGTTCGTCTGGCATGGCCTCCGGAAGGCCGTCCGCGGCTGGGCCAGGACGTGCCTCGCGTGCCAGCACGCCAAGGTGCACCGGCACACCCAGGCCCCGTTGGCCCCGTTCACGGTGCCGGAACGCCGGTTTGACCACGTCCACGTGGACCTGGTGGGACCTCTGCCCCCCTCGCGGGGTTTCACCGACGTCCTCACCATGGTGGACCGCACCACCCGGTGGCCGGAGGCCGTGCCCTTGGCGTCGACAATGGCGGCCGATGTCGCGCAGGCTTTCATCGCCACCTGGGTCGCCCGGTTCGGCGCCCCCTCAGACATCTCGTCCGACCGCGGCCCCCAGTTCACCTCGGAGCTCTGGGGGGCGGTCGCGCAGGGGCTCGG
This sequence comes from Myxine glutinosa, assembly GCF_964187855.1. NCBI lineage: Eukaryota > Metazoa > Chordata > Myxini > Myxiniformes > Myxinidae > Myxine > Myxine glutinosa. Next base: position 200,671,604 of record NC_136263.1, on the reverse strand, counting down.
GGTCCGGCTGCACCGAACCACGGCCTACCACCCCCAGGCTAACGGCCTGTGTGAGCGATTTCACCGCTCATTGAAGGCCGCGCTCCGGGCCACCCTCCGCGACGGCGGCTGGGTCGACAGGCTCCCCTGGGTCCTGCTGGGCCTCCGGACGGCGCCCAAGGAGGACCTGCGCGCATCCGCGGCGGAGTTGGTCTTCGGGCAACCGCTGCGGGTGCCGGGCGAGTTCCTCCCCGACTCCACGGCACCATCGTCCGCGGCACAGCAGCGCTCCGCTCTGCAAGAGACCGCCCAGACGTTCGCCCCGGTGCCAACGGCATGCCACAGGCACCCACCGACGCACGTCGCCCCGGAGCTTCGCACGGCGGAGTACTTCTTTGTCCGCCACGATGCCCACCGGACACCACTGCGGCCCCCGTACGACGGGCCTTTCTGCGTGCTGGAGACTGGGGCGAAGCACTTCACCCTGGACATCGGCGGTACTCCTGACCGCGTTTCGGTAGACCGCCTAAAGCCGGCCCACCTCGACGTGGACCATCCACCGCCAGTGGACCGACCCCCACGTCGGGGCCGCCCCCCTGCGGGCGGACCCCCGGCACCGCCCAGCGCCACCGCCACGCCGCCCCCCGGTCCTGCACCCTTCCCAGGGGCAGCCAGGGGCATCCCACCTGGCATCCCTGCACCCCGGACGCCGCCGATCGCCAGGGGGCGCTTCGGCCGGGTCATTCATCTGCCCCGCAAACTGGCCCTCCAGGTGCGTGGGAATTCTGGGGGGGCGCGTGTGGCGGACACAAAAGCCCACTGGCGTGGTGACATCATTCCGCGCACCAAGTGGGCGGTGGCCACGCCCGAGGGGTAGGAGTGGCCTCATGATATACACCGGGCGCGCAGCCTGGAGTGCGCCAGTGTTACAGTGAGCTCCTGAAATAAAGACGCTTATAAGTTACCACTTGTCCGCTTCCTCCTTGCTCGCAAGCAGCGCGCGTAACGCCGCGCTTTAAAAGCATCATTTCCAATGTCGTGGAAATTCAGAAAAAAAACCTGAATAAATGTGACATACGTATTGTTACGGATTCGTCACTTCCGTCTTTGTGGTTGTCATCCACTTGAAGCATGTTTAGTTTCATGTGCTATTATTGTTAGTTTGAGTGAAATGGAGATAACTGTCTTCAAAGGTAAAAATTAGTGTTTCAAAAGAAAAACGAAATGGATCGGGAGAAACCGGAAGAAGAAGAAGAAGAAGAAGAAGAAGAGGCTGGAGCGGATCAAGTGAGATCCGGAAAGAAAGGCCGATCTGCTCCGAGGTGTCGAGCGGATGCTGGTGGACGTTGGTCACGAGCAAATATTGGTTTTCCCCGGGAAATGGATTCCTGTGACGGTGTCGTTATTACTGTGGCAGATAAACCTGCGTGATGGGTTTTGCTGTTGGTTCCGAAAGTGAATCATTGTTGGAGAGCAGGTACGCCTCCATTACGGGCCCGTCCGCCATTTCACCTCGCACCAGCCATTTCACCTCGCACCAGCCGTTAGCCTGGTTCTCGTGTGTGTCGTGGATTTCGCTTGGGAATTTGCGGTTCTCCGCTTGGGAACCGCTGATCGTTCATGTCAGCGTCATTGTCTGGTGAACTGAAGGTGTGAATTCGCAGTCGCCTTTTGGGTGCACTTTTGCCTGACCGACGTCGGCCCGACCTCACCCAGCGGCTCTTCTGCAGCGTCGACTGTCAGCCGTCCTGGGTTCAGGTCTCAGTACGACCTGTTTTCTTGTGATCACCGGAGCGTGGATCGACTTTGGCCTGGTGTCGTGACAGTGACTTTGGGGGTGTTACAGTTCGCTCACGTGGAGTACCGTGAGTTATTGAGTTAAGAAACTGGTGGTACCATCATAGGAATTATATGGTATTTGCTGTGCAATTGAGGTTTTCTTGTACTTGCGCAAGTTGTTATTATTGTGTGATTTTAATACAATACTTGGGTTTTGTAACAACTGATTGGTGTGGTTTCACCATTGGTCATTGGCACACATAATAGCACATCTTTCTGCCGTGACTCCTTTCGGGGCTCGGAGGTACACCGTGACCGGGGTTTGGGGAGGAGCACGTAACAGTTATGACATTCAATAGTAGTCCAGTTGTGATTTGTTTAAGATATGATTGATATAAATTCAGCATTTGCACAGTTATGGATGAAATGCAACAAAATTAAACTGAACATGATTGATCCTGTGAGTGCAGAAACTTTCATCAAATCAGTCGAGACTGTGGGAAAGGACGACAGTAGTTTTTTGATTGATTATACTGATAGTTTTGTTCTGGAATTCTGGTCAAACACCTTCAATTGCTCCTGGACCATTGACGAAGAACCAAATGTTAAAGCCTGTACAGGCTTCGAGGAAATACAAGATGTTGAAACCGTTTTTACAGATGTTTCTTTTCTTCGATTCACTTACAAAGTGTATTTGGCAGTTTACTCTGTGGCACATTCTCTGCACAATTTGCAATCTTGTACACCCAGTAATGGTCCATTTGAAAATGGATCATGTGCAAGTGTGGGCAGTTTTAAAGTCTGGCAGGTAAACCATTTTCTTATATTTCTTATATTACTTAGGTTAGCTTTTGCTAATCTTTTTACATCTATATGTTTTTTCAGGGTCAAAAATAGCTTATGTGCACTTGTATAGACAGGGAAAGTGAGTGAGAGGCAGAGTGATGACAATGATTAAGGCCACATGTGGAATCTTATTCTTTCTAGCTGCCTGAAACCTTTTCTGAGAAAAGGCAAAGGTTTAGGCAAACTGGGAAAAAGTAAGTTTTAAAAGTTTTTAAAAGTTGAAAAAGAAAAGCGGTGTTTAAGGGTTAGGCGTGTGTTAGGAAGACGCTCACGAAGGCCCTTCGTAAATTTGGTCTACAGAGATTGTTGGGGAATGAAACTCGGACCTCTCGCAAGAAATTAGGCTTTATTGAACTATTCCTCATGCCATTCCTACAACACAAAAACACAGATTATTAGTTCCATAAAAAGGCAATCAAGGAATACATCTCTTTCTAGTTCCTTGCAAGCAAGCAATTACGCACCTGTTAATCTCAGTAGTCTACGGCACGAGGATACAGAATGCCACTCGATCGCACACCGAATGGACACACTTTATATAAGCTCCCTCAAGGTCGTCCCTTCGCTCGAATTGTCGCTTCACTCAGATCGAGACATTACAACATACTTCACCACAGAGATCATACCGTGAGGTACAACACATCACTTTCGGCAAGTGTGGGTTTTCTTTCTTGAACAATTCTATTTTCAGCATTCCCCGAGTTATACAGTGTCCTGCTTGGTGTCTTGTGCACTGGTCTTCCTGATACCTGAAGTCTGACTGCAATCTGCCACACAGAGTATGCTTAACTAGCTAAGACTGAGATTACTTTTATGCCTTTCATGTGATATTTCCTTCCCTGATGCCATCATGCTCACTACCCATTCTGCACACTACAATGAAATAATTGCCTGTACTTTTATAGATACTTACTTTACAACGCAGCAATTTTTTTTTGGGGGGGGGGGGGGGGTATGATAGACTTATGAGCTCAAGTGGCCTCAAAATGTGAAAACTTTGGAGAATGGGGTGTAGAAGGGATGGGGGGAGGGGGGGGGGAGTGATTACTTTTAACCCTGGAGGGTTAAATTGTTAACAATCCTGAATTATAACTGGTGAGGCATTAGCCCCTGTCACACTTCTGGATAACATTCATCTGCTCGAGTATTGCTCCGTGTAAAACCGTTATCCTCAAAGCTCGCCTCAGGTGTGGTCGGCATCTAATTTGTGTGATTGAAAATCAAAATCGTGAAAATCATAAAGGATGTGTGGTTGAAAACTTGTTTTTTCTTTTCCTCAGTTGTTGTACTACATTCAAAAAGTAAGGTTTGTAACCAATCTGGGGCAGGAGATGTATTTTGATGAAAATGGGGATCCTCCTGGAAGATATGAGATTATTAACTGGCATCGTGACAGGAATGGAGAAGTGCAATTCAAAAGCGTTGGATTGTTTGACTCCAGAAAACCTTCAAATATGCAACTCCAACTCAACATGAGTTCCATTAATTGGAATAACGAGAATAATCAGGTAACTTTATAATTTTTAATAATCAGGATTTCTTATCATTTTAAATGAAGAGATTAATTTTATTTTGGAATATGGAGAATAATCAGGATTTTTTCATGTGAGTTTTTCCATTTGGAATAATGAAAACAATCAGGGATGTGTTCCATTCCATTAGCAAGTGGCTAGCACACCATTAACCAAGCGGCTTGCTTATCACAAACCAAGCAGCTTGCATACCACAAACCAAGCAGCTTCCATACCACAAACCAAGCAGCTTGTGTACCACTAACCCAGCGGTTTGCATACCACAAACCAAGCAGCTTGCGTACCACTAACCAAGTGTCTTGCATACCACAAACCAAGCAGCTTGCATACCACAAATAAAGCAGCTTGCGCACCACAAACCAAGCAGCTTGCGCACCACAAACCAAGCGGCTTGCATACCACAAACCAAGCAGCTTGCTTACCACTAAACAAGTGTCTTGTGTACCACTAACCAAGCGGCTTGCGTACCACTAACCAAGCAGCTTGCGTACCACTAACCAAACGGCTTGCGTACCACAAACCATGCAGCTTGCGTACCACAAACAAAGCAGCTTGCATACCACAAACCAAGCGGCTTGCTTTCCACTAACCAAGCAGCTTGCGTGCCACAAACCAAGCGGCTTGCATACCACAAACCAAGCTGCTTGCTTACCACTAACCAAGTGGCTTGTGTACCACTAACCAAGCGGCTTGCATACCACTAACCAAACTGCTTGCATACCACTAACCAAGTGGCTTACATACCACAAACCAAGCAGCTTGCTTACCACTAACCAAGCGACTTGTGTACCACTAACCAAGCGGCTTGCGTACCACTAACCAAACGGCTTGCGTACCACTAACCAAACGGCTTGTGTACAACTAACCAAGCGGCTTGCGTACCACTAACCAAGCGGCTTGCATAACACAAACCAAGCAGCTTGTGTAGCACTAACAAAGCGGCTTGCATACCACAAACCAAGCAAAATGCTTACCACTAGCCAAGCGCTTTGCTTGATTCAAGCAAGTACTCCAACAGAACAGAGTGATCGGCAGCACTTAACAAAATAGCGTTCTCCATTTAAACAATGCTATCGTTTAAAGAATAGCACATTCTGTCCAGTCCTCTAAGTTTTCGTAATTTTGCTGTATGGAGTCAAAGGCCGCCAGTCGTCCATCTTTGGTCAGATTACAGTGGCGGATCCAGGAATTTCAAGATGGGGGGGGGGGGGGGGGTGCATGAAACTATAGCACTAGGGGGGGGGTTAAGGGGGGTCTGGGGATCCTCCTCTAGGAAATTTTTAAAAACTGATGGTCAGAAACGGCATTTCGTGCGTTCTTGGAAGTTTCTGCAGTTCCTTGCGTTCTTATCTGTTCCAACAGTTCAACAGATTCGCGATGGCTAATGGTCAGATAGAGGAACTGGTGAAACGACTTGCCCAGCTGTTCCTTCCACTATAAATTGATGAATTTTGTAGGTGTGTGTGTGTGTGTGTGTGTGTGTGTGTGTGTGTGTGTGTGTGTGTGTGTGTGTGTGTGTGTGTGTGTGTGTGTGTGTGCAGCATGTTTTTTGTGTGGTTTTACTGGAGCTTTCTGATATGGAATTTCTGATTTGTGTAGTTCTCGCGAAATGATTGTTTTGATCTCCTGAGTTAATTAGGCTAATTAACTACAAATAATCCGGGAGAATTCCCATGTTTCTAAACGCACGCCATGTTAAGGTGTATAGAGCCGATTAATAGGTCCTTCCATGGCATGCCATTCTCATCACTAAATAAATAACAAAAACTATGATAATATTTATTAAGCATTTATTCCAACTCAAGCACGATAGCAGGCAGGTGTGCTGCAAGGCCATGAAAGCCGATGAAAATTTGGTCCATTTGGACCAACGGGCTCACCAGTAGTTATAAAGGACCTGTGCACTCCCATAGTGTGAAATGATGGCGACGACAGACTGTGTGCGGGCAAAGCCCGGCACCGCCATGCGCAAAGGTTGTGAAGCTCAAGGCAGGGGATCTCCCCACAAAGCCCGGCACAGCCATGCGCCGAGGTTGTTCAGCTCAAGGCAGGGGGTTCTCCCCACAAAGCCCGACACCGCCATGCGTCGAGGTTGTTCAGCTCAAGGCAGGGGATCTCCCCACAAAAAAGGTCAGATAGGACAGCGGAATGTGAATTATTTTATTAATCCTAAATTATGCTATTTTGGAATAGACGGCGCTTGTGTCTGAATGAAAATGTCACACACATCATGTGGGGATATGGTGAAGTCATGGTGTGCGTTCATGAGGGCCAGGGATGCCATCCGACTTTCTCCCATGGAATATCTTAGGAAGGTCTTCAGACGACGCAGGCAAGAAAATGAGCATTCGGCCTCACAGGAGCCGACAGGGAGGGTGCATCCAATATGGAGTAGGACTTTGATGGATGGAAATTCGTCTCCATCTATTGCGCAGAAACAATCCATGAATGTGCTTGGAAGCGTGTTGTTGGGCTTCCTTCTCCAAAACATCTGCCAGTCTCTAAGCTCATTTATCAGTCCTGCGGGATGTTCCATGTCGTTTTCCCAACGCAATAGCTTCTGATGAAGGGCTGGAATGTCGCAGGTATCGGCGATTATTGTCCCCCATCGCTCCGCGGAGCGAAAAGGGGACTGTGGTGCTGGGCACACATGTTAAACAAAGGTAGGCCACAACGCTTTGGGTTAACTCGAGCTCTTTATTGCTTGCTCACTCATCAGCACTGCCGTGCTCGGGGCTGCGAGCCCGCGTGAAAATCCGGAGGCCACGCCTCACCTGGGGCGTGGCCGACACCCACTGGTGCGCGGAATTACGTCACTGCGCCAGCGAGCCATAGTGTCCGCCACACGCGCCCCCCCCCCCCCCAGAATTCCCGCGCACCTGAAGGGTCAGTTTGCGGGGCAACCGGATGACCCGGCCGAAGCGCCCTCTGGTGGCTGGCGGCATCTGGGATGCCGGGATGCCATCTGGGATGCCTCTGGCGGCATCTGGGATGGGTGCAGGGCAGGGGGGTGGCGTGACGGCGGGGTTGGGCGGTGCCGGGGGTCCGCCCGCCGGCGGGCGGCCCCGACACGGGTGCAGAGCCGCTGGCGGGGGGGTGGTCCAAGTCGAGGTGGGCCGGCTTGAGGCGGTCCATGGAGACGCGGTCAGGAGTACCGCTGATGTCCAGGGTGAAATGCTTCGCCCCGGTCCCCAGCACGCGGAAGGGCCCGTCGTACGGGGGCCGCGGCGGTGTCCGGTGGGCGTCGTGGCGGACGAACACGTACCCCGCCGTGCGAAGCTCCGGGGCGACGTGCATTGGCGGGCAACCGTGGTGCGCCGTCGGCACCGGGGCGAACCTCCGGGCGGTCTCCTGCAGGGCGGAGCGCTGCTGTGCCGTGGACCATGGTGCCGTGGAGTCGGGGAGGAACTCGCCCGGCACTCGCAGCGGTTGTCCGAAGACCAACTCCGCCGTGGATGTGCGCAGGTCGTCCTTGGGCGCCGTCCTGAGGCCCAGCAGGACCCAGGGGAGCATGTCGACCCAGCCGCCGTCGCGGAGGCTGGCCCGGAGCGCGGCCTTCATGGCGCGATGGAAGTGCTCGCACAGGCCGTTGGCCTGGGGGTGGTAGGCCGTGGTGCGGTGCAGCTGGACGCCGAGCCCCCGCGCTACCGCCCCCCAGAGCTCTGAGGTGAACTGGGGGCCGCAGTCGGATGAGATGTCCGAGGGGGCGGCCAAACCAGGCAACCCAAGTGGCAATGAACGCCTGCGCGACGTCCGCCGCCGTCGTTGCTGCCAAAGGCATGGCCTCCGGCCACCGCGTGGGGCGGTCCACCATGGTGAGGACGTGGGTGAAACCCCGCGAGGGGGGCAGAGGTCCCACCAAGTCCACGTGAACGTGGTCGAACCGACGTTCGGGCACGGTAAACGGGGCCAGCGGGGCCTGGGTGTGGCGGTGAACCTTCGCGTGCTGGCACGCGAGGCAAATCCTGGCCCAATCGCGGATGGCCTTCCGGAGGCCATGCCAGACGAACTTGTCGGCGACCAGCTTTTGGGAGGCCTTAGTGCCCGGGTGGGAGAGGCCGTGGATGGCGTCAAAAACCCGGCGCTGCCAGCCAGCGGGCATGATGGGGCGAGGCCGGCCGAGGGAGACGTCGCACAAGAGGGCCGCGCCCGCACCATCGAACGGTACCTAGGTGACGCGGAGGCCCGTGACGGCGGTCCGAAAAGCCTGGACGGCGGGGTCGGCAGACTGGTCTGCCGCCATCCGGGCATAGTCGATCCCGAGGTGGACCGCGTGGGCGACGGACCGGGAAAGGCAATCCGCCACTGGGTTGTCCTTCCCTGCGACATGCCGGATGTCCGTCGTGTACTCGGACACGGCCGAGAGGTGACGCTGCTGCCGGGCCGACCACGGCTCGGCGACCTTGGCCATTGCGAAGACCAGGGGCTTGTGGTCGACGAAGTCCGTGAACGGGCGGCCCTCGAGCAGATGGCGGAAGTGCCGCACCGCCAGGTGGAGCCCGAGCAGCTCGCGGTCAAAGGTACTGTACCGCCGTTCGTGCGGGCGGAGCTGCCGGCTAAAAAACGCCAGCGGCTGCCAAGGTCCCTTCACCCATTGCTCGTGCACCGCGCTTAGCGTGTAGTCCGATGCATCGGTGGTGAGGGCGATCGGTGGATTGGGCGCCGGGTGCGCGAGCATGGTGGCGTTAGCCAAGGCGAGCTTTGCGCCCGCAAACGCCGCATCCATCGGCTCGGTCCAGGCAACGTCGCCTTTGCCCGGCTTCCCCCAGAGGGCCTCGTGCAGGGGGCGCAGGAGCTGGGCGATGCGGGGCAGGAAACGGTAATAAAAGTTCACCATGCCGAGGAACTCCTGAAACCCCTTGATCGTGCGGGGGCGCGGAAAACCCCTGACCGCCTCCACCTTGGCCGGTAAGGGGATGGCCCCGTGCCTGGTGACGCGGTGCCCCAAAAAGTCGATTTCGGTGACGCCGAACCGGCACTTGGCGGGGTTGATGATCAGGCCATGCCGGCCCAGGCGTTCGAAGAGCATGCGGAGATGGCGGAGGTGCTCCTCACGGGACGCGCTTGCGATGAGGGTGTCGTCCAGGTAGACGTACATGAAGTCCAAGTCGCGCAAGACGCTGTCCATAAGCCGCTGGAACGCCTGGGCCGCATTCTTCAACCCGAAGGGCATCCACAGAAACTTGAAGAGGCCGAATGGTGTGATGACGGCCGTCTTCGGTATGTCCTCCGGCCTGACGGGGACCTGGTGGTATCCGCGGATGAGGTCCACCTTGGAGAAGAGGGACATTTTGGCCAACCAGGCAGAAAAGTCCTGGATGTGAGGGACCGGGTAGCGGTCGGGGGTGGTAGCATCGTTGAGGCAGCGGTAGTCTCCGCACGGCCGCCACCCGCCGCCGGGCTTGGGCACAATGTGCAGCGGCGATGCCCATGCGCTGTTGGAGCGCCGGACGATGCCCAGTCACTCCAACGTGGCGAACTCCTCCTGCACCACGGCGAGCTTCACCGGGTCAAGGCGGCGCGCCCGGGCACAGACCGGTGGCCCGACGGTGGGGATGTGATGCTCCACCCCGTGCTTGACGGCCACCGCCAAGAAAGTGGGCTGCGTGAGGGCCGGGAAACTGGCAAGGAGGCGGGTGAACTCGTCCGCTGCCGGAAGAGTGCAGACCAACCTCGCCGGGACCGAACCGCTCAGCAAGCTACTTGGCGAGCCGCTCGGTGAGCCGCCCAGGGAGCTGCTCAACGAACTGCTCAGCGCGCAAGCAAGCGAGCTGAAGGTTTCGGCTTGGACAAGGCGTCTTTGCCTCACGTCCACCAACAGCCCATGCGCACAGAGGAAGTCCGCTCCGAGTAGGCCCATGGGGACACTAGCGGTAACGAACGTCCACTGAAAGCGCTGCCCCCCGAACCGCAGCGAGAGACAACGCTTTCCGAACGTGCAGATGGGTGTGCCGTTGGCGGCAAGCAAAGCGGGGCCCCGGCCCTCAGCTTGCTTGTCGGACGCGGAGGCAGGGAGGACGCTCACCTGCGCTCCCGTGTCGCACAGGAAACGACGACCCGAGGAGGTGTCTGTTATGAACAGAAGGCTGCCAGTATGGCTGACGCTTATGGCAGGAAGCGAGCGCTGGCCTGCCAAAAGTACAAGGCGGGTGGCAGGACCTGGCCTTGTGGCCGAACCTGGTATGGAAGTGGCACCAGGTCTGGCCCGGTGGTGGTTGTCGTGCCGGTTGTGACGACGGTGGTGGGCGGGGTGTGGCGACGGCCACGCGCGGATCCGCCAAACCTACGCCATGTTCGGGAGGATCCGAACGCCATGCCACGTGGCGATCCGAACCACTCGCGCCGTACGCGGCGCCGGGATCCACGACGGCCGTGCTATATGCCGGCCGTGCGTCGTGGGCTGCGAAAAACTTGTCCGCCTCCCTGGCCAGGGCGCGCGGTTCCGTAATGGTCGAACCGGCGAGCGCGAGCCGTACCTGTACAGGTAGCTGGCGGTGGAAGAGAGCACGGAAAAGGAAATCCGCGTGGCCGTCGCCGAGCAGGGACAGTATGTAATCCATGCAGGCGGACGGTCGTGTGTCGCCGAGGACGGGAAGGTCCAAAAGACGGTCAGCGCGGTCGGCCTCTGTGAGGCCAAACGTGTCGAGGAGAAGTCGCTTGAGTGCCGCGTACTTGCTCTCGCCCGGCGGGTGCCGGAGGAAGGACATGACTTGGGCGGCCGTGCCAGATCCAAGGACAGCGACCACGTAAAAGTACCTCGTGTCGTCCGCCGTGACGCCCCGGAGCTGGAATTGGGCCTCGGCCTGTAGAAACCAGGTGTCGGCCTGCGCTTCCCAGAACTCCGGTAGCTTGATCGCGACAGCTTTGGTGGCCATAGCGCGTTCGGGGAACAGCAACGGCTGAACCAGTTGGAGGTCACCAGTGTGGTGCTGGGCAAACACGTTAAACAAAGGTAGGCCACAACGCTTTGGGTTAACTCGAGCTCTTTATTGCTTGCTCACTCGTCAGCAATGCCGTGCTTGGGGCTGCGAGCCCGCGTGTATATCCGGAGGCCACGCCTCACCTGGGGCGTGGCCGACACCCACTGGTGCGCGGCATTACGTCACTGCGCCAGCGAGCCATCGTGTCCGCCAAAGGACTATGGTTTTCCCCTCCGTCCGTGTGTCCGTCCATCCGTGCATGCGTGCGTGCATAAGCCAAGGACCGCATTAGAATTTGGTGTGTGGGTGCAACCCACGTCAAAATCCAAGATGGCCGCCGCCATGTATGTTTGATGCCATGTATGTCTGAACATTGTGAGCTGAATATCTTGAAAAATAAGGGAAGTACCAACTTCTAATCTGGTTTGTGGGTGTATCTCGGCACAAGGAAGAAAGCTATTGAAAATTGGGTCGCCACGTCAAAATGCAAGATGGCCGCCGCCATGTATGTCTGAACCTTGTGAGATGAATATCTTGAAAAATAAGCGAAGTACCAACTTCTAATTTGGTGTTTGGGTGTATCTCGGCATAAGGAAGAACACTGTTTAAAATTGGGTCGCCACGTCAAAATCCAAGATGGCCGACACCATATGTATGTCTGAACATTGTGAGCGAAATATCTTGAAAAATAAGCGAAGTACCAACTTCTAATCTGGTGTGTGGGTGTATCTCGGCATAAGGAAGAAACCTGTTGAAAATTGGGTCGCCACGTCAAAATCCAAGATGGCCGCCGCCATGTATGTCTGAACCTTGTGAGATGAATATCTTGAAAAATAAGCGAAGTACCAACTTCTAATCTGGTGTGTGCATGTAGCTAGGCACAAGGAAGAAGGCTATTGAAAATTGGGTCGCCACGTCAAAATCCAAGATGGTCGCCGCCATGTATGTCTGAACCTTGTGAGATGAATATCTTGAAAAATAAGTGAAGTACCAACTTCTAATTTGGTGTGTGGGTGTATCTCGGCATAAGGAAGAACGCTATTTAAAATTGGGTCGCCACGTCAAAATCCAAGATGGCCGCCGCCATGTATGTCTGAACCTTGTGAGATGAATATCTTGAAAAATAAGTGAAGTACCAACTTCTAATTTGGTGTGTGGGTGTATCTAGGCATAAGGAAGAACGCCATTTAAAATTGGGTCGCCACGTCAAAATCCAAGATGGCCGCCCAGCGTCTTCCACTTTGTCAACTTGCATCACTTCACCGACGGGGGACCTAGGCGTAATGCTTGTTGCAGATGGCATCAGCAGAAACAGATCACTACCTTCCCGATTTTCAGCACAGATTCGGGTGTCCATTTCCTGGTTGAGGTGGTCTAGAAATGGAATGGACTTGTTTCTGAGGTAGAAGAACAAGGGGGTATTGGCGGCAGTGTTCGGACATGGATTTGTCATTTTACAAATCTCGGCATTGTGACGTCACCTCCTACAGATTCTATCCTACAGATCCACCTGCACTCTTGACCCCATCCCCTCCAGCTTTGTCAAGGCCTCCCTCCCTGCTCTCTCTCCACTTATCATTGCAACAATAAACTCCTCCCTGTCTACAGGCATCGTCCCACCATCCCTCAAAATTGCTGCTGTTACCCCCATTCTAAAAAAACCTGGTCTAAACCCTGACACCCTAAATAACTTCAGACCCATCTCCAACCTACCCTTTCTGTCAAAAGTTTTGGAACGCGCTGTAGCCACGCAACTCAAACATCACCTCTCTGCCAATAACCTGTATGAAACATTCCAATCTGGATTCCGCTCCAACCACAGTACTGAAACTGCTCTCCTCAAAATCACCAACGACCTTCTCCTCTCCTCTGACGCTGGCAACCTCAACATTCTCGTCCTCCTCGACCTCAGCGCTGCCTTTGACACCATCGATCACACCATCCTCCTCACCCGACTTAAATCCATCTTTAACGTTACCGGCACTGCCCTCTCTTGGATTAAATCATACCTCTCTGACAGACGCCAGTTCATCTCCATCAATAACTGCAAATCCCCCACTGCTCCCCTCCCCCAAGGTGTCCCCCAAGGTTCAGTTCTTGGCCCCCTCCTCTTCATCCTTTACCTGTCCCCCCTCGGTCACTTAATCCGCCGTCATGGTCTCCAATTCCACTGCTTCGCCGATGACATCCAGCTTTTCATCTCCACCAAGTCCGTCTCCACCGACACCCACTCTATCCTGACAAACTGCATCTCTGAAATAAAATCCTGGCTTCAAATCAACTTCCTCAAACTTAACTGTGATAAATCTGAAATAATCATCATTGGCCCAAAAACGCTCACAAAATCCACCCATAACTTTGCCCTCAACATCGACGGTATCCCAGTATCCACCTCCCCTCTCATCCGGAATATTTGCGTCATCTTTGACCAAACCCTCTCCTTCGACAAATACACTAAACAGATCACAAAGACAGCCTTCTTTCACCTGAAAAACATCGCCCGTCTTCGCTCATCCCTCTCCTCCACGGCTGCAGAAACCCTCATCCACGCCTTCATCACCTCCCGTCTGGACTACTGCAATAGCCTCCTCTATGGTTCACCCTCAACAATCACCAATAAACTCCAATACATTCAGAACTCCGCTGCCCGTCTACTCACCCATTCCCAGACCCGTGACCACATCACCCCCGTCCTTTACAAGCTTCACTGGTTCCCCATCTCCCAGAGAATCCAGAACAAAATCCTCCTCTTGACCTACAAAGCCCTCCATAACCTGGCCCCATCCTACCTGGCTGACCTCCTCTCCAGATACACTCCCACCCGCAACCTCCGCTCTGCTGGTACCAACCTCCTGACCCCCCCCCCCCCATCCGGACCAAATTCAGATCCTGGGGGGAAAGGGCCTTCTCCATCGCTGCTCCCACCCTCTGGAACTCACTACCTCACACCATCAGAGACTCCTCCTCACTCACCACATTCAAAACATCACTCAAGACCCACCTGTTCAGCACTGCATTCAACATTCAACCCACAGCATTTAACCCCTGACTATCACTTCTCTTTCTCCCTCCTTTTGCTTTAAATATTTCCCTATTGATTCTTGACTTTTTGCAATTGTTGTTTTCATGTTTTGTTATGCATTATGTTTTGCACTCTGTCAAAGCGCCTTTGGGCTTCATGAAAAGCGCTATACAAAATAAATGAATTATTAATATTATTATTATCATGGCCTCAGCGTGATCGAACCAAAGAGAGAATTCAGTGTCAGCATTTGACCGAAGTTGAGTGAGCGCGTGCTTCTTGTCGTCAATCATAGAGTATGCCTCCAGCACATCCATGCCGTTGCGTTTCAGATGAGCAGGGGGGAGGGGGGTGCGCACCCCCTGCACCCCCCCCCCCCACCTGGATCCGCCGCTGGATTACAAAACAAAAATGTATTGTAAAAATGTAAAAATGATTACAAAACAAATATGTATATTCTCATGTGTTCTCTTTGTATCAAGTTTGAACAAAAAATGTCCATGCATGTCCAGTAAATGGTTAGGGACACGTTTAAATAACAAAATGGCTGCCAGTCGGCCATATTGGATATGAAAACGAAAGAAAATGACGTGCATATGTAAGTCATCATTCATTATCTTTGTTCCAAGTTTTAACAAGATCAGTAAATGTATTCCTGAGAAATGTTGGAGGACGTGTTCAACATTGTTTTTTACAACTGTAATGGCCACCAGTCGGCCATCATTGCTTGCATCGTGAAAAAATGTATGTACATATTGTTACGGTCCGTGGTTAAGGATGTTGGTTTGCCGATCGGATGGCACCGCGACCTAACAGTTACCCCGATTAACCCTTCCCGAACGTTGGCTGGATCGCGCCACAGATATTCAATATGGAAAAGACAAAAACGACGGATGTGAAGAAAAGGAAGAAGAAGACGAAAAAAAGGTTGAAAATACTACTAAATTTATTTACTATTTACAGGGTCAAAATAACCAAGGAGAAGGAAAGATAAGAAAATAATTTACGGAAGCTTTTAGAGACACAGTGAAAATACTAGCTTATCTAACAGGCTTAACTTATTCCCAGGGACAAGACAAAAGACAGACTATGAACACACTTACACGGGGAATGATGATAGGAATGGCAGGTGGATGGCTGGAGGGAGAGGGAGGTCCAACGGGTCCTGCAGCACGATCGGCGCGTTGGGCAGCCACCGTTCCTTCGCGGCCCTGCTCCAAACTGCCGTCCAGGCCCCAAGCTGCTGTGGCTGCAGTTTCGGTGGCTCAAGCTGCTGTGGATGCAGTTTCGGTGGCTCAAGCTGCTGTGGATGCAACCGCCACTCTTGTCATGGACCTCTCTTTGTCATGGACCTCTCTTTGTCATGGACCTCTCTATGTCATGGACCTCTCTTTGTCATGGACCTCTCTTGTCATGGACCTCTCTACGCAGCTCTTCACCACTCTTGCGCGCGCGCTTTTATAACGCCCCCGGCGATTAAGCCACCGGCCTTCAGGACACGCCCATCGGTGTCCTCGGCCATGGTTGGTCGCGCGACCCTCTGGCTCCACCCTTGATGACGACGGGCGGGCACGCCTTTCTTCCCCAACCCGAGCACATGTTCAATGGCGGCAATTGTAGTTGGCAATGCGAATGGCAATTGACGAAAGGGGAAATGGAGGTTTTGGGAATGGGAATGAAAGATGAAGGGAATCTATCTTTTTCACTTGGTGCAATGGAGTGTCATTTTAATGGAAGACAAAGCCTTAATCTAATACACAGAATAAGGAAATAAACTACTGAACAGGGATATTATAGTGTCCTTCAATGTATGCTTTATGGAATTAACTACCGGGACGCCCTTTGACCTTTACACAACACTGGAGGCAGGAGGGGCCAGAATCAAGCAATAATAATAATAAAGCACACAATAAAAAAAATACAATCCTCATATCCGCAACAATATGTATACCATGTTTGAACTTTTTGTGTATACCATTTATGAAAAAAATGGTGTCATATGTTGTCTTTTTGCCAAGTATGAACAAAATCGGTCCATCCATTTCCAATATATGGTTGCGGACGCAAAGACGGACTGGCGAGACCCAATCCATACGACCCTGTTTCTGACTAAGTCCAGAGGGTGTAAAAAAAATTAAAAAATAAATATAATATAGACATGCCAAAGCTTTTCGGACCGCTCTCGTCGGGGAAAATTACACGAGCAGGATGAAGTAGTACAGCATACACGTTTTTATAGACAGAGTAATTAGCTCAACGCTCATTGATTGATGCAGTATGCACCCAATAGGATCAGAGCATGGATCACATGTCGATGATTCACCAGTTGTTGTGATCTGATATTCGTTCACTCAGTGAACATGGTCAAAACAGATACAATGTACACACAAATTACTTGTGTCGACAAAGTATAGGATCATTTGACTTGTTAAATGCTTTTCATAAACAATACACCTGACGATTAGTTTTTGTGAATTCATCACAATTTGTTGCTCATTGTTGTTTGAAGGTGCCACAGTCAAGGTGCAGTGAACCATGTGAACCTGGGACACGACACATTGCCTTAATAGGCCTTCCTGTTTGCTGCTTCAAATGTGTTTCTTGCAATTTTGGAGAATTTTCAAATGATTCAGGTTCGTGCAAAGGAATGAGATTTGTTTCACTAACTTAGCATGTACATGTACATAAGAAATCAAAACACACAAAAAATACACAAATACAGTCCATTCAGAAAGTATTCAGACCCCTTCACCTTTTTCACATTTTGTTATGTTGCAGCCTTGTGCTGAAATCGTTTAAATTCATTTTTTCCCTCATCAATCTGCATTCAATACCCCATAATGACAAAGAGAAAACAGGATTTTAGAATGTTTTGCAAATTTATTTAAAATAAAAAACTGTTAATTCACATTGACATAAGTATTCATACCCTTAACTCAGTACTTAGTTGAAGCACCTTTGGCAGCGATTACAGCCTCGAGACTTCTTGGGTATGATGCGACAAGATTTGCACACCTGGATTTGGGGATTTTCTGCCATTCTTCTCTGCAGATCCTCTCAAGCTCTGTCAGGTTGGATGTGGACCGTCGGTGGACAGCCATTTTCAAGTCTCTCCAGAGATGTTCGATTGGATTCAAGTCAGAGCTCTGGCTGGGCCACTCAAGGACCTTCACAGAGTTGTCCCTAAGCCACTCCTGCATTGTCTTGGCTGTGTGCTTGGGGTCATTGTCCTGTTGGAAGGTGAACCTTCGGCCCAGTCTGAGGTCCTCAGCGCTCTGTTTCAGGTTTTCTTTGAGGATATCTCTGTACTTTGCTCTGTTCATTTTCCCTCAACCCTGACTAGTCCCCCAGTCCCTGCTGCTGAAAAACACCCCCACAGCATGATGCTGCCACCACCATGCTTCACCGTTGGGATGGTATTGGGCAGGTGTTGAGCGGTGCCTGGTTTCCTCCAGACATAACGCTTAGAATTGAGGCCAAACAGTTCAATATTGGTTTCATCAGACCACAGAATCTTGTTTCTCACAGTCTGAGAGTCCTTTAGGTGCTTTTTTGCAAACTCCAAGTGGGCTTTCATGTGTCTTTCACTGAGGAGAGGCTTCAGTCTGGCATCTCTGCCATAAAACCCAGATCGGTGGAGTGTTGCAGTGATGGTTGTCCTTCTGGAAGTTTCTCCCATCTCCACACAGGATCTCTGGAGCTCAGCCAGAGTGACCATCGGGTTCTTGGTCACCTTTTACCAAGGCCCTTCTCCACCGATTGCTCAGTTTGGCTGGGCGGCCAGCTCTAGGAAGAGTCCTGGTTGTTCCAAATTTCTTCCATTGAAGAATTATGGAGGCCACTGTGCTCTTGGGAACCTTCAATGCAGCAGAATTTTTTTTGTCGGCTTCCCCAGATCTGTGCGTCGACACAATCCTGTCTCTGAGCTCTGCAGGCAGTTCCTTCGACCTCATGGCTTGGTTTTTGCTCTGATATGCATTGTCAGCTGTGAAACCTTATAAAGACAGGTGTGTGCCTTTCCAAATCATGTCCAATCAATTTAATTTACCACAGGTAGACTCCAATCAGGGTGTAGAAACATCTGAAAGATGATCAAGAGAAACGGGAGGCACCTGAGCTAAATTTAAAGTGTCATAGCAAAGGGTCTGAATACTTATGTCAATGTGATATTTCAGTTTTTTCTTTTTAATAAATTTGCAAAAGTTTTTTAAATCCTGTTTTCTCTTTGTCATTATGGGGTATTGAGGGCAGATTTATGAGGGAAAAATGAATTTAAACGATTTCAGCCAAAGGCTGCAACAAAACAAAATGTGAAAAAAGTGAAGGGGTCGGAATACCTTCTGAATGCCCTGTACATTCATTATATTCTGAATTAATTATAATTTCAGGAATATGTGCTACATCTTGTTTGACACAGATGTCCAAAATATCAGATCTGTAACTTGTTTGGAACTTGGTTGATCACACGCTCTAAAGATCCACATCTGCTGAATATAGATTTGAACATGACGGGTGTAGGAGCAATATTTCTGTACATAAACGATGTAATGTCCACACATTGACCACTTGTAAATGTTTAATATTACTGGGAAAATACTCATTCGATTGACAAAAAAGTTACAACAGAGATGCAGAGTCTAGCCGGTTTACACCGCAATAGTAACAACAAATCGGGCGAGTATTCTTCCCCGATTCAGCTGTCTTCACTCCATTTATAGTGACCGAGAACAAAGGATGAGATTTGGTTGGATCCTAAAAGTTGGAGGAAGTAGGGAGGGGGGATCTGGGGATGGGGAGTTCTTGACAACCAAGAAGGGAGGGGGGAGATCTGGGGACGGGGCGTTCTTTATAATAAAGTAGGGAGGGGGAGATCTGGGGACGGGGAATATTGATAAAGTAGGGAGGGGAGATCTGGGGACAGGGTGTTCTTGATAATAAATTAGGGAGGGAGAGATCTGGGGACGGGGAATTCTTGATAACAAAGTAAGGAGGAGGACTTCTGGGGTCGGGGAATTCTTGATAACAAAGTAGGGAGGGGGAGATCTGGGGACGGGGAGTTCTTGACAAACAAGTAGGGAGGGGGAGATCTGGGGACGGGGAATTCTTGATAACAAAGTAAGGAGGAGAAGTTCTGGGGTCGGGGAATTCTTGATAACAAAGTAGGGAGGGGGAGATCTGGGGACGGGGAGTTCTTGACAACCAAGTCGGGAGGAGGAGATCTGGGGACAGAGAATTCTTGATAATAAAGTAGGGAGGGGGAGATCTGTGGACGTGGAGTTCTTGATAACAAAGTAGGGAGGGGGAGATCTGGGGACGGGGAATTCTTGATAACAAAGTAAGGAGGAGGAGTTCTGGGGTCGGGGAATTCTTGATAACAAAGTAGGGAGGGGGAGATCTGGGGATGGGGAGTTCTTGACAAACAAGTAGGGAGGGGGAGATCTGGGGACGGGGAATTCTTGATAACAAAGTAAGGAGGAGGAGTTCTGGGGTCGGGGAATTCTTGATAACAAAGTAGGGAGGGGGAGATCTGGGGACGGGGAGTTCTTGACAACCAAGTCGGGAGGAGGAGATCTGGGGACAGGGAATTCTTGATAATAAAGTAGGGAAGGGGAGATCTGGGGACGTGGAGTTCTTGATAACAAAGTAGGGAGGGGGAGATCTGGGGACGGGGAGTTCTTGACAACCAAGTAGGGAGGAGGAGATCTGGTGATGGGGAATTCTTGATAACAAAGTAGGGAGGAGAAGTTCTGGGGATTGGGAGTTCTTGATAACAAAGTAGGGAGTAGATCTGGGGACAGGAATTCTTGACAACAAAGTAGGGAGTAGATCTGGGGACAGGAATTCTTGACAACAAAGTAGGGAGGGGTAGATCTGGGGATGGGGACTTCTTGATAACAAATTAGGGAGGGGAAGATCTGGGGATTGGGAGTTCTTGATAACAAAGTAGGGAGTAGGAGATCTGGGGATAGGTAATTCTTGATAACAAAGTAGGGAGGGGGAGATCTGGGGACGGGGAGTTATTGATAACAAAGTAGGGAGGGGGAGATCTGGGGACGGGGAGTTCTTGATAATAAAGTAGGGAGGGGGAGATCCGGGGATGGGGAATTCTTGATAACAAAGTAGGGAGGGGGAGATCTGGGGACGGGGAATTCTTGATGACAAAGTATGGAGGGGGAGATCTGGGGACGGGGAATTCTTGATAACAAAGTATGGAGGAGGAGATCTGGGGACAGGGAATTCTTGATAACATGGAGGAGGAGATCTGGGGACGGGGAATTCTTGATAACACATTATCTCCCCAGTTGGTCAACAAGGAATTCAATTGTATCAGAAAAAGCAGGAGCGCCAGAAGATGCTTGTTTTGTAAAACAAAGTATTCACAGATCTTATCCCCAAGTTGGTATTTACACAGTTCTGCAAAGAGAGATATGTCGATGTCTTTCCATCACATTGGCAACTATTGGTGCCGACCAAAGTCTGTAAGTTATGCTTTCAAATCCCTGAGCTGGATTGAAATGTATATGAACAAATTATATACACACATCCTTAATAATATAATTAATCCTTCTTCTACAAGATTCTTATAAACTGTAACGCAGTATTGTTAAGATTCATCAAATATATATTACTGAACTATTTCTATCATCACATCTCATATTGATGTTCTTCTCATTAACAATACATTGGATATTTGGTACCTACATGAGGATTTTTTCTGAGAAGAGATCCGAAAGAGCATTTGTCATCATAATGGATATCATTTAACTATCTTGAAAATTAAAAAGGACGAGGGACAAATTTCAATTGAGATGCCAGCGATAACTCGCTTACTCCCGTGGATAGATATCTCATGAACACTTTAGAAGTTTAATACTTCGACACGGGCAAAGTTGTTGATTATGCGCTGACATTCGCCAAATTGGATGGACCTAACAATTTCTGTGATTGTTTGCTTCAAGTCAAATATCCCCAAAAACACACAATTTGGTGGGCTTAGATCAGGGGAATGTGGAGACCACTTGATGCTGAAGTAGCGGCCAATCACGCTCTCACCCTAATGGCTTAACGTCAACCACTCATGGGACTCGCATGCGGTGTGAGGTGGTTGCCCCACCCTGTTGAAACCATTGGTCTTCCTTTCAAAAGCTTTTACTCCGACCAAGAGCAGCCCATAACTCATTGGGAACTTTAATGTAGTGCTGGGAGTTGATGTTCATGGCAGTACCGCCCTCACCTTGGAACCATGCTTGCTCATTGCACACCAGGTTATACACGAGAACTGAATGTAAGGAACTCGGGCAAGCTACAATGGGCGGTACTGTGCCCCAGAAGGCATTCCTTGTTCTCAATTTCTTTTTGAGATATCCGGTTCACTGACAAACAAACAAGAAAGACGTGCAGAGCATGATATCTTACTATAATTCACCAAATGTCCGTCCGTCCGTTTGTCTGTCCGTCTGACTGTCTGTCTGTCTGTTCAAAGGTACTGCAAAAACAGCTGAACCGATCGCAAAGATATTTTGGGTGGGTAATCCTGGGATCTCCAGGAGTAAAATAAGCCTTTTAGCTTTTCCAATTTCAGCTTTGGTCTCCAGCATTCTCAGGTTTGGACTCGCGCATAACATTCACGTTCGCATTACGTTCATTGTGACGATGTTTTCATTGTGACGATGTTGTTTTCCCGGGTGCCGCACAAACAGCTGCACCGAAGACCTCGGACAAAGACCCTTTTTAGGACACGGGTTGAATCCCTGCTTGAGAGAATTCCAACCCCCTCCCCGCCATCACGGCCATCTCTCCAACTCACAATCCCACGAGGTATGTGGAAAGGACGACCCAAAACCAATTATCTTCTTTTCGATTCGTATATAAACATCATTAAAAGTAAATAATGACCTCGGCCAAAGTTCAAACGACGGACGTTTAATCTCCACATGAGAGAATTCCACATAGCTATTTGGGTGGTGTATACGCTAACAGATCGCTGTCTCCATCGATCTTGCCAAGGCCGTAACAGCTGTCGGCTCAAAATCCTTTTAACCGTTGCTTTATTTGACAACTTAACTTCACCAACTTAGGCTTAACAACTTAGTCGTATCATATATTAGTTTGACGTAGGCTTAACAACAACTTTGGCTTAGTTTGACAACTTAGGCTTAACTTAACCATAACAGTGATGTGGCTTTTATTGAAATTCTAAAGATACTGTTTAGATTTTGATGATTTGCGTGTGATATGATTTAACGGATGTTTATATAAATCGTTTAAAATAAAAAAACCTTAAATTTATGATATTTTACCTTTTCATTTGGGCCTCCCAATTGAAGTCCCACCCACAGGGTGGGTACCGTTGCTAGTTTTCAAAACCCACCATCCCCCCCACACCCGCCCCCCAAAAGGTTGCCATGGATACATCAAATTGTCCATTTCAATCGATTTAAATTCACGATATTAATCAAAGCTTGGGTCAAGCAGATGAACATTGATTATTTTTCAGATGAAAATTGATGAATTTTAGAGGTTTGACCTTGACTTGATCTTTGACATTTTGACCTCAAAAATAGTTGTTTTCCCAATTCAGTGATGCAATGTGAAATTGTTGTTTAATTTTCAAGTTGACAGGATTAAAATTGACAATTTTTCAGATGAAAATTGATGATTTTAGAAGTTTGACCTTGAGTTGACCTTTGACCTTTTGACCTCTCCTTACCTTTTGACCTTATCTCTACAACTTCTTAAAGTTTAATGATGATCATTTCAGAATTGTGACCTGTGGGCGATTGGCAGACAGACAAAGAGACAGAATATCAAAGTTGACCGACCAATATACTTGAGAAATCATCGATTTTGCAAGTAACAAACAGATAAACAGACAAACAGACAAGGGTAAAAATATAGCCTCCATTTACCTTCGGTGCCGTAGATTATAATGTAATGCTGCATAGAACGGAGGGTTTCTTTTGGCACACCCAGGTAAATGCAGTAATCAAATAATATGAATGATGTTAACGAATACGCACCATGAACGTATCCACAGATTCATACGAGTGCAACCGCTGCCCCAACTATTACTCATCCAATGATCATCGGGACAATTGTTTCCCATCACCTGAAGAATATTTATCTTTCTCAGAAACTATGACAATCACACTTCTATCCCTTATATTGTTGGGATTGATGATGAGTCTTGTCATTGGAACTCTCCTTCTGTATCACAGGAACAAACCAAATTTTAAAGTTGCTGATATCAAATTCGAAATATTCCTGTTGTTTGCTCTTTCTTTGACTCTTTTGAGCAGTTTATCATTCTTTGGACGACCAAATGAATTGTCCTGTCATTTTCGAGAACCTGGGACATGCTTTTGCCTGGCAGTCGTCTTCTCTTATTATGCTCGAAAAATATTTTGCAAAGTCTCCTCTTTTCAAGGTGGGCTTGTTCTGATTCATAAAATAGTAATTGGAAGTAAATAAGCACAACACTTTTAAACAAAATAAAAAATACACACGTGCAGATAATTTTTCAATTTAATTCAGAATAACTTTTATTTTCCATGACATCACAAGAGATCAAATTTACAATTGTTTCAAATTAGTGAACAGCATCATCCCTGAAAGCACAAAGTTTGTGACAGGGCAGTAGTGTGAATATGTTAGTTTCCAGGGTTGCTTTAAAGCCGTTCCAGGGTTGCTTTGGCTCTATGCTTGGGGTCATTGTCCAGTTGGAACGTCAATTTTCGCTGCTGTCTCAGGTCTTTTGCACTCTGAAGCAGGTTCTCCTCAAGGATTTGCCTGTATTTGGCTCCATTCATTGTTCCCTCTATCCTTACAAGTCTCTCATAATTATCTGCTGTGAAAAGTGAGAACCTCTATAATAAAGTATTACAATTAGAATGTGAGTACGTCTCTGAATTATGTACAATTAGAATGTGAGTACGTCTCTAAATTATGTACAATTAGAATGTGAGTACTTCTATAAATTATGTCCAATTAGAATGTGAGTACGTCTACAAAGTATGAAGAATTAGAATGTGAGTATGTCTATAAAGTATGTGCAATTAGAATGTGAGCATGTCTATAAAGTATGTCTAATGTGAATGATTACATCTATAAAGTATGTACTATTAGAATGTGAGTATGTTTATAAATTATGTTCAATTAGAATGTGAGTACGTCTATAAATTATGTACAATTAGAATGTGAGTACGTCTACAAATTATGTACAATTAGAATGTGAGTATGTGTATTGAGTATGTACAATTAGAATGTGAGTACGTCTATAAAGTATGTGCAATTGGAATGTGAGTAAATCTATATATTATGTACAATTAGAATGTGAGTATGTCTATAAAGTATGTACAATTAGAATGTGAGTACGTCTATACCGTATGTACAATTAGAATGTGAGTACGTCTATAAAGTATGTGCAATTGGAATGTGAGTAAATCTATATATTATGTACAATTAGAATGTGAGTATGTCTATAAAGTATGTACAATTAGAATGTGAGTACGTCTATAAATGATGTACCATTAGAATGTGAGTAAATCTATATATTATGTACAATTAGAATGTGAGTACGTCTATAAAGTATGTGCAATTGTAATGAGTAAATCTATATATTATGTACAATTAGAATGTGAGTACGTCTATAAAGTATGTACAATTAGAATGTGAGTACGTCTATAAATTATGTACCATTAGAATGTGAGTAAATCTATATATTATGTACAATTACAATGTGAGTACGTCTATAAAGTATGTACAATTAGAATGTGAGTACGTCTATAAATTATGTACCATTAGAATGTGAGTGCGTCTATAAATTATGGACAATTAGAATGTGAGTACGTCGATAAAGTATTGTCATGTGACTACCCTATGGTGAACACCGCAGTGTGACATGGAGGACCAAATGAGATTAACACTCTGAGGCGTTCATTCAAAATATTGTGGAGAATACTTGTGGGGGGGGGGGGAGGAGTGAGGCTGAAGAGCTTACCTTCAAGGGTCCACCCGACGTCCTTGACCCTGCAATAAATCACTTCAAACTGACGTGGAATTAAAATGCACAAAAATGCCGGATTTATTATAGAAAGTGCCAGTAACAAAGAAAACATGATAAAACTGTATTCCTAATTGGAGCGCTCCCACACAGACGTGAATATGGACAAAGGATAAATTAACTGGAAAATATATAGGTGTGATTTGTGGCACTTATCTCCAATGGGCTGGTGTATCTCGTCAGGAATCGTCAAAAATCGTCTGAGGCCTTGGCGGAAAAATGCGCTGGCTGCACTGGCATGGGCGCAAACTAGGCCTCACACACCCGCGTTCCCCAGCCATGCTTTTCTTCATCATCCATGCATGGGAAACCGCAGATCTCAGTCCGCAGCTCTTGCTCCTCATGATCACTAGCAAGATGACGGAACACGACTGTCACGACTGATGACGGAACACGAACACGAACTGATAAAGCATCCTTGCGCAAGAGAAATAAAACGTGACCATTTGCTATGGGATCCAGAACGAGAAGGCAAAATGTCGACACACAACCGTCAACCACCAGACCCAAAACGAGCGGGAAAATGTCGCCGTTCCACCTATTTTGTACTTGAGGCTCTGACGTCATCCCATGACGTCTCCACTCCTATCAGCGAGTTTCATCTTACCAGTCCTTGTGTCAATCAAATCCTGGACCAATCACTGCTCTTCAAGATGTGGCCTCATGAACCTGCCTGTGATTGTGTGCTCACTAAGTCGGTGTTATCAGCGATAGTGCTTGATGCCTGGGTTCCGGTTGGTTTTTAATTAGTGTGGTTAATGGCAGATTTCTTACTAGGTGTGAAGTGCGGTGTCATAAGGAACACAGGAAAAGATTACAGAGGCAATTACATACATGGGATTAATTTACCCATAATCCCTCGCTAATTAACAAACCCCACCCCTCTCATGGAAAGGAAGATACAAGCTTACCCAACATACGGTCTGCTTGAATTTCCTACTTATGATACATCGAGGTTTCTTCTTCTACACGACAGTCGGAGCACACTAATCTATACACTCTACCTGGCTCTAAGGTAATCATTGTCTAGCAGGATAAACGTAACAGTATGTAGAATTAGAATGTGAGAACATCTATGGATTATGTACAATTAGAATGTGAGTATGTCTGTAAAGTATGTACAATTAGAATGTGAGTACATCGATAAAGGATGTATAATTAAAATGTGAGTACATCTTTGAAGTATGAACAATTAGAATGTGAGTATGTCTATAAAGTATGTAAAATTAGAATGTGAGTACATCTATGAATTATGTGCAATTAGAATGTGAGTATATCTATACAGTAAGTACAATTAGAATGTGAGTACGTCTGGAAAGTATTGTCGGGCGATTGCCCTCAGTTAATACCGTGGGATCGCGGATGGCCAAACGAACTTTAATGGAGGTGATTATTCAATGACGTATTTGACTAGGCAGCATGGGAGGAAGAAGGAAGAGGAAGAAGCGGCGATCTCTTACCTCACAGCTCCGACGGCAGCCCTTGATCCTGTAGGAAATGAAATCAAGCAAACGAAAACCCGAATTCAATGTACAAAAAGAAACGATTTATTATGCAGAACCCGAGAACAATGGATGCGCCGGTAAATAACTGTGATTCCAAAATCGGGATCCCACCCACCTCACTTCAACAACAGCATAGGGGAATGAATTAAGCAAAAATAACTGTTGTGTGCACGTTTGTATTGGCTTTTCTTTGTGCGTCAGGAATTGTCCGGTCTCAGTACGTCGTCCGAACACAGCTCCAGTTGGCGGGAACTGCTCGGTCGTTGGCGCGAACTGCTTGGTCATTGGCGCAAACCAGGCCCCGGCGCGCCCTTGCTCGCTCGGCCCCAATGAAGGCCTCCTGCGCGAGGCGAACGAGTGTGCACTCAGCGCAGCCCGCTCCCCAACCATGCCCTTCCTCAAGAACGTGGCACGGAAACCGCGGCTCTTCGTTCTTGGGGCTCTGCCATTTTACGAACACCCCGCATACAGTCTCTCCTCGGTTCGCAACCACAGGTCACGTCCCACACTCTGCAGACCTGGACAAAATCACAGACTGGGCAAACAAGTGGAACATGTCTTTCAATCCTGACAAATCTCACACTCTTATGATGTCTATCCGAAAAGACTGACTGTACAACCCTCCCATCCACTTTCTGAATAATCCTCTCCAAGAAGTTCTGTCACTCAAGCTTTTGGGTCTCACTATCTGCCATGATCTTTCCTGGGAAAACCACATTTCAAATCTGGTCTCCAAAGCCAGTCGCCGACTGGGCATCCTCTGTCGTGCGAAGTC
This sequence comes from Myxine glutinosa, assembly GCF_964187855.1. Taxonomy (NCBI): domain Eukaryota; kingdom Metazoa; phylum Chordata; class Myxini; order Myxiniformes; family Myxinidae; genus Myxine; species Myxine glutinosa. The sequence continues at coordinate 200,644,184 of NC_136263.1, read as the reverse complement.
CTTCCTTGGCACACCTGAGCTCCTCACCACATACAAGGCTTTCATCCACAGCTCAATGGAATACTGCTCTCCCCTCTGGGCTGGTGCTCCTGCCTCACACCTAGCTCGTCTTCACGCTGTTGAAACCAAAGCATTCAGAATCATTGGAATCTCCCGCGATGAAGCTAACGCCAAGGGCCTCTCACTCACTCACCGCAGGCAGGTTGGTGGTCTTTCCGTCTTCTACCAACTCCTCTCTGGCCTTGCCCCCCCCCCCCCAGCTCTCTCTGGGCTCTGTCCCGCAAATATTCCTACAGGTCGCACAAGATCTGCCTGCAACCCTCTTATGGTTAAACTGCCAAAATCAAGACTCTCTGCTCACCTTCACTCCTTCATTCCTCCTTTCTCCCGCTTCTGGAACAAACTCCCTCACTCTCTTCAATCCCACTCCACCCTCCAGGTCTTTAAAACATCTGTTCACCACCATCTCTTATCTTCCCCCATCCAAAACCTTGATCTTTTCTACCCCCGCTAATCTCACCCCAATTCCACTTTTTTGAAATACCAACTTCTGTCCTGGAATTCCTTGGTGTCCTTGTGTTTTATACTTCTCCCTCCCCCCGCCCCCTTCCCACGCCTCCTCCCCCCAAGCCCTCTCCCTTCCACACATCTCCCTGCTCTCAAATGTTGTGTTCGTGTGCTTCTCCTTCTCTCCCCATCTTGTCTTCCGCTCCCTCTTTTTATATATTTTGTTTGTCTGGTTGATTTGTTTGTGAAGTAAATGTTAGCTCTTTCACGAGCCTCGATTCAGTATCCAAAAAAAACAAAAAAAACAAATAAAAAAACATGCTAATCCCTTAAGCAATCATGCAGGTAAATATTTACAATGATTATAATTCATTGTTCCTGTGGTGGGAGGAAACAAAAACAACACCCAAAGTCTAACTTAACCACAAACCTTACCCTTAGCTAAAAATTGCAAAATTCAAAACTTTCAAAAACTTTAAAACATTTGTTCAAACCCTTTCCTACCGACCGCGTCCTCCGGTGGATGCCACAAGATGCAACCTTACCTGTGGGGCCATCCTAATGCACCCCTACATTTCCGCGGGCCCTGTCCTTGTGTTACAGGTGAGTGACATGGCTCGGTGGATTTTGCTCCCATTTACGCAACACAAACCCTTAACCACTCATTCTCATTCCAAAAATCATTTAGACGCAAAATAATTGCACGTACTTATTCCACCCCCCTGCAGGACCATGGCATATGTGTCATATTCATATGTGTGCATTTCTTTCAACGAGGCAGCGTGGAGGTACCGCACAATCAAGATGGGGGTGCTCTTCAAGCTGTGGTGCCCGCAGTCCAAACACAAGTCACTCGACTTACAAATTCATTGCACTTCCCCCCCCCCCCCCCCCTTTACCTCTTGGCCCCGTGACAGTCAAACAGCCCTTTCCACCGTATCATTTTGAATAACTCTCCATGCTGAATAACATATACGAATGATGATGTCACAGTTGCCTCAATTATGACGTCATAATTCGACAAGTAAAAAACTTCATCTGATCAGGATGAAATTTCTTGAGCATCATCTCGGTAGAAATTGATGCAAAAAAATTATAATGACGTCATATGTCACGTGGTTAGGCCACTATATTGTTTGAAGTGTAAAGCCTGAAAAAACACGAAAACCCCATTTTCTCCGGAATAACTGACCAGATCGAGGCCAAACTTTGCAGGCAGAAAATCGCATACCCATGATAACCAAAAAGTTCAGGGAGCATCATGTCATAATTCACATGGTTTAGGAGCTATGACGTTTTGAAGCATAAACCTTTAAAACCTAGCTCCTCCCACATTTTTGATCATATCGAATGAAAATGCCACAATTTATATGCTATGACGTCGTAGGTCACGTGCTACTGGCACCATCTTGGAAAAAACAAAAAACTTTGCACCTCTATATCTCCAAAAGTGCTGCGTATAAATCATTGAGATAGGCCTCATTGTAAAGAACTGTCCATGGAGAATAATGCATGTGAATGATAATGTCATAGGTGCCTCCATTATGAAGTAATAATTTGACAGGTACAAAACTTCATCCGTTATCGTCGAATAAAGAAATTCACCTTTTCCGAGGGCCGCGCCTTGATTTTCACTGTGCGCGATTCGTGCATGCTGGCCGTACAGGCTTGTTTCAACTCTGATTTAAATTCGGTTTTCGGATTTGGTAGTGGCTCGGGGGTGTTAACACCTGACCACCACAAAGCCAGTGCATATCGTATAAATTTGACCAAGTTGCCTGAGGTGGCCTGTAGGTAATTATTTAATTTTTCCCTTGGCGCGATTCATGCAGGCTGGCCGTACGTGCTTGTCTTAACTTGGATTTGAATTATATTTTCACTTTTCATGGAATGTTGGGGTTTGTGCAGCTGCTGATAACTTTTAATTGGTCAAATTCGTCAAACATCCACTGAAATACCCCGACCGTACTCGAACCATGCTTGCTATGTGTTGTGAATAAAGATATGTGCAGGAAATGTCCACCAATGCTATATATATTGCTGCAAGCTATTGTTGGTTGTTGGAATGTATAATAATGTTGTGGCAGGGCTGCTGACGTGAGTGTGCTGATTATTACAACATGTAGGACAAGGTTAGCTGTGTACCAAATGTCATCACACCCTCATCTCAGCTCTAATCTCATATCCATGGATATTTTCTGTCATCGCTTATACAGCTTTAGATTAGACGGTGACAAAATCCGTTAACTTCTAATAAAATCGGCTGGTTTTGCGTTTGTGGGGTAGGATAACATGTGGGGCCTAGGGTGAAAGTGGGGTTGCATGAAAGTGGGGTTGTATCAATGTGTGTCTGATGAAAGCGGGGTTGATTTGTCAAAGTGTGTCCAATGAAAGCGGGGTTGATTTGTCAAAATGTGTCCAATGAAAGCGGCGTTGATTTATCAAAGTGTGTCCAATGAAAGTGGGGTTGTATCAAAGTGTGTCTGATGAAAGTGGGGTGGTATGAAAGCAAGTTCTGATCAAAGTGGTATGGTATCAAAGTGTGTCCAGTGAAAGGGGGTTGTATACAAGCGGAGTTGTATCAAAGCGTGTCCAATGAAAGCAGGGTTGTATCAAAGTGGGGTTGTAACAAAGTGTGTCCGATAAAATCGGGGATGTATCAAAGTGGGGTTGTATCAAAGTGTGTCCGATGAAAGCGGGGATGTATCAAAGTGGGGTTGTATCAAATCGTGTGCAATGAAAGCGTGTCCAATGAAAGCATGCACAATGAAAGTGTGTCCAATGAAATTGTGTCCAATGAAATCATGTGCAATGAAATCATGTGCAATGAAAGCGTGTCAAATGAAAGTGTGTCCAATGAAAGCGTGTTCAATGAAATCGTATGCAATGAAAGCGTGTCCAATGAAAGCGTATCCAATGAAATCGTGTGCAATGAAAGCGTGTCCAATGAAAGCGTATCCAATGAAAGCGTGTCCAATGAAATCGTGTGCAATGAAAGCGTGTCCAATGAAAGCGTGTCCAATGAAAGCGTGTCCAATGAAAGCGTGTCCAATGAAAGCGTGTCCAATGAAAGCATGTCCAATGAAAGCGTGTCCAATGAAAGCGTGTCCAATGAAAGCGTGTCCAATGAAAGCGTGCCAATGAAAGCGTGTCCAATGAAAGCGTGTCCAATGAAAGCGTGTCCAATGAAAGCGTGTCCAATGAAAGCGTGTCCAATGAAAGCGTGTCCAATGAAAGCGTGTCCAATGAAAGCGTGTCCAATGAAAGCGTGTCCAATGAAAGCGTGTCCAATGAAAGCGTGTCCAATGAAAGCGTGTCCAATGAAAGCGTGTCCAATGAAAGCGTGTCCAATGAAAGCGTGTCCAATGAAAGCGTGTCCAATGAAAGCTTGTCCAATGAAAGCGTGTCCAATGAAAGCGTGTCCAATGAAATCGGGGTTGTATCAAAGTTGAGTGGTTTCAAAGCGGACCAATGAAAGTGGGGTTGTATCAAGGTGTGTCTGATGAAAGCGGGGTTGTATCCAAGTTGGGTTGTTTCAAAAGCGGGGTTTTATCAAAAGCGGGGTTGTATCAAAAGCGGGGTTGTATCAAAAGCGGGGTTGTATCAAAAGCACGGTTGTATCAAAAGCGGGGTTGTATCAAAAGCGGGGTTGTATCAAAAGCGTGGTTGTATCAAAAGCGGGGTTGTATCAAAAGCGCGGTTGTATCAAAAGCAGGGTTGTATCAAAAGCGCGGTTGTATCAAAAGCGGGGTTGTATCAAAAGCGGGGTTGTATCAAAAGCGGGGTTGTATCAAAAGCGGGGTTGTATCAAAAGCGCGGTTGTTTCAAAAGCGGGGTTGTATCAAAAGCGCGGTTGTATCAAAAGCGGGGTTGTATCAAAAGCGGGGTTGTATGGAAGGTGGAGGAAACTGGTCAACACTTCCAGCAGTTATAAAGTGGCAGACTCCCGTTACTATTATTGTTAATTTTTGTATTTCAGAAAAATCCTCTCAAGCTCGAATCTTGATATTACTTTCTCAAGAAGGAGGAATTGTGATGGTATTGAGTGTCATACCTCAGCTATTTATTACCATCATGTGGATCAACTTTTCAACCATTCAGGTTCACAGAAACCCAGACGTTTATCCTGGAATCGTTGTTGTGGAGTGTAAGGAAGAATCACGATTGTGGGCCCTTTGTTCCTTGATTTACCTGGATGTGCTGATTAATACTTGTTTGTTATTGGTTATAAAAATAAATAATGCAAATGGAATATCCATGGAGATTAAGTTTATAACTTACAGCATGTTGGTTTTCATTTTGATATTATTTTCATTTGTTCCCGCATATCTCACCACGAAAGGGAAAATTGTTGTTGTTACAGAAACTTTTGCAATTATTGCTACAGTTTATACCACTCTGGGATGTATTTTTCTTCCCAAGATATATTCCATGGTGACGAATCAGAAACTTGCACCTTGACAATAAAAATGAATGATTCTGATGTGATTTGTTTTGGCTTTCTTGAAACGTCTCACATTTATCAATAAGATATTACAGAAAGTTGGAGTTTTGATGGTGACTGTAATAAACTCCACCCATAAGAAATACGGTTTATTTTGCTAAATCCATGCAGGAGAGCATTCGCTTTCATTTTCAATGATTTACACTTCGAAAAACGAATACAATTAAAAACAATTCCCATTGCTACATCTGGTCAAATTTGGAGTCCATTGAAACTGTATTTGTTGTTTTTTTCCAACTGTTTCATTCAATTCAAGTTTCATTCGATTTCCACATTCTCTTCAATCTCATGCTCCCCTCTTTTCTCCCGCCTCTGGAACAAACTCCCACACTCCCTTCAATCCCACTCCTCCCTCCAGGTCTTTAAAACAGCTGTTCACCACTATCTCTTATCTTCCCCCATCCAAAACCTTGATCTTTTCTACCCCCACTAATTCACCCCAGATCCACCTTGTTTGAAATTCCAACTTCTTTCCTGGAAGTCCTGGCAGTGTCCATATGTGTTATACCTCTCCCACCACCCCCTTCCCATGCCCCCCCCCCCACAAAGCCCTCTCCCTCCCACAGATCTCTCGATGTCTCCATGTCTCTCGGTCCCTGCTCTCAAATGTTGTGTTTGTGTCCTTCCCCCTCTCTCCCCATCTTATCTACCGCTCCCGATGTTATTTGTTTTATGTGTCGGTTTGTCTTTCTGTGTGATTAATGTTTGCTCTTTCACGAGCCTCGATCTTGTATACAAAAAACAAACAAACAAACAAAAAAAAGTCTTCAAGACAGCTGTTCACCACCATCTCAGATCATCCCCAATCCAAAACCATGATTTTTTTCCCCCTCTCGTTGATCCCACCCAAATCCTTCCTCCTGCCAGTTTCCTTCCTCGGAGATTCCTTCTCTATTCATTTTGTCCATGCGTGTTTTGCATCATGCTTTTGAATGTTACGTCCTGTTTTTTAATGTTACATCCTGATCCATTCACTCTACTAGCTTTTCCATGAGCCTCAACATGTATCCAAAAAAAAAAGTCTTTTCAAGCTGGCAGAGGTATGCGCTCTTCGGAGTCCCATTCTCGTTGTTGCTATTTTTGTTTCTTTGGCATTTTCTGGACATTGTTTAAGATGTCTACTCATTAAATAAAGGACCATCAATACTGCACAAAAAAATAATGAGGAATTAACAAAGTGAAACCCCTGATGTTCTCCTGCTTCTCCTTATCCTGCTTCTTCTCCTTATTCTGCTTCGTCTCCTTATTCTGCTGCTTCTCCTTATTCTGCTTCGTCTCCTTATTCTGCTTCGTCTCCTTATTCTGCTTATTCTCCTTATTCTGCTTCTTCTCCTTATTCTGGTTCTTCTCCTTATTCTGCTTCGTCTCCTTATTCTGCTTCGTCTCCTTATTCTGCTTCTTCTCCTTATTCTGCTTATTCTCCTTATTCTGCTTCTTCTCCTTATTCTGCTTCGTCTCCTTATTCTGCTTCGTCTCCTTATTCTGCTTCTCCTTATTCTGCTTCTTCTCCTTATTCTGGTTCTTCTCCTTATTCTGCTTCTTCTCCTTATTCTGCTTCTTCTCCTTATTCTGCTTCGTCTCCTTATTCTGCTTCTCCTTATTCTGCTTCTTCTCCTTATTCTGGTTCTTCTCCTTATTCTGGTTCTTCTCCTTATTCTGCTTATTCTCCTTCTTCTGATTCTCCTCCTTATTCTTCTTATTTTTCATCTTTTACCACCACTGACTCTGCCTCCACCATTCTCTGTTCTTTGTTATGGTTTCTTTTCACTATGCACAGATTGTGTTGTTCACTTCTTACCTTACTTGATGTTTATTATGGAGCTTATAGTGTCTGAGGGTGGCCTTGGCTAAACAGGATATAGTTAACAGAATATTTAAGGTTTGAGACACTTTATTACTTGCAAAATCGAAGATTTTTCAAGTATAGTGGTCCGTTGAGTTTGTGGTTCTGTCTGTCTGTCTGTTTGTCTGTTTGTTTGTCACTGGCCTACAGGTCACAATTCGAAACCAATCGTCACGAAACTTCAACAGGTTGTATAGGTCGTCCCAATTGAGAAGCCCATTGTTTTTGGGTTCAAAAGGTCAAAAGGTCAACATAGGCCAAAGGTCACCAACTTTGCCAAATTTCTAAAATCCTCAATTTTCATCCGATTGACTTGAAATTTGAAGAGGACTTGCATATCTGGTCACTGAATTCAACCACCAAGTACATTTGAGGTCAACATAGGCCAAAAGGTCAACATAGGCCTAATTTCTAAAATCCTCAATTTTCGTCCGATTGACTTGAAATTTGAAGAGGACTTGCATATCTGGTCACTCAATTCAACCACCAAGTATATTTGAGGTCAACATCAGCCAAAAGGTCAACATAGGCCAAATTTTTAAAATCCTCAATTTTCATCCGATTGACTTGAAATTTGAAGAGGACTTGCATATCTGGTCACTGAATTCAACCACCAAGTATATTTGAGGTCAACATTGGCCAAAAGGTCAACATAGGCCTAATTTCTAAAATCCTCAATTTTCGTCCAATTGACTTGAAATTTGAAGAGGACTTGCATATGTGGTCAATGAATTCAACCACCAATTATATTTGAGGTCAACATAGGCCAAAAGGTCAACATAGGCCAAATTTTTAAAATCCTCAATTTTCGTCCGATTGAATTGAAATTTGAAGAGGACTTGCATATCTGTTCACTGAATTCAACCACCAAGTATATTTGAGGTCAACATAGGCCAAAAGGTCAACAAAGGCCAAAAGGTCAACATAGGCCAAATTTCTAAAATCCTCAATTTTCATCCAATTGACTTGAAATTTGAAGATGACTTGCATATCTGGTCATTGAATTCAACCACAAATTATATTTTAGGTGAACATAGGCCAAAAGGTCAACATAGGCCGAATTTCTAAAATCACCAATTTTCATTTGATTGACTTGAAATTCTAAGAGGATGTACATATATTGTCACTGAATTCAACCATCAACTATTTTTGAGGTCAATATAGGCCAAGTTTTTAAAATCCTCAATTTTCATCCGATTGACTTGAAAATTGAACAGCATTTGCACATTGTCACAAAATAGGAAAACTAAATATTTTTGAGGTCAAAAGGTCAAAGGTCAATTCAAGGTCAACCTTACAAAATCATCATTTTTCATCTGAAAAATTGTCACTTTTCTTCCTGTTGACCCGAGCTTTGATCATGATTGTCAATTTTATTCTTAATGAAATGGACAATTTGCTGTATCAATGGACTTTTTTTGCTTGGGGGGGGGGGGGGGGGTTTGCAAGTATCGTGCTCCGCGTGACGTCTTCTTGTTTATTTATTATTTGGGATGTCACCAACTTGTTGCTCATGTTGTATCTTCTGGTTGTGTGTTTCATATTTCAATAGCTTTTTCTTTAGTTTTTGGTTTGTTGTATCTACAGGTTAGTATGTTATTTTGGTAATTGTGACATTTTCATTTTGACTTTTCCATCACTTACAGTTGAATTATACAGGTAAGCAACTTCTTAATATAGTTATGGGCATCGCTTCCGGATAATTCCATGTCTCGAGAGACCACGGACACCATCTACAATCCTTAACTTGGGTTGGATATTCACACCCAGAGTCGGTTTACCATGTCGGTGAGTTAAGCGTGGAAGACAGGGAACCGTGCCAGTGACTGAGGTATTTAATTAATTGACCGAGCAAACAAACGCCAAATGCTGCGTTATGTGGGCTACCATTTGTTACGTACTCCCTCCCTAAACCCCGGCCACGGTATACCTCCAGCCTATTAGGAGTCACAGCAGAAAGATGTGCTATTATGTGTGTGTCCCAATGACCAATGGTAGAACCACACCAAGCAATTGATACAAAACAAATTATTGTATTCAAAACTCACACAATAATAACGCTAACTCTTCTTGCCATTGTATGGTTTATGAGGTGCAAGTGAGAGGAAACTCTCACTTGCACCTCATAAACCATACAATTCCTATGATGGTACCACCAATATATTTCTTAATCAAGAACTCACAGTACTCCAACGTGAGTGAACTGCAACATTCCCCAAAGTCACGTTGTCATGACACAAGGCCAAAGTCGATCCCCGCTCTGGCGATCAAAATGAAAAGGTCATACTGGGACCTGAACCCAGGTCAGTCGACAGTCAAAGCTGCAGAAGAGCCGCTTGGCGAGAGGTCGGGCCGAAGTCGGTCCGGTAATGATTCACCCAAAAGTTGAGTGGAAACTCACACCTTCCGTTCACCTGACAATAAAGCCGAAATGAACAATCGGCGGTTCCCACGCTGAGGTCGCTCTGGGAAAATCCATGACACACACGTGGAACAGGGCGAATGGCTTGTGCGAAGTGAAATGGTGGACCGGCCGATAATGGAGGCGTCAGTTTGCTCTCCAAGGGTGATTCACTCTCGGAACCAAAACCCATCATGCAGGTTTAATTGCAACTGCAATAACGACACTGTCACGGGAATCCCTCTCCCGGGGAAACCAACATTCGCTCGCGACCAATGTCCAAAAGTTCCGCTCACCACCACGAAGCAGGGAAGCCCTTCTTCTCTGAACCCCCTCGATTCCCATCACCCGCCTTTTTTTCCGGTTTCTTCTTCACCCATTTCGTTTTTCTTCTGAAACACTATTTTTTACCTTTGAAGACAGTTATCTCCATTTCACACCGAAACCGTAACAATAATAGTACCTGAAACTAAAAATGCTTCAAGTAGATAAAAACCACAAAGACGGAAGTGACAAATCTGTAACACATCACAATCACAACCCTGGCCCAATCACGCCTAACATGCTATATCAGATCAACCACAAGCAGGACAAATACAGACACATTCAAAGTACACCGCCACCATGCCAAATAAATAAATAAATATCATCCAGCGCGGCATTGCCGGGGCGCCTTAGGCGCCCAGCGGTACCGCCATGAAGCTCATAGAGACTGTATTTGGAGGGAGAGGTGTACAATAATTGATTGATTAAATGCATAATTAAAATCAATAAATAATTATCGTAAAATATTTTCTTAATCATTTGGCTAATAGCATACCTAAACCACCAGTGCATCATCCGAAGCTGTAACTTTTTGAAAATGAATTCAATAAGTCATTAATCAAAATAGTTAAATAATTAATTGATTAATCAATAAATCATTAAGTGATTAATTGACTAATCAATAAATCTAAAATATCCTTTATATCCACATCACGTCATCACTGTCGTGTCCAAATATCAGCTTCCTAGCTCAAAAGGTGCCTAAGATATTGCCGATGAGAAAGAAAAAAAAAAAAAGATTAAGAATGAAAATAAATAAATAATAATTGTAAAATAAATAATTAATTAATAAATTGCCTAATATAATACCTAAACCACCACCGTTTCATCCGCATCTGTAACTAAAAAAAAAAAAAAGGAATTAAATAACTCATTAATGGCATAATTAAATAATTAATCAATTAATTGATTAATCAATAAATCAAAAATAGCCTTTACAGCCAAATCACTTGGTCACTGTCGTGTCCAATTGTCGTAGCCTGGTGTTGGCTTAGCGGTTAGGGTGCTGGCTTGGGATCCTAGGATCCTGGGTTCGAATCCCGGTCTATCGCTGAATTAACACCAGGGGGGTTGACTCAGCCTGTTATCCTTCCGAGGTCGGCAAATTGAGCACCAGCTTGCTGGGATGAATGATCACGGTGTGTACCCCGGCTTAGAATAGGTACACCGTATCCCTGCGCATCATAAGGGCATGACCAAGGGTTGGCGTCAGGAAGGGCATCCGGCCATAAAAACATTGCCTCAAACAGGGAAACATGATTGTCATGGGGCCCGCAAGGCTAACTCCCGCTCTAGTGGGGAAAATGGCCTTAAAACGATCATTCATTCATTCATTGTCGTGTCCAAATATCAGCTTCCTCGCTCAAAAGGTGCCTGAGATATTGCCTAGACTAGAAACATAAGTACTCAATAAATCGATAATAATTAAATAATTAATCAATTAATTGATTCATCAAAATATAACAAATACTGTTTTTGCCAAAACACGTTCACAATTGTGCCCAAATTTCAGCTTCCAACCTCAAAGAATGGCTGAGATATCGTCCAGATAAACAAAGAAAAGATGATGTCATGCAGAGCATGATACTTGCAAAATCCACCTCTCCTCCCTAAAAAGGTTGCCATCTACATCAAATTGTCCATTTCATTAAGATTAAAATTGACGATCTTAATCAAAGCTCGGGTCAATCGGATCAAAATCGATTATTTTTGAGATGAAAATTGATATTAGAAGTTTGACCTTAAGTTGACATTTGACCTTTGACCCCATAAATAGTTTGTTTCCCAACTCAGCGAGACAAGATGCAAATGCTGTTAAATTTTCAAGTCAAATGGATGAAAATTTATTTTTCAGATGAAAATTGATGATTTTAGAAGTTTGACTTTGAGTTTAGCTTTGACCTTTTCACCAACAAATAGATGCTTTTCCATTCCAATGATGCACTATATAATTGCAGTTTAATTTTCAACCTAATAGGATGAAAAGTGACAATTATTCATATGGAAATTGATGATTTTAGAAGTTTGACCTTGAGTTGACCTTTGACCATTTGACCTTAAAAATAGATGGTTTCCTAATTCAGTTAGGCAATCTGCAAATGCTGTTTAATTCTAAAATCAATCAGATGGAAATTGTCGATTTTTCAGATGAAAATGTATGATTTTACTAGCCACAAGCACCGGCGTTGCCCGGGTTCTTTTTGAATGAATTTACTACTATAATTCAGCTTTTACTCGTAGCCATAGAAGATTGACTACTATAATTCAGTTCAGCTTTTAATTGCGAAATGGGCCCAGCCCGGCCGAGGCGGCCTCGACCGGCCTCGCCACCTAGCGTATAACCTTCCCGGGACCCGACCTGACATTTTTAGTTGTTTTTGAATGAGTTTACTACTATAATTCAGCTTTTAGTCGTGGCCCTAGAAGATTGACTACTATAATTCAGCTCAGCTTTTAATTGCGAAATGGGCCCAGCCTGGCCGAGGTGGCCCCGACCGGCCTCGCCACCTAGCCTATAACCTTCCCAGGGCCTGTCCCGACATTTTTTGTTTCAGAAGTTTCCTTTTATCTTTCACCGTTCAGGAGATTAGCACGTGCAGACAAACAAACAAAAACTTTCTTTTATATATATAGGTAGATAGAAGATAGAAGAAGATAGAAGATAGAAGATAATATATAGAAGATAGAAGAAGATAGATCGAAGATAGATAAGTTTGAACTTGAGTAACCTTTGACATTTTGCCCTCAAAATCAATATGCTTCTTCCATATGACCAATTCTACCATTTGGCGAGGTTTCATGAAAATCAGTTTAAAATTGCGACCTGTAGGTGATTTACAGACAGACAGACAAACAGACAGACTGACAGACAAACAGACAGACTGACAGACAGATAGACAGACAGAAAAACGTACAAGACCAACCAATATACTTGCAAAGTCTAAGATCTAAGAATCTAAGATTTTGCAAGTAACAAACAGAGTGAAAACCGAAGACCACCTTTTGGTCATGCAGCGCCTAGAGATGGAATAGGAAGGGAGTGGCGTGCAATCATCATTTTGATAAAATGCCAGGATATGACACTGCCTCTCAGAGCATGTTGTTCTTCAATTCTGGAGGCAATGCCCTCGCTCTGCAATTTATATTTTGTTTGTGGATATTAAAAACATTCTCTTATGAAAAAGTTGCTCATTTGATGTCAATATTACGGAAAAATCTTCAGTTTTTGGTGAAATGTATTATTTACTTTAATTGCAGGAGGTGGCAGTTGTTGACTATGGATATATTGTCAGTATTAAGGGTCAAATTGACTTCCCCTGTAGCTGAGTTTCCTTACATTGGCTTGTATAAAATTTCATAGAAACGAAACAATTGCACAATGCCAGACTCGACAAAATAGAAAACGTGTGAATTGAATACTTCAATAGTTTTCCTGCACAAATTAAGCAGCAAAAGCATGCAGTATTTCAATTACCCTTAGGCATTCCTATCATTTTTGCTGATTAGGAACCATAAATACAAGTGCATTCACTTTTTACTTATCTTGCACACATAATTAACTTTCAACTTGCAAGTAGATTTGATAAATGCGGTATTTCATATCAAATGTAGTTAATTTGTAAATTGCATGTTGGGACCATAAATTTCACCTGATTTGTGTTTTGATGTAAAATTAATCTAATTACATCATGAAAGTTTTATAATAAAAAGCTTATAGGAACGGAAAATGTCACCACAATGACAATTCGAGGCTTCCCTTGCCTGGGAATGATGGCAAAATATCTATTGATAGAAAGTTTTTTGCGAACTACTCGGATGTTTCAAGTAAGTTTTGTTATCTTCCTTTGTTTACAAATTGTTCTTGTAAGCAGCGAAACTTGCAACCTTCCTGAGGACAAACAGATGAACGACATCTCACCAAATGGAACGACTGTCATCTTGGCTGGAAACTTTCCGTTGCACTTTGGAATAAGTGACACGAAAGTTTTATTACGGCAGTTTCCAGGACTATCTGCTTGTGAAAAGTAAGTACGAGTTCGAAATTCATTGAAAGGATTTTGGATTGAAAGTTTAACTTTTCCTCATTAAACTACTAGTTGATGTCATTAATTGGGAATAGTTATAATAGTGGGTTTGTAAAGCTAAATGTTATCAAGCCAGCATCTACAATTCCAATAGAAGAGACATAATTACTCTTTTATGAAAAGTTTTTTGAGTTTGTTTTATCCTCAAAAATAGAACGTAGTGAACACACACTCGTGTTAAAAGATTTGCCTTTTAAACCGGCCTTCCCTTATTAAGGGGGACTGACGTCTGTACAAACACACAATCTGACATTGTGTTTTTATGGTCGATTAATGAATCAGGGTTAGACGAAGAATCAGTAAAAAAATAAATGACATAGAGTACTGAGCACATTTGATTAGTTGTGGGGGTAAGTTGAGCAATTCATGCACAACATAAGAAAAATAAAACAGGCAAAGATGAAACAGATTTTTTGTGCCATATTTTTATATTCCGAAAAAAAAAAATTTTGACAAATCTTTTTCAGCAATTTCCTCTGTTTCACAACACATTCGTGTTTTATTTGGCTTTGGATATTGTATGCTTATAGGTCACCATGAATGGCTGTAACCAGAATCACTGGCGTAATTGTGAGAGCATCCACTCTTAGTCTTGGAGGTTGTTTGTTTAAACCCCGGCCGAGTTATACTAAAGGAAATGTTCCGTACTGCTTCCTTGCTTGCTGCTTTGCATTTAACCCTAATTGCACTGGACATTTTTCACAATTTTTTCACAACCACTGGGGATTTCGAATTCTCCTTTCATGATTTTTTTCCTTGGATCTTGCACACATTTTGGTATGACATATGTCCAAATTGGATTTACCATTCACCTGTTACATGACAATTCATCCTAGAAAAAATGTCCTAAAACGTCCTAAAAAACGTCCTAAAACACATCCTAAAAACATGTCCTAAAAACACATCCTAAAAACGTCGTAATAAACATGTCCTAAAAACACATCCTAAAAACATGTCCTAAAAACATGTCCTAAAAACACATCCTAAAAACACATCCTAAAAACACATCCTAAAAACGTCCTAAAAACACGTCCTAAAAACGTCGTAATAAACATGTCCTAAAAAACGTCCTAAAACACGTCCTAAAAACACGTCCAAAAACGTCGTAATAAACATGTCCTGAAAAACGTCCTTGAACAAAACGAATTTTTGCATATGTTTATGTACAACAAACATGAATGAGGCTTACATGCATTAGGACACTGATGGTGTCAATTATTTGGCATGTACTTTCTTCTGAGTGTTTTAGCATGTTATCAAAGACATACTAAATAATTATAGAATAATATAATTCGGCAACAATTTGACAAATTAGCATTATTACGAAAACATAATTTTACCATCGCGTTCATGACGTGATGATCAATGCGTGTGCAAATTTTCAAGTTCATCGGACCATTCATGGCGCAGTGATCAATCAAGGAAAGCTCAAAATCATCACAAAAATCACCTTTCCAATCATTCAAATGGTAGCTCTAAATTAATATAATTCATGGCGGAAGTTTGAACAGACAAAAAAAAAAAACCTGAATTTTATTTCAAGTTCTAAATTTATAACAAGTTTTATAACATTAATGTTGTGTTGTCACGTCCAATATTGTTCATTGCAAATAAATACACAATTGGTGTTCAGTGCTGTATTTTCATCTTCGCATTCTCTGTGCAATAAATTAGAGGATACGTCTGTTAATTGCTGTGGATATTTCCTGATATTTTAAGTTGTTGCTCGTATTATATTTTGCTGTTGCATTTGTATTGTGCGGGTGTGGTTGACTGGAAGGATTTTGTTGGTTTTATGGTTAAGATTAACATATTTTTTCTGTTCGTCGATGGAGGCATTATGTTTTCAGGTTGTCCATCTGTCCATATGTCCATCTGTCCGTCTGTCCATCCGTGATAAGTTTTGGTCCGTGATAAGTTTCCGTAACAACTTAGTTACTTGGTACAGATATGTGTAATGATGTAAACGTGAACTGATTAAATTTTGGGGTCAAGAGGTCAAAGGTCAGAGGCTACATCAGGTAAAAATGTGATAACTTGAGAACAGCTGAATGGATTCAAGTCAAACTTGGTACAAATGATGTAATAATGTGGGTGGAGGCATATTGATCGGCGTTGTGACGTCGAAGAGTGTCGTTCTAGTTTTTGTGTTGAACTGTGATTCTACACATTCTGAAGGATAATTTTGATTTTTGAATTTGTTTTTCATCAAAATATTTTGATAAAAATATATTATTTTTTTTGATAATAAGTCACTTGTAACCTTAAGGTGACTGTCTTAAGATCTTATGGTCTTGAGATTGAGCCCTGTCAAATTCGTTGAATTAACATCCGGTGGGTTGACTCATCCTTCTGAGGTTGGAAAAATGAGTTCCAGATGACTGCGGTAATAAGCCTTTCGAGTATCCTGCGTCAGAGTGGCGACCCGTCCAGGATTGTACTCCTTAGCCTATGAAACTCCATTGGCAGCTCCTTTGCGTCTCACGGGCGTAAAAGGAATGGCTTATTTTGTTATGTTTATGTTTGACTGGATACACAACAAACAACAACAGGCATTTTAAGGCCATTTTCCCTGCTAGAGCGGGGGTTAGCCTTGCGGTCCCCATGACAATCTTCTCCATTTTGCCCTATTTTCTGCATCTTTCCTTGTTAACCCCCTTGCCCGCATTTCTTATTCCACCATCTCTAGCCAAGTCTTTCTCGGTCTTCCCCGTCCTCTACTTCCTTCTACAATCATTTCCATCACTCTTCTCAACCAGTCAATTTCGTCCTTCCTCAACACATGACCAAACCATCTCAAACTGTTTCTCTTCACAGCATCCATCACAGGGTCTATTCCCATCATCTTTCACAATTCATCATTAGTCTTCCTCTCTTTCAAGGATACTCCGCACATCCACCGAACCATTCACATTTCCACCCTTTCCAGCCTTCGTTGCTGCGGTTCATTATCCATGTCTCGCTCCCATAAATCATAACACTTCTCACACTTGCAGCATACACCTTTCCCCTCAGCTTCAACGACACTCCCCTCCTCGTCAGCATGCCACTCAGTTCCCGAAAATTCTTCCATGCACATCTCACTCTTGCAACCGTTGCCGTGTCTGATCCACCTTCTCCATTCAGCATGTTGGATAGTCAGTGGTAAAACCCCTGTGAGTGCAAATACTTTAAACTCACATGACTGTTCTGTTCTTGTGGGTGAACTCAACCAGATGGTCCATTGCATAAAGAAGGGGGAAGAAAGTCCCCAAGCTTGGGACAATATTGAACTTTAAAACTGGACACTAAAATTTCATATTTTTTATTCTCTTATAAAGCTGCTGCTCATGTGACATTTTGTTGCAGTTTTTTCCCAAGGGCACTCCAGTGGGCATTGACCATGATTTTTGCAATCGATGAGATAAACAGAAACATCACTTTACTTCCCAATGTGGCCCTCGGTTATGCCATCCATGACTCGTGCTTCAGTGAACCAAACACTGTGCTAACTACACTGCAGTATGTGGAAAAGGACCCGCAAAGTAAAAGTCCATGTTATTATCAAGCTGTTATTGGAACTTATGGTTCAACACTAACAGCTATCATGGCGGAACTTCTGGGAATATTTTACATCCCCCAGGTTAGTTCATTTATTGTTGCCACTGAGAATTTTTTGAAAATCTTTTTCTAACTCACAATTTTCAGTATCTGTGACATACTATAAAATGTTCTTTTTAAAATTCGTGGATTTCCCCTTTGTGGGTTCACTCTAACCCGATACATTTATTGAGGCAATGTTTGTGGATTTATTCACCTCATTAATTAACATGGCCCGTTAACACAATAACCTCCTCAAATCCTCCAACATCATCATCACCGTCATCTCCATCAAATCATCTCCATCGCCGCCATCATCAACAACGCCATCACTTTGTTGGATCAAGTTTATCATCATTATTATTAAAGGTAAGTTTCATGATCTTCATTTTATGTTCTTAATGCAGGAAAATAAAACTGCATCAGTGGCACAGCTGTGCTCCCAGCAGTCTCAGCTTGCATGATAAATAATAATAATTGTTTATTGTATGTTTTTAATAACTCGTTTATTCCTGAAAATTCATGGCACAAAACAATGCACAAACATGTTCATTAGGGGTACGGTTTGGCCAAATTTTAAAGTTGAAGTTCCTTACCCTATTTTCCCCAATACCCCCTAATTTTGTGGATTTTTGGATCACGTTGATTTCCAAGAATGTAACCCCCACAAATGGCAAGGCCCTCCTGTTTTGACTTGAACACTTCCTGGTGTATCGTGATCTATGAACTCTCTAATTTGTTTATATTGTTACGGACGTGGCTTAGATGTTATTCACCGAGCGGTTTTGGGATGACCACGTCTGCACAAGTTACCCGATTATACTCGAACGTCGACTAATCGCGCTACGCTGGGTCAATAAAGGCAATAAAGGAAAAGGACACACGGCTGGGTTTCAAATGACACGACACCCAGGGTTCAGTTCTCAAGACCTCCGGAGGAGATTATATTCGTTCGGAAGGTCAGATTACAGGGACGAGAGGTACAACATAGAAAGACAAGCACTTAGACACAATCTTATATTATTCCCAACAGACGACAGATAAACGGGACAAAGCTGACTCACACGGGGTTTGATGGCTAGGAAAGCGGGTATCGATGGCTCAAGGTGCACTCTTGGCTCAAGGACAGGGTCGACCCGGTCCGGTCTAGAGATGCGGGGAGGTCGCAGCGCTCGGATGGCGTCTTGTCTGCTCAAGCTGGGGGCGCATCTCACGTCACGTCCGCTACGTGGCCGCGTATATCCGGCGGGGAGTGACACGCCCTCGGCTCGTTAGCTCCGCCTCGTGGAATCGGCACGTTGCTTCTCATTGGGTGCGTGCGGGGGGTTTACCAGGCTCCGCCCTTGACGAGGAGCTGACAGCCAGCCCCTTTGTGGTAACCCCGTGGAGCGCATGGTCTGGAGCGCATTGTCAATGGCGGCTAACCGAGCCGGTGTCAGGACGCACACTCCCCCCCGCGCAGCGCCGTTCCCCTCTGTTGTTGTTGTTGTTGTTTGGGGAAGAAGATGGGAGGAGGTATGGGAAAGGTCCTAAACTCACTACTGGTGCCATATAATCACATTCTGGTGCAACGAAGAGTCATAATTAATGGAAACGAGTCCTTAACTGACATAGACTAAGAATAACTAGCAAGATGTCCGAAAGTTGTCTACGTGAGATGCGGTGGACCTGGGCACGACATTTAATGGGGGAAAAAGGGGAAGGTCGGCTCTACTGATTGTTGTTTACAGACAATGGGACTAGGGAATGGGGGATTGGGGATAGTTGGGGAGTATTGGGGAAATAGGGGAATATTTACAAGCGGATATGGAGGCCAAATTCCATATTCGCAACATTGCACCCTTCTCTACCCTCGGGGCGTCCCGACCCGATAAATTTTTACCTACTTTAGTGTGGCACGCAATGTAGTTCCCTCTACTATTAACTCTACCCTGAGTGCGACAGTTTTACAGATATTCACAAATGAGTAAGTATGTCCCCCTGCGACGTTGCACCCTTCTCCTCACAGAAACACACCCACAGGATAACCGAATCCGGAAAGAATCCTCAAACTAAACATACAGCCGGTAGGGAGCATTATTTACACAAGACTACGCTGATATTTACACTACGATCCAGGACCTGTTTTTGGAGGAACACATGCAGATGTTATGCATAGAGAGAGCACGCATGCTAGCATCGATACACCAACCCACGAGTGCTCTGTGGCCGACGGCCTTTAATAACGTGCAGAGCACCCCTTCCAAGCATCAAGCACCACCCCATCACACAGTGAGCACCATCCGGTGCACCAATAAAGTGTCTATGAATCATTGTGTGGCTGCTGCTGGTCTTGCCTTCGTGTGGTGCACTTGGCCTTCTTACTTCTTTTCAAAAATAAAGAAAGGCGCCAACCGCGTCCATTTCTATATTGCGGCCGTCAGGGGGCCAACTGTAAGTGGTTCACCTGTTTGGCATAGGTGCCACGTTGACCCATAGGTCCTTCCACGGGTGGTGCTTGGCCGCAAAAGAACTGCGGTCCATTGTGGGTGGCCACAAACATTGCGGTCCGTATGGTGTATCGATCCAAGCAGCAAGCAGCGAAAGTGCAGGCCCACAACTGCGTAGCCAGCACCTCTCTCTCCTCTCTCTCTACCCCAAAGCCAGATCCTCGGAGGTGGGAGACAAAAGAAGCAGACAAGTGAGTAAGGTGGTAAGGGCGCAAAAGTGCACGCAATACAAGATGATGCACACTGGGGGCACATGGGAACCAGGTGAGACAGGTACGTTCCTATCGTACGCCCCCCCCCCCCACCAGGTAACCTACATGGCCCCTCCCTTACCCCTTACTGCATCCACAAAACACAACACTACCCATAAACATCTACTTTACAAATCAACAAACATCCCTACTGTCTTCCCCGTTCCTCCCATAAACCAAATTCGTCTTCTCTCCCTCCTAACCAATCAAATTTGCCATTTTCAACTCTCATCAAAATTTGCCATTTTCAACTCAACATCAAAATTTGCCATTACCAATTCATCATCAGTCCCTCCTAGGGAGGGAGAGATGGAATCACCCCAATGTCTCATCCACGTCGTGATGCGTCTCACCAATCCACACAGCAATTCTCATTTCCTGCAACAAAACAAAGAAAACACAGGTGTGGAGTCATCATCATCACCACTGGTAAGTGGCTGCGTATGGTGCGACAGGTTCATCAATCCTAACTATTTCCTAAATGACTTTAACAACTTTACACTACCCGGGGTCTTTCTCCGGCCAAACCATTGGCCCTCTTACACTATGGGTTCTAAAAACCAATTCCCATTGGCCAAACTGTGGTGCTCTTCAATTTGGGGTCTCACTCCCCCGATTCATCTCCCGGTGCCCTCGTACAATTTCTGGGCTGCGACGTGTACCTCTCCCAGTGGGTCTACCCACCTGCACACCTCCACCACTGCAGTTGCCTCCGAGCTTACCTGCTCCTTATCCTAACCTAACTACCAGGGGAAGGCCCTCTGGCACTCTCCCCACTCGGTGCCCTCTCTGGCACTGGGCTGCCCGATCCACACCCGGGATCCTCAGGCACCCACTCACAACTACCGGCTCCCAGAGCCCACCTGCGGCCTCACCTGGCCGACATCCTCACAGTGGTGGAGTGCCCAACCAACTACACACACTAACAGGCTACACGCCCAGCCATTTCCACAACACTAATGCACCCATCCACAACACCATTCTGCAACCGCACCACAAATGCCAATATCCAACCACAATTTACCTGTACCCTCTACCTAACACTTACACTACCCGCCCCGGGTACTCGTGAAAGGGGTCCACTCTTCCCCCATCCACACCTTCGCACCATGCACACCACTCCGTACCACTTACTCCAACTCTCTCCACACACCTGTACTTGCACACCTGTGCTCTCACACTTGGTGCCACCTGCACCCTTCTCTCCCCAAGCGCATTCGCGCTGATCCACACACTCACTACTCATACACTGCTCCACTCACCTGTCCAATTGCACACCTGTGCAATCACACCTGTTCAATTCTCACACACACGGCATCATCTCAGCTAACTACTCCCTTCTGAAACTTGCGCTTCCCAGTCGTCCCTTTAAACTATTGCGCTCCCTCGTCATTATCATCCACACTAAACTACCTGCGTCCCCACTACAGGTATCAGTCACTAACTAACCTTAACGTTACCTACTGTCATCTTCGCTAGATCCCTATCAATATAACCTAACCCACCCGGGCTAGTTTTTCACTGCCATACACCCCATAAGCTATTGCTCCTTTGCCCCCACATGGGAAGGATGGTGGATTTGCCATCCCACCACATCGGGGGTCTCTCACTACCAATTTTGCACATCAAATTTCAATAAATCAAAAATTTGCCAATCACTGCCCATCATCTGCCAATCACTACTGCCAATCCCTTGCCAATCATCAAATTTTGTTTTTCTCCAATTTTGGGTCCAAAACACTAACCTCATCACCCAGTCGACTCACTAATACCTCTCGGTGCGCCAATCCCTGTCCAAAGCCCGGCTTCGTAAAGCCAAGCAATGGATGCTGGTTGTTTTGTGCCAGCGGCTGGATGCGTCCGGCACTCGGTGCAGGGACGGGGGCTTACCCGTGCCGAGATCCCACACACCACCTCGGCGTGGAGCCATCCAATGCCCCGATCTAGACCTGCAGGCACGTCTCACCAAAAAGTGGTCGCCATGACGACCCTTTCTATCGGGCTGCCAGCTCCGCCTAGTGGAGCACGGACGCGGCCGTTCAAAGCGAGGCCCAGCACGCACCGAGGGACCGATTCGGCTATAAGTCGTTCTAAACTCTATCCCGTCTAACGTCGATGCTTCACCTGGACGCTTACACCCCGCAGCCCGTTCCTTGCTCACACATCCAGCCGTGCCCATGCTCCTCGTACCTTTCCTTACACACCCAGGTACACCCATTCCACTCACAGCCTTGGTCACACACCTGACCACCGAACACTTTGGCATACATTCGTTGGTCGCACACCTCACCAATACACCGCTTCGCGCCCCCTCCTCTGTCACCTCCTCTGTGACAATCACAGGTGTGCTCTCATTCGCACACCCAACCACGTGCCTCACTACCAACTCCAGCGTGCATTCCCACTCACGCTCTACCATTCCAGGTGTGCATCCTTCCATCCCAGGTGTACATCCTCGCTCACCTGTCACAACCAACTCACTCTCCTTGTCACTCTCACTACTCTCACCTCCATTCTTGACAGCGCACTCACCCTTACTCTTGACAGCGCACTCTTTCCTCATGCACCTGTCCGTCACACACCTTTCTCGCGCACACTCTCCCGTTACACCCTCTGTAACACTCACCACAGGTGGACACTCTTCCTTACTTCTGACAGCGCACTCTTTCCTCATGCACCTGTCCGTCACACACCTTTCTCGCGCACACTCTCCCGTCACACCCTCTGTAACACTCACCACACCACGCTTCCATGTGCTCCCTCGCACACGCGCTACGACCGACTCACTCTCGCCAGCACCCTCACTCCTTGGCACGCACTTTTTCCTCACACACCCCAGAGTCGGACTTTCTCGCACACCTCCTCTTTCGCACACCAGACCTGTCGCACACTTCACCAACGGCCTCTCACGAACACCCGGGTCTATCTCGACCCCCAAGCTTCTTAAATCCCCTGGCGCATCATACGCACGACCATATTGGTCACCACTTACACCGGGTCCTCTTCCTCTTCGCTTCTCCTCCATCACCTGCGAATCCCTCATCCGGTTAATGAGCACATCATCACGATCCAAACACAGACTTTGGACCAATTCTTTTATCTCCTCTTTTATTTCTTTCTTATCCCCTCTCCGTCGCTTCTTAATTTCGCTCATCCCTTCTTCCACTTCTTCTAGTTTCTGCTTCACCTCTTTCATTCCCTGGTACGTCTCCTCAAGCTCATCCTCTAAGGCTACCTTGACCGTTTCCAGGTGCGTCCTCACCTGCCGGTCCTTCGTCTCCATTACCTCTATCACCTCGTCCAACCTCGTTGTCAGTCCCTCACGTACCATCTGACATTCCCTCTTTGTCGCTATCAAGTCGTTTTTTATGTCGTTTTGTGTCGTTTTTAAACCTCCTAATACCGCAATGTTCCTTTGAACCTGCTCCACTAACTCCGTTTGTCCCACCGTCAGCTGCTCCACCTCCTGCGTCAGGTCCTCTATGCCCCCTTGTAACTTTACAGTCCCCTTTCTCACCTCCTTCTCCATGTGCTCCTTACAGTGCCTCACCTCCTCGCGCACTCCTCCGACCTCCTCACTCACTCCTCTCCTGATCTCCTCTCCCATCACTTGCATCTCCTGCCCAGATGCCACCCTCATCTGCTCCATTTCCTCCCTGTGAGCATCCAGTTTGGTTTCTACCCCCATTCTGACCCCCTCTATCTGCTGCCCCATTTGGTTAACTTCCCTTTCCGCTTGGTCCCTCATGTCCCTCAATTTGCCTTCCATGGTGTTTTCTAACCCCTCTAACCCATTTTTCACTCCCTCTATCTGATTCTCCTGGGCAGCCATTCTATTTTCTACCCCCGTCATTGTACCCGTGCTTTCCTCCGCTTCGCTCAACCAGCGCTTTTCGACCCGCGTTACTTCCTTGTGCACCCCTGGGACCCTTTCGCCCAACTTGCGGTCTCTGTCCCTCTGCTCCCTTTCCTTCCTATCGGCCCTCATTCCGTTTATTGTTGCTTCGATTTGCTCACTCTGAGCCTCCATTTTATTACTCAACTGCTCACCCAATCGCTCAATTTGGCTCTCCATACTCATCTGTACAGCTGCCTGTAACTGCGCAATGAGGGCCTGCATGTCAATCGGCTGCATGTTAAAGCCCGTTGATACAGCGGCCTCGGCTACCACGCGCTCTTGCGAGGCGCCATTTTGCGCGCCCGCTACTTCGTGCGTGACGGCGCTATTTTGCGAACCTGCCGCCCTCACTGCTTCGCTCTCCTCTTGTCCCTCAATTTGGTCCTGGATCGACCCTACCTCACTCTCCTTTACCGGACCCCAGCTGTCTTGATCCGCCATAGCGCGACTTTCAAAATTCGGTTTTTTTTTTATTTTCGTAAAACAAATTCAAATTTCGCCGTTATAATTTCGCGCGGGAAACGCGCTCCGAATCGATTCTACTTGTTACAAATTTGGGCCTAATAAATTTAGTCCCGGGTTCGAATCCCACTCCTGACACCAATTGTTACGGACGTGGCTTAGATGTTATTCACCGAGCGGTTTTGGGATGACCACGTCTGCACAAGTTACCCGATTATACTCGAACGTCGACTAATCGCGCTACGCTAGGTCAATAAAGGCAATAAAGGAAAAGGACACACGGCTGGGTTTCAAATGACACGACACCCAGGGTTCAGTTCTCAAGACCTCCGGAGGAGATTATATTCGTTCGGAAGGTCAGATTACAGGGACGAGAGGTACAACATAGAAAGACAAGCACTTAGACACAATCTTATATTATTCCCAACAGACGACAGATAAACGGGACAAAGCTGACTCACACGGGGTTTGATGGCTAGGAAAGCGGGTATCGATGGCTCAAGGTGCACTCTTGGCTCAAGGACAGGGTCGACCCGGTCCGGTCTAGAGATGCGGGGAGGTCGCAGCGCTCGGATGGCGTCTTGTCTGCTCAAGCTGGGGGCGCATCTCACGTCACGTCCGCTACGTGGCCGCGTATATCCGGCGGGGAGTGACACGCCCTCGGCTCGTTAGCTCCGCCTCGTGGAATCGGCACGTTGCTTCTCATTGGGTGCGTGCGGGGGGTTTACCAGGCTCCGCCCTTGACGAGGAGCTGACAGCCAGCCCCTTTGTGGTAACCCCGTGGAGCGCATGGTCTGGAGCGCATTGTCAATGGCGGCTAACCGAGCCGGTGTCAGGACGCACACTCCCCCCCGCGCAGCGCCGTGCCCCTCTGTTGTTGTTGTTGTTGTTTGGGGAAGAAGATGGGAGGAGGTATGGGAAAGGTCCTAAACTCACTACTGGTGCCATATAATCACATTCTGGTGCAACGAAGAGTCATAATTAATGGAAACGAGTCCTTAACTGACATAGACTAAGAATAACTAGCAAGATGTCCGAAAGTTGTCTACGTGAGATGCGGTGGACCTGGGCACGACATTTAATGGGGGAAAAAGGGGAAGGTCGGCTCTACTGATTGTTGTTTACAGACAATGGGACTAGGGAATGGGGGATTGGGGATAGTTGGGGAGTATTGGGGAAATAGGGGAATATTTACAAGCGGATATGGAGGCCAAATTCCATATTCGCAACAATATATTTATATATGCTTCAAAAACGAAACCTCACCAAATCAAACCAAATTTTGCTTGTTGCCATGGAGTACAACAAGTATGGTCGCTGTCCGGGTAGCATATCCAGTGGAGGGGGTTCAGGTTGGGGGTGAAATGAATGAATGAATGATCGTTTTAAGGCCAATTTTCCTCGCTGGAGCGGGGCTTAGCCTTGCGGGCCCCATGACAATCATGGTTCCCTGTTTGAGGCAATGTTTTTATGTCCAGATGCCCTTCCTGACGCCAACCCTTGGTCACGTCTTACAATGCGGTTTTGGTTCAGGTTGTGGGTAAGACCCCAAATATCTCGATGTAAGCGTGTATCATATAGTGCCAGCCAGTTTAGCCAATATTACCCCCAAAAAAATTTATTTTGTATACAAGACCGAGGCTCGTGTAAGAGCTAATATTAATGACAAAAAAAACAAACGGACACATAAGACGAAATAAAGGGAGCGGGAGACAAGATGGGAAGAGAGGGTGAAGCACACAAGTACAACATTTGTGATCAGGGACATATGGAGATCTGTGGAAGGAAGAGGGCTTGGTGGGAGGAGGCATGGGAAAGGGGTTGGGGGGGGGAAGAGGTTAAAAAAAAACGCATGGACACTGCTAGGACTTCCAGGAAAGAAGTCGGTATTTCAGAAGAGTGGATCTGGGGTGAATTAACGGGGTTAGAAAAGATCAAGGTTTTGGATGGGGGAAGATAAGAGATGGTGGTGTACAGCTGTTTTAAAGACCTGGAGGGGAGGAGTGGGATTGAAGAGAGTGAGGGTGTTTGTTCCAGAGGCGGGAAAAAACGAATGAAAGAGTGAAGGTGAGCAGAGAGTCTTGATTTTGGCAGTTTAACCATAAGAGGGTTGCAGGCAAATCATGTGCGACCTGGAGGAGTATTTGGGGGACACAGCACAGATAGGGCTGGGGTGCGGGGGGGGGGGGGCGAGTCCAGAGGGGAGTCGGTAGAAGACAGAAAGACCACCAACCTGCCTGAGGTGAGTGAAAGGCCCTCATAATTAGCTTCATCATGGGAGATTCCAATGATTCTGAAAAAAAGAAAGTTAAATAAAGAAAGTTAACTTATTTTATAAAGAAAGTTAAAACAACTCAACAATATCATCACAGTGTTGTTGAAATCTGAGTGAGAATAATTCGAATTTTCAAAATGTTAAGTTTCACTCATTTTAAGCGGAAGTTCAATTTTTAGCTCTTTCACGAGCCTCGATTCAGTATACAAAAAAAAACAAAAAAAAAACAAAAAAAAAAAACAAACCATCCAACACTGAGCTTTGCAGTGAAGTGGAACTGATTTTTCTCACCCCATATATAAGCAGCAAGGATGATTGACGAAGGTGATGTTAGCTGAATTCCAAGCAGATGTAAGATGCCCTAAAGGGAAATGATAAAGTGAACAGAGCAGAATGTTTATGAAGTACAACATGTTGTCTTTTGATTAAAACTGTTCGCAAAACGATGGGTAAAAATGCTCAGTATCCAATACTTTCTGTATAAAATCTTAGGCGTACAAGTAATATGACCCTACTGCAAAGCCGCCATGAGCCGGCGAAGACTATTGAACTTTTTCGCAATTGTTATGCATACTTCCGCATCCGCAAGATGGCGGCCTCCATGGAGCGATTTGGTGCGTCAAAGCTTCGAAATTCTCAAAGGATCCAGCAAAATCTGGCTTTTCAACATAATACGCGTTCATTCACAACACCGGCTTTGCCGGCTATTAACCTCACACTGTACCAATACACCGCCTAATGGATACATAAATAAAATGCGCCATAAATATGAGTGGAATAATGTGTGGCAAGATTCCCTATCACCTGCACCACCATTCCCACTATAAAAGTTCATTATTTTGAGTGTCCACAACAAAGATAATTTCAGTATCGTTAACAAAGGGGCGATACATACCCATTTATATGGATGCATCATGCCTCACCTTACTCTAAATTATTTATATTCCCAGGAATTTAAGTTAATCAAACCCCAAATTATTTAATAATCAATGTTGCCTCCACCCAGGTAGGTTACGCATCAGCCTGCACTTGCTTCAGCGATAAATCACGATTTCCATCCTTCCTGCGCATCTTTCCCAGTGATGCACATCAAGTTTCTGCCATGGCTCACCTGGTGGTGCACCTTGGGTGGTTTTATATTGGCACCATTGCTGTGGATGATGATTATGGACGTCCAGCCGTAGCTCAGTTTGTGGAAATAACAGAACAAAATGGACTCTGCATCGCCTTCAGAGAGAGCATTCCAAAAGTTCAAAATCTTCATTCTATTCTAGAGATTGGTAAGTGGGTAAGAAATAATTATATTGCAATATCATTCCGATTCCAAGCAAGAATGTTTCAAAGACAATTGTATTTACTGGTTTGTATTCCATTATTATCATTCTTATTACAAGTGGAGTAACCATTCTATGGTGGTCATTCACACACTATTTTGACATGTCCCTTTATTTGGGTGGTGTATAGGCAACAGACTGCTGCCTCAATGACTACCAAAAATAACAATAACCAGGGTTAATACGTACATGAAGCAAAAACAGGCGTACTGCTTATGTGCATATATATTACATCTTGGTTATATTGCTTTGATAATTCCAATTTCACTGCCCCATAGGCGAACAACAGAGGCCTGGACCCAAAGGCCTACACCTACTGTCACACGCATGATGCTTATCGGCTCTAATCTGTCGATGTTTGATGATTATTTTAACAGTCACTTATTGTTTTGCACTGAACGGAAACATATAGGGAGGGCATGTCGATTATGAATGTGACAGTTCCGAAGATGTATTAATAATTGAGCTTAACAAAATGGCGGACATATGATTGTTTTTTTTTTGAGGTTACAATTGTGCGTGGCAACAGGCCAGCTGTCCAACCCATGGAGTTAGAGAAGACATACTGTACATAAATTCAAAAACTTGCTCCATTATATATAGAAATACTATATATTTTTTACTAGTACCTGACTGCAAAGCCGCAATGAGCCGGCAAAGCCAAAGCCTCTTGCCACCATTTTACCCATCACTATGGCATCAGTAGGTTAGGTAGTTGGTAGTAGGTAGGTGTAGTAGGTACCATCCTAGTTCAAAATAACACCATTTGCATTCTGGATGAGATTAAAATTTATATAATTTATTCTTGATTAATTCGGTGAATTCCATCTCAACTTCGGATATTTCTGGCTGTGAAAAACTAAACTACCCCCTACGGTTGTGAGATTTCTAAAAAATAATTCTTCGTCAATTTTAGAATATTTGACGCCGTGTGGGCCCGGGGAACGAGGTTGGTCTTAAAGTATTTTAATTACAAATTAGAGGTGCATTAGATTGTGAATCAAACAAAAACGGGTGAAACAAACTCCTATTGAACTTTTTCTCAATTTTTTATGCATACTTCCGCATCCGCAAGATGGCGGCCTCCATTGAGTGATTTGGTTTTTTAAATATTTTTTCAAATGCTCGAATCTCATTCGTTCCGGTGTTTGGTGATGATTTTCGTTGAAGATAACCAGGGCCCTTACGGGCCGGGGGAACGAGGTTGGTCTTAAAGTATTTTAATTACAAATTAGAGGTGCATAAGATTGTGAATCAAAAAAAGACGGGTGAAACAAACTCCTATTAAACTTTTACTCAATTTTTTATGCATACTTCCCCATCCACAAGATGGCGGCCTCCATTGAGTGATTTGGTGTGTCAATGCTTCGAAATTCTTAAAGGATCCAGCAAAATCTGGTTTTTCAACATAATACGTACGCGTTCATTCACAACACCGGCTTCGCCTGCTACTCATACCTTACTGCAATGCCGCAATGAGCCTGCGAAGCCAAAGCCTCTTGCCACTACTTTATCCATCACTATGGCATCAGTAGGTTAGGTAGTTGGTAGTAGGTAGGTTTAGTAGGTTCCGTACCTAGTTCAAAATGACACCATTTGCATTCTGGATGAGATTACAATTTAAAAAATTTCCTTCTTGATTAATTCGGTGAATTCCGTCTCAACTTCGGATATTTCCGGCCGTGAAAAACTATCCCCTACGGCCGCGAGATTTCTAAAAAATAATTATTCGTCAATTTTAGAATATTTGACGCCGTTTTCAGCATCCGAAATGTGGTAATAAGCTTTTTTGAAACATTTTTTCAAATGCTCGAATCTCATTGGTTCCGGTAATTGGTGACGATTTTCGGTGAAGATAACCAGGGCCCGTGTGGGCCCGGGGAACGAGGCTGGTCTTAAAGTATTTTAATTACAAATTAGAGGTGCATTAGATTGTGAATCAAACAAAGATGGGTGAAACAAACTCCTATTGAACTTTATCGCAATTTTTTATGCATACTTCCGCATCCGGAAGATGGCGGCCTCCATTGAGTGATTTGGTTTTTGAAATATTTTTTCAAATGCTCGAATCTCTTGGTTCCGGTGTTTGGTGACGATTTTCGTTGAAGATAACCAGGCCCATGTGGGCCGAGGTTGGTCTTAAAGTATTTTAATTACAAATTAGAGGTGCATAAGATTGTGAATCAAAAAAAGATGGGTGAAACAAACTCCTATTGATCTTTTTAAAATTTGTTATGCATACTTCCGCATCTGCAAGATGAAGAGAGATTCCGCATCTGTAAGATGGCGGCCTCCATTGAGCGATTTGGTGCGTCAAAGCTTGGAATTCTCAAAGGATCCAGCATAATCTGGTTTTCAACATAATACGTACGCGTTTATTCACAACACCGGCTTCGCCGGCTATAACTGCTGGGTTTTTGTTTTTGTATACTTTGTCAGGTTCATGTTAGAGCTAACTCACGGAACATATAACAAAAGGAGCAGGAGGCAAGCGGAGAAGAGAGAGGAAAGGGCAACAACAGTGGGGAACAGTGACATCAGGTTCTTATTATTCCACAATATTTTGTGATCTTTTTTTGATCAGTGTTTCGCCAATAAATCAAAAACTTCACAGGGTGGTTACAGGTCATGAGATATGGTGCATGTGCTTTAAAATACTGATTTGTAAAAATTATTGTTAGCCATCTTGGATTTGTGATTCTTGTCAAAAAATGCAACGATCTACACAACCATTGAACCAATCAATCTGAAACTTTACCAAATTGGTTATCTGCGTGGGTGGCAAGATGAGTCAAAACAAATAATAAATAAAATACCTAATGGCAATTGATCCGCCATGAATAAGCATTTAGCTGACGTTACGGGCCTTACCCTTTGTCAAAGGAAAAGAGGAATAATGGTAATAAGTACCTCTTTGCAGTCATTTATTTTAAATTCGTGCTGCCGAGGATGATGTTAAAAGAATAAGTAAAATTACGTCTCCTGAAAATGAATTATATGTGGACATTATAATAATAATAATAATAATAATAACTAGAACTGCCACTTTAAAACTGCTGGCAGTGATAACCGGTTTACTCGCACACACTTTTGATACAACCCCACTTTTGATACAACCCCACTTTTGATACAACCCCACTTTTCATACAACCCCACTTTCATTGGACATGCTTTGACACAACCCCCTTGGATACAACCCCGACACACACACACACACACACAAACACACACACACACACACACACACACACACACACACACACACACACACATCCCCCCCACCCCGAACACACATGCACACACACGCACACCCCTCCACACGCACACACACATACACACACAGCCCTCCTTCCTCCACACGCACACCCCAACACCCTCCAACCTCCACACACACACATATCCACCCCCCCCGCCCCCCACCCCCCCCCCACACACACACACACACAAACACGCGCACACCCCTCCCCCCACACGCACACACATATCCAGACAAACGCACATCCCCCTCCCCCCACCCCCCAAGACACATCCCCCACACACATCCCCCGACACACAACCCCACCCCCCCCCACACACACACATCCCCACACACACAGACATTCCCCCTACCCCCCACCCACATACACACACACAAACACATGCACACATCCCCCCAACCCCCAACACACACACACACAAACACACACACACACACACACCCCACCCTAACACACACACAAACACACGCATACATCCCCCCACCCCCAACACACACACACACACACACACACACACACACACACATCCCCCCACCCCTAACACAAACACGCACACATCCCCCCACCCCCCCAACCCTAACACACATGCACACACACAAACACCCCCACACCCCTCCCCCCACATGCACACCCCTCCACACGTACACACACACACACACCCCCCACCTCGACACATACACCCCCCCCCCATACGCACACCCCAACCCCCCCCTAACACACACACACACACCCCACCCCCAACACACACACATATCCACACACACACACACACACAAACACGCGCACACCCCTCCCCCCACACGCACACACATATCCCCACAAACGCACATCCCCCTCCCCCCACCCACATACACACACACAAACACATGCACACATCCCCCCACCCCAACCCCCAACACACACACACACACACACACACACCCCACCCTAACACACACACAAACACATGCATACATCCCCCCACCCCCAACACACACACACACACACACACACACACACACACACACACACATCCCCCCACCCCTAACACAAACACACACACACATCCCCCCACCCCCCCAACCCAAACACACATGCACACACACAAACACCCCCACACCCTCCCCCCACATGCACACCCCTCCACACGTACACACACACACCCCCCCACCTCGACACATACACACACACACACACCCATACGCACACCCCAACCCCCGCCCCCCCCCCCCCCACACACACATCCACACACACACACCCTCCCCCCCACCACACCCACACAACACACACATACCCCACCCCCCCACCCCTACACACACACACACACACACACACACACACACACACACACACACACACACCCCTCCACACATACACACACAAACACACACACACATATCCAACCCCCCTCCTCCACATGCACACCCCAACCCACCCCCCCCCCCCCACATACACACATATCCCCCCCCCCCCCAACCCACACACACACACACACAGACATCCACACACATGCACATCCACACACACACACAAACACACACACATCCCCCCCACCCCATCCATTTAAAAAAATATTTTCGTTTAATTAACGATATCTGCCACCCGTGGAAGAACGTCCTGCCGTGGCATGACGTCTTCTGTGGCCCGTGCCGTATGTCAGCGGAGAACGAAGTATCCCGTAGATCGAACTTGGTCAAATTTTTCATGATTGTCACCAAATTTGTTGTGGTATTTTGTTAACTCATCCGAGGCAATACGACAATCGAAATCCGATTTGAAATCGGAGCCAAATTGACGCCGTAAGGTCTGCCTGCACGTGTGGATATTTTACCTGTGGAAGATTCACTTTGGAAATGCGACCCATTTAAAATGTTAGATTTTGGATAACTTCGTCATTTTAAATCGGATTTCCACAAAATAAAGGTCACCATTGCTTGCAGATACCTCTCTTTCTCCTTAAAATTGAAGACAGGATGAACTTCAGAGCGAGAAATAAGCCGAGGCGGCGGAGAGTTTTACAATGTTATTTTCCAATGTAAATGACAATATCGTGTAGTTTTACGAAAATTCATCAGAATTTGCCCAGATTTGTTGCATTCGAATGTTAACACCCTCCAGCGACTGCCAAATCCGAAGACAATTTAATTTCGAGCTACCCTTAGCTCGTAAGGTGGTTATGTCACATGGGCTGGTCAAAAAAAGATGTTGTGGTGCTTCTTCTTCAGGCAATAACAACTTCTAGTTTCCAGACCGTACATCCAATCATCTTGAGATTTTGCACACTTATTACTCTTCATGACTTCTACTAAAATATGAAGTTTCACGTCGATCAATAAAGCGATTCAAGAGATGTCCATGTAAAAAAAAAAAATCGTTTAATTAACGATATCTGCCAAACCACGTGACCTATCGCAAATTCTAAAATGACATTTCAGTAGACTGACATGCTGAACAGATCTGTGAAGTTTCTCCTCTATTGGATCAAAAATGAGGGAGGAGCTAGGTTTTAAAGGTTCATGCTTTAAACCGTCATAACTCTGAAACCATGTGTCGGATGACGTCGCCCTCGCTGACTTTGTTGTTCGTCGTGGGCATGGGAATCTGCTTGCAAAGTTTGGCCTCGATCTGTTCAGCCGTTGCAGAGAAAAAGGGTTTTTCGTGTGTTCACGAAAAACAATATGGCGGCTGAACCACGTGACCTACGACGTCATATTTACGATTAAAATATTCTACAGACCGAGTCCCTCCTATGGTGAAAATTTTATCTCAATCGGCCCTATTATTGCAGATAAATGTTTGTTAAAGGAAATTAAAACCTAAAATGGCAATAGCACTGGGAGACGTGGCCTGGAAGGAAAAATGGTGTGTTTCTTCTTCTTTCAACAATAAAGACTTATAGCTTCGTGACCGTACATCCAATCATCTTGAAATTTTGCAAACCTGTTCCGCTTGATGAGAGCTACATTCCATTAAAAATTCAAGTCGATACATGCAGTGGTACAAGAGTTACAAGCTTTTTAAAATTTAACTTCCATTATTTATTGCGGCCAAACCATGTGACTTATCAAAACGTCTCAAGTAACGTTGAAACATACTCCCATGAGGAACATTTGTGTAAAGTTTCCACTCGATATCTCCACAAATTATGGAGGTGATTCCATTTCTAGTTTGAGATTTTAAAACGTCATAACTCTGAAACCACGTGTCGGATGACGTCGTGCTCGCTGACGTTTTTGTTCGTCATGGGTATGCGAATATGCATGCCAAGTTTGGGCTCGATCTGTTCAGCCGTTGCGGAGAAAAAGGGTTTTTTGTGTTTTTTCACGGAAAACAAGATGGCGGCCGAACCATGTGACGTATGACTTCGAAAATTTTCGCATTCTGAGTTTTGTTTAACTAAGCATCTGGGAAAAAAATCCCATTTTCGGGGGAGAAAATTTTTTGTTTGACGAATTCTTTAGCATTTTTAGCATTTTTAGCATGCATGCTAACTTTAACGTTAGCATTTTTAATATACTCGATACACATGTCTTTTGTTCCCATTGAAGAGTTCTTTAGAATGAGCTATTCCTCAAATTTTTCCATTGAGCCGTTGCGGAGATACAGAGGGGAAAAGTTGACTTTGTTTTACAAGATGGCGCCCACACCACGTGACCTATGACGTCATAATTAGCATGAAAAAATTCCAGGAGCCGAGAGGATCATTTGATGAAAATTTCCTGTCAATCCGACCAGCGGTTGCTGAGAACATTAATTATGAAGTTTTCGGAGGTGCAAAATAGGGCGGAAGAATAATAAGAAAAACTCGAGCAGTAATAAAATAGGTTACTCTCCATTTCATGGAGAGTAAACCTAATAATTCATTTATTTTGTATAGCGCTTTTCCAGAAGCCCAAAGGCGCTTTGACAGAGTGGAAAACATAATGCATAACAATACATGAAAACAACAATTGCAAAAAGACAAGAATCAATAGGGAAGTATTTAAAGCAAAAGGAGGGAGAAAGAGAAGAGATAGTCAGGGGTTAAATGCTGTGGGTTGAATGTTGAATGCAGTGTTGAACAGGTGGGTCTTTAGTGATGTTTTGAATGTGGTGAGTGAGGAGGAGTCTCTGATGGTGTGAGGTAGTGAGTTCCAGAGGGTGGGAGCAGCGATGGAGAAGGCCCTGTCCCCCCAGGATCTGAATTTGGTCTGGATGGAGGGGGTCAGGAGGTTGGTACCAGCAGAGCGGAGGTTGCGGGTGGGAGTGTGTCTGGAGAGGAGGTCAGCCAGGTAGGATGGGGCCAGGTTATGGAGGGCTTTGTATGTCAAGAGGAGGATTTTGTACTGGATTCTCTGGGGGATGGGGAGCCAGTGAAGCTTATAAAGGACGGGGGTGATGTGGTCACGGGTCCGGGAATGGGTGAGTAGATGGGCAGTGGAGTTCTGAATGTATTGGAGTTTATTGGTGATTTTTGAGGGTGAACCATAGAGGAGGCTATTGCAGTAGTCCAGACGGGAGGTGATGAAGGCGTGGATGAGGGTTTCTGCAGCCGTGGAGGAGAGGGATGAGCGGAGACGGGCAATGTTTTTCAGGTGAAAGAAGGCTGACTTTGTGATCTGTTTAGTGTATTTGTCGAAGGAGAGGGTTTGGTCAAAGATGACGCCAACATTCCGGATCTGAGGGGAGGTGGATACTGGGATACCGTCGATGTTGAGGGCAAAGTTATGGGTGGATTTTGTGAGCGTTTTTGGGCCAATGATGATTATTTCAGATTTATCACAGTTAAGCTTGAGGAAGTTGATTTGAAGCCAGGATTTTATTTCAGTGATGCAGTTTGTCAGGATAGAGTGGGTGTCGGTGGAGACGGACTTGGTGGAGATGAAAAGCTGGATGTCATCGGCGAAGCAGTGGAATTGGAGACCATGACGGCGGATTAAGTGACCGAGGGGGGACAGGTAAAGGATGAAGAGGAGGGGGCCAAGAACTGAACCTTGGGGGACACCTTGGGGGAGGGGAGCAGTGGGGGATTTGCAGTTATTGATGGAGATGAACTGGTGTCTGTCAGAGAGGTATGATTTAATCCAAGACAGGGCAGTTCCGGTAACGTTAAAGGTGGATTCAAGTCGGGTGAGGAGGATGGTGTGATCGATGGTGTCAAAGGCAGCGCTGAGGTCGAGGAGGACGAGAATGTTGAGGTTGCCAGCGTCAGAGGAGAGGAGAAGGTCGTTGTTGATTTTGAGGAGAGCAGTTTCAGTACTGTGGTTGGAGCGGAATCCGGATTGGAATGTTTCATACAGGTTATTGGCAGAGAGGTGATGTTTGAGTTGAGTGGCTACAGCGCGTTCCAAAACTTTTGACAGAAAGGGTAGGTTGGAGATGGGTCTGAAGTTGTTTAGGGTGTCAGGGTTTAGACCAGGTTTTTTTAGAATGGGGGTAACAGCAGCAATTTTGAGGGAAGGTGGGACGATGCCTGTAGACAGGGAGGAGTTTATTGTTGCAATGATAAGTGGAGAGAGAGCAGGGAGGGAGGCCTTGACAAAGCTGGAGGGGATGGGGTCAAGAGTGCAGGTGGCAGTTTTCATTCCTATGAGGAGTTCAGAGAGGTCAGTAGGGGAGATTGGGGAGAACCAAGACAGGGGATGGCAGGACAAGGGGGGGCAGGTGGTTGGAGGGGGAGCGGGTGCGGCGGTGGTCAAGCTGTTGTAGATGTTGTCAATTTTGCGTTGGAAGAAAGAGAGGAAGGAGATGCAGTTGTCTACTGTGAATGACTGGGTGGTGGTGTTCAGGGGGCGGAGGAGTTTGTTTATTGTCGAGAAGAGTGCTTTTTGGTTTCCGGAGCCAGAGTGGATAATTTGAGAGTAGTAGGCGGAGCGAGCGTGGGAGAGGGCATCTTTGTAGTGTTGTAGGTGGTCCTTGTAGACTTGGGAGTGAACTGTGAGACCTGTTTTATTGCGGAGTCTTTCAAGTTGGCGAGCACGACTTTTCATCAGGCGGAGTTCAGGGGTAAACCAGGGAGCAGAATGGGAGAAAGAAACTGTTTCGGTTTTTACAGGCACAAGCTGGTCAAGGCAGGAGGAGAGAGTGTGGTTGTAGTAGTCAGTGAGGTCGGAAGTGGAGGTCAACGAAGGGAGAAGTGGACATTTTTTCAGAGAGGGTGGATGAGAATGAGGTAGGTGAAAGAGCGTTTAGCTTACGGAAATTGATAGTGCGATAATGCCTTGGTGCTGGGGTGGGGATGTTGATGGTCATAGTGATAGCTAAGTGGTCAGAGAGGGTGAGGTCGGAGCCAGAGAGATGGTGCAAATTTAATCCAGTGGAGCAGACAAGGTCCAAAATGTGACCACGGATATGGGTAGGAAAGTCGACATGTTGAGTGAGGTTAAAGCAGGTGAGTAAATCAGTGAAGTCAGTGGTTATTGTGGAGTCAGTGGAGTCCATGTAGATATTGAAATCACCAAGGAGGAGGATTGAGGGGGAGAGGGAACATAGCTGGGTCAGAAAGTAGGAGAAGTCAGACAGGAATGATGGGTGTGGCTTGGGAGGGCGGTAGACGACAGCCATGACTGACTGCGTGCGACCAGAGAGTTTAAAAGCCAGGTGTTCAAATGATGAGGATGAGGCGATGGGGATGAGGCTGGTCCTGATGTCTTGACAGTGGATAACGGCAATTCCACCACCTCGGCCCCCCGAGCGTGGTTTATTGACATAGGAATATCCATTGGGTGTGGTGAGGTTGAGTGTGTAGTAGTCCAGAGGTTGTTGCCAGGTTTCGGTGAGACAGAGAAAGTCCAGTTTGTTATCCAGGATGTATTCGTTCAGGATGAGGCATTTGTTGTTGAGGGACCAGGTGTTGAACAGGGTGAG
Organism: Myxine glutinosa; assembly: GCF_964187855.1. NCBI lineage: Eukaryota > Metazoa > Chordata > Myxini > Myxiniformes > Myxinidae > Myxine > Myxine glutinosa. The sequence goes on along the minus strand of NC_136263.1, from coordinate 200,606,150 downwards.
CTTGATGTTGTTTTGAACAGCAGGGATGAATTCAGGTGATTTAGCCAGGGTTCGTAGGCAGGAGGTGCGATTGTGTGCGTTGCTGTGACCAGGTGCGCTGGGACGAAGAGTGAGAGTGCGCAGAGCCGACCAGAGGACGGGGATGGAGTGACCTGATTGCAAATATACAAACTTACGACCGGAGCCACGGTGAATGTACCTGGGTCGTCGGAGGAGTCCATTTGATTTGATGGCAGAGATGCATGATGGGGTGGAGCGGGTATTGAGCAGAAGGAGCCTTGCGGCGGAGTACCGCAGAGCCATGCCAGGCAGGAGCGGAGAGACGAGACGAGGCCAAGGTAGAGGAGGTGAAACAATGGTCCCAACCCACGGGAGCGGGCCCGAGGAAACGAAGGAGCCAGGTAGGTGAAGCCAGGAGCAGAGCCGGGACCAAGCAGAGGGCAGGCAGGAGCATAGAGACGATCATGAGGCCAAGGTTGATCACGGCAAAGCGGCAAATGCAGCGGCAATCGACCGCCGCCGCTACAAATCAAGATCACGGCGGGAAACTGCCACCAAACCGCTGCGATGGTCACAACCCAGGAGAGCGTGCCCGAGGAAACAGCGAGCAGGCGAAGGAGCCGGGCAGGCGAAGCAGGGAGCAGAGCCGGGGCTATGCAGAGGGCAGACTCAATGGCCAAAAAGTCCGCACGACCACCAAAAAAGCAAGCAACTGACAGTGGCCCGGTCGAAGAAGCGGCGAGCATGTGACGCCTGCGTCCTCTTCATACCGGACCGGAAGCGGCGGCGGAGGATAATCACTCTTTATCTCATGTACCATACTTTTCACAGAGCTTTGGTGCTGCCGAATCAGCTTCTGTAAAGTATCTCGACAAACTGCGATCAATTGTCGTACGCGTTTATTCACTCTGCCGATCAAGGCCTGATTCACAGCAGCGCCATCCGAGGTCTGGCGTAGGGATACAACCCGGTCCCGGTGTAGGGATACAATGGTGAATATTTGCACTGCATACATGACATCCTCCCCTTTAAGTCCAAAATTACCACGAGCAATACGTGCTAGATTTCCAGAATTGACATTTCAAAAGCAACATTTCCAAAACATGTGAAAATATGTGTGCAAACGGTTATGAGAATAATGAAAATACGTGAAAATAGAACATGTGTCAACGTGAAAAAAAAACATCTTCAAAGATTCAACCGGTCGGGTGCTTTTCTCTCACGCATTGAGCGTCGCAGTGTACCAGTGGATACAGAGTCCGAGGTGATTCCTTTGGGTCGTGGTGTACCAGTGGATACAGAGTCCGAGGTGATTCCTTTGGTCTCCACGAAGGGTGTAGCGTTTGCAGAGGTTTTCGGGGCATCCGAGCCGGCTGGAGCGGCCACGACGATCTCCGGCAGTGGCGGGTCGAACTGTTGTCCTGACTGTGACGATGCTACAGGCTCCATCGACTCACAGTGACGGTAGGTTATGTGGTCCTGATGTCGACGAATTTCGCAGCCGTCCTGCAGGCGAATCACACAGGACAGTGGACCTGGCTTCTCGATGATGTCCCCCGGTAGCCACGTCGCACCTGCACCAAAATTTCGGGCAAACACTGGATCTCCAATGTTGATACATCGACTGTTGGACGTCTTATCGTGCACCAACTTTTGATTAAGCTGGCTCTGATAAACATTTGATGATATGTCTGGTTTGAGATTGTCAAGTGTCGATCTCAAGTGTCGTTTCATCAATAACTCAGACGGAGCTGCACCGGTTGTTGATTGTGGCGTGATACGGTATTTGAACAGGAGACGAGACAGCTTTGTTTCCAGGGTTCCCTCCTGAAGTTTCTGCAATCCGGATTTGATGATTCCTATGGATCGTTCGGCCAAGCCATTTGAAGCCTGGTGATGTGGGCTGACAAACTTATGTTTGATGCCGTTCCGACGTGTGAACTTGGCAAACTCGGTACTGGAAAAACACGAACCGTTATCACTCACGATCATCCTGGGCAGACCATGAGTGGCGTAACAGCGTCTGAATCTTTCGATGACAATGGCTGACGTAGTACCACGCGTCACATAGGCATCAATCCATTTTCTGTGCGCGTCCGTAATCATTAGAATCATGCTGCCGTTAATAGGCCCGGCATAATCGAGATGTAGGCGATGCCACGGTTCGCTGGGCCATTCCCAGGGATGCAGTGGCGCTTTCGCAGGTGTATTCCAGGTGCTCTGGCAGGGGTAACAATGTCGAACATGATGTTCGATATCAGCATCAAGATTCGGCCACCACACATAGTTTCTGGCGAGTGACTTCATCTTCACAATCCCGGGGTGACAGTCATGGATTTCATCCATGACCCTGGAACGCAGATTTTTCGGGATCACGACACGACATCCCCAGAGTAGGCAACCATTTTCCATGCTGAGTTCGTTTTTACGTGCTTTAAAAGCCGCAAAATCTGGGTCACCCTCAGGTAGCAAATGCCATCCAAGCTGTACAGCCTGGACAGTTCTGGACAGAACGGGGTCTCGTCGAGTGTGAGTGCGGATCTGGCCGGAATCGACAGCACAATCTTCCAGATGATCCATCAGTGCGATAATGGATCCTGGTGTCGGCGAATCATCAACGGATTCTGGAAGGGGTAACCGACTCATGGCATCTGCATTTGTGATAGACGAACCGGGCTTATAACATATGGTGTAGTCATAAGCAGCGAGAAACAGGGACCAGCGGATGATCCTGGGCGGTAGTGTGTCAGATGTCGCCTTAGTTGGACCAAACAGACTGATCAGCGGCTTGTGATCAGTGTGAATTGTGAAATGATGTCCAAGAAGGTACTGGCGAAATTTGCCGACGCCGAAAACGATTCCCAATCCTTCCTTGTCAAGTTGGGAATAGTTTTTCTCTGCCTGGGACAACGTTCTGGATGCAAATGCAACCGGTCTTTCCGTGCCGTCAGGCATCACGTGTGATAATACACTCCCCACTCCATACCGACAGGCATCGCATGTCAGCACAAGATCCTTCTCTGGATAAAAATGAACGAGAACATTGGACGATTTGAGCAGATCCTTAGAGGTCTGGAATGCTGATTGTTCAGTAAACCCCCAGCTCCAGGAGACTCCTTTCCTCAAAAGCCGATAAAGGGGGCCCAAAACGTCGGTCACATTCGGGATGTAACGACCATATAACTGAAGCAAACCAAGGTATGACTTCAATTCGGTCACATCTCGTGGAGCAGGAGCATCCTTGATAGCTCGGACTTTCTCATCTGTCGGGTGTAGACCCTCGGCATCAATCGTATGACCCAGGTACGTGACTGATGGCACCATAAACTTGCACTTGTCTCGACGCAAACGTAGGCCGGAGTCCGAAATCTTCTTCAGAACTCTCTCCAGGTTCTGTAGATGTTCCGCGTCCGTACGACCAGTAACCAGAATATCATCCTGGTAACAAACGACGTTGCGTTGGGCGGCAAACAAACTGTCCATGACACGCTGATAAATTCCAGGTGCAGATTTCACTCCAAAACTAAGTCGGTGGTACCTGTACAACCCACGATGCGTGTTGATGGTAAGATACTGTTTCGAATTCTCGTCCAAGCAGAGCTGTAGATAGGCGGATTTGAGATCGAGTTTCGTAAAAGTCTTGCCTCCCGTGAGACGAGCATAGAGGTCTTCGATCCTCGGGATTGGATATTTATCCAATGAAGAACACCTGTTCACGGTCATTTTATAATCTCCACATATGCGGATGGACTGGTCCGATTTTATGACCGGAACGATGGGCACCGCCCATTCGGCATACTGGATTTGCTCGATGATCCCCAGATTTTCAAGATGATCCAGTTCCTTGTCAATCCGCTCATGCAGGGCGAAAGGGACTGGGCGAGCCCTGCAAAATATAGGATTGGCATCCCGGTCAACCCTGAGTTTAGCCGTATGTCCTTTCAAGGTTCCAAGCTCATCCTTGAAGACATCCGGGTACGTATCCAGCACATTTTTGAGTGTGTATGCTGCGGTAGGAGAAACGTTGGCTGCCCGGAGTTGATGAATGCTTTCCCACTTCAGTCGAATTATGCTCAACCAGTTCCTGCCGAGTAAGGAAGGGCCCTTTCCAGGAATGACGATCAGGGGTAGGTGAAACTCACGGTTATCGTAGCCCCCCCCCCCCCCCCGTGACGTCACATGTACCGCAGGGAACAATCTTCTCACCTGTATAGGTGGAGAGTCCATAGGTAGTAGGTTTGAGATGGGATCGGTCAGCATCACTCCACAGGTTTGTGAAAACAGCATGGCTGATGAGCGAGACGGCCGCACCAGTGTCGACCTCCATTTGCAATGGTCGATTGTTGACGACAACATTGGCAAGAAGAGGGTCCCGCCTATGGTGAGAATCAATATGAAGCAGGTCATACGATTCTGAGTTGTCGGAAACAGAGCTCACCTGGTCAAGCTCGGGTTCCACCGAACCGATAAACTGATGAATCTTGTCAGCAGCTTTTCCTTTTCCCGATTTGCGAGTGATGCAAGCTGGAGCAATATGGCCAGTTTTCGAACAGAAATGGCAGGTGGCATCTTTGAACCGACACGTCTCCGGAGGGTGCTTTCCGTTGCACCGAAAACATTTGTTGTGGGTTTGAGACTGCACTGGCTTCTGACGAGGAGCCTTGTTCCAACGTTTTGGCTGAACATGATCCAACCGATTCACAGCAGGGCTGGTACCAGACGAGCGAGTGGCACCGATGCTTGTAGCGTTGCGTTCAGCACTTTCCATGGAAATGGCGGTGTCTCTGGCATTTTGGAACGTCAGTCTTCTCTCAGCAAGCAGGCGTCTACGAGTGCGGTCATCGGACATGCCAACCACCAGCAAATCACGAAGCATGTCATCGATCGTGTCCCCAAACTCACACAGATGTGACAGTTTTTTGAGGTGTGCAATGAAGTCTGCGATCGACTGACCTTGCTGCTGTCTGCTCATGTAAAAATTAAACCGACACAGGATGACTGAAGGAGATGGGTTGCAATGTTCCTTCAAAGCGGCCTTGAGCTCTGCTTACGTGAGCTCCTGGATTGTCCGAGGACGAATCAGGTTTTTAACAAGTGTGAACGTCTCACCTCCGCAAACGGACAGGAAGACGGCCTTCATCCGGCCTTCGGTCGCGATGCCGTTCGCCTCGAAGTAGAAAGACAACCGCTCAGAATACGTGTCAAAATCCCCCTCATGAGGGTCGAATTCATCGATATGGCCGAAAGAAGTCATGGTCTAGATGTTTATCCTCGTCGCCATGTAAAGTATCTCGACAAACTGCGATCAATTGTCGTACGCGTTTATTCACTCTGCCGATCAAGGCCCGATTCACAGCAGCGCCATCCGAGGTCTGGCGTAGGGATACAACCCGGTCCCGGTGTAGGGATACAACGGTGAATATTTGCACTGCATACATGACAGCTTCCTAAGCAAGGGTTATGCTGGGTGGTTTGCCATTGCCTTCTCGGCAGTAGTTATGGCAGGAATTTGTAATTTGGCCAGGGTGCCGGCGATAGCTCGCCTACTCTTCAGAAAAGACACCATGGAGTCTTTTGCGTCCACCAACTAATGTCGGCAGATGGGACGCCCGTTTTAACGTCCATCCGAGGAACGGCACACGCATTAATGAATCACACTGCATGTGAAACACCAGGATGACAGTTTATAGGGTTAGGGAGGGTTGGTATTCAAACCCAGTCTGGACGGCTTAGAGGTGAGTTTGTAAACCTCTTGGCCTTCCTGCCAGCCCAGGGATATTAAAATAAAAACAAATTGAAAATGTTGATGAGAAAAGGAGTCTATCCTTGATGAATATACTCGCAGGAGTACCTGGCATTGCCCGGTGATGTTCTCATCCTATTGCCATTTAAAAAAAAAAATCAAATTTTAATTTTTCTATGTTCTTTGTGGGTGCCTACACTCACACACACAAATTGGTGGTAATTTAATATTACCTTTCACACAGCTACAAAAGCTTAGCAATCACAGAGCGAATTTTTTTTTTAATTAAAAAAAGATCCAACTTTTCTTTCTTCAAATTTTCCCATTTTTTGTTTTTGCCCAAAAAACTCTCCGACACTCACTGATGAAGCTCTGAATGTTTGACGAAGGTCTGTTCAGCCATCTCAGAAAAATGGCGACACACTAATAGACAAATGGCAAAACAGACAAAACAAACAGAACAAACGATTTTTTTTAGTGTAGATGGATGGTTTTGAAAGATTTAAAGAAACTCAACTCTCTCCAAAAGAAACATTTTATAGCTCCCTTCATGATACTAATATATCAGATGAAGATTGTGATCATACAACAAAGGTGCGGATAGCTTTCAACACAACAACCTTGGGGATTGGAGAATATCACAACATATATTTTGAGTCTTATACTCTTCTGTTAGCCGATGTATTCAAACAACTGAGACAAGCCTTCCTCAACAAAGATTTGTTTGAAGTATATCTTGCCCATTTTTTTCACATCACCAGGAGGAATTGTGAAGCTGCTTTGAAAATGACAAAGTAAAACTTGAGTTTCTCAGCCTTGAAGATATGATGTTGATATTTGAAGAGTCTCAAAGAGGTGGTATATCAGACATATCTACCTCCCTCCCAGCCCACCAACCTTCCTACCCCTCCATGCCCCCACTCTAAAATTTTCCCCGGAGCAACGCTGGGTACCCCTGCTACTAAGAAATAAAATAACAAGCCAGATGGTATAATTTACTTTTTCCTGTGGTACATCGTACTACTTCTAATTTTACCATGTAATTTTGATCAACAATAAGCATCTGATTGATATAATGTCCATGGGAAAAAGGATGTCAGTGAAATTTTGGGGAAGAAGGCCACATTTATGCACGTGAACAGTGACTGAAATGTCTTGATTATTTAAGATTTTAAGGTAAGGGCTGAGTACACCACGAATAATAAAATATGTAATGAATGAATTAATGAATGAATGATCGTTTTAAGGCCATTTTCCCCGCTAGAGCGGGGGTTAGCCTTGCGGGCCCCATGACAATCATGGTTCCCTGGTTGAGGCAATGTTTTTATGGCTGGATGCCCTTCCTGACGCCAACCCTATTCTAACAGTGTACCTATTCTAAATCAGGGTACACACCGTGATCATTCATCCCAGAAAGCTGGTACTCAATTTGCCGACCTCGGAAGGATGACAGGCTGAGTCAACCACCCTGGTGTTAATTCAGCGATTGACCGGGATTATCGAACCCAGGATCCTAGGTTATCCCAAGTCTGCACCCGAACCGCTAAGCCAACACCAGGCAACACCAGGCTATGTAATATGTAATATGTAAATATGTAAATATGAAAATATGTAATATGTAATACATTTTTTCCATTTAGGAAATGTGGTTCAGGAAACCAAGGCAAGGATTATTTTGATTCACACAAATGAGCCAGATTTTTTGCCTTTTGCTGAGGAATTTCTTCGACGAAATTTGACCGGAATAACATGGATAGCAAGCTCTCCTTGGGCAACCTCTGCGAATCTTGGCACCTTCAAATATGCCCATATTTTCCAAGGAACGATCGGATTTGCTTTGCGACGTGCACGCTTGCCAGGTTTGCGTGAATACCTCCTGAGAGTTCGACCAGTAATAAATGAAAGAGTTGAGAAAAACAAACTATTCCAACAAAATGCAAATGCTTTAAAATATTTCAAAAACAACAATGGAGTGCACATAATGAAACAGATATTGCACTATAAAGACAATAACATCACTCAAAACTTTATGTCAAAAATCAAACCAATTAACTGTTCAAACTTTTGCCAAAGCGACTTGAAACAAAGTAAGATAAAAAATAATAATAAATACATTGTAAAGGGCATGTCAGTAGATGTCTTTACAAATAAAAACTGTGAATGTTTTTGTCTGGATGATCTTAATTATTACCGAAATGTGAAGTCTTTCACCCAAACTTTTTGTTTAGAAGTGGCAAATATACAGTCACATTTCTTTAATGAAACGTTTCTTCAAAGAGATTTATATATGATGTTTGAAGTATGGATGAACATTGACAATGGAGAAAAAATGGAGAATAAAGAACAAATAAATGACTTAATATTTCAAAACAAAATGATGAATAGCTACATCCTGGAACTCTGGGAAGACACGTTTAATTGCAGTTGGAAAGAAAGCAAACTCTTTAACAAACATTGTACAGGAGTGGAGACACTAGAAGATGTACAATCCACGTTTGCAGAAGTTACGAATCTTGATTTTACTTACAACATATATATGGCTGTATATAGTATCGCACATGCCTTGCACAACCTCCAATCTTGCAGGCCTGGCTTTGGACCATTTCGGAATTCTTCTTGTACCAGCATTTCATCGTTTGAACCTTGGCAGGTAAATCTAATGATTTAACGATTTTCTTTTTAATACTTCATTATTTGTATGACATTTTATATTCTTCACTGGTTTGCAGCTGGTGTTGTATGTCCGGCATGTGCACTTCAACAATAACCTTGGAGAGACCATGCATTTTGATGAAAATGGAGATCCCCCTGCATTGTATGAGCTTGTGAACTGGCAAAATGTTCATGGAAACATACAGTTTAAAACAGTTGGACGCTACGATTCTACGGCTTCACAGAATGAGAAATTTCAGTTGAACGAAAAGGAAATTATCTGGAGCCAAGGAAAAACGAAGGTAGATATTCATATTGTTATTGCATTTCTTTATACTAGGGCATGCCCGTACTATATATATATCTAAAATTATATCCCCCCCCTCTATTTACATGAAATGGTTTGGTCCAAAGCGAACGGCCTGCGAGTACGGTGACAATCCCCCCCCTCTATTTACATGAAATGGTTTGGTCCAAAGCGAACGGCTTGCGAGTACGGTGACAATCCCCCCCCTCTATTTACATGAAATGGTTTGGTCCAAAGCGAACGGCTTGCGAGTACGGTGACAATCCCCCCCCTCTATTTACATGCAATGGTTTGGTCTAAAGCGAACGGCTTGCGGAGTTTGGTAAAGAAATCGCCATAGCTCGGTAACTACTTGTCCGATTAATATGAAACCTTGAAAAGGCACATCCTCGGGTCCCCAGCAATATACCTGGCAAGTTTCAAGTATATCGGACCCGTGGTTGTCGAGAAACAGCGGTCACAGACAAACATACAAACATACAAACATACAAACATACAAACATACAAACATACACACAGAGATTACTGGAATTATAGATAGATAATATTAGTCCCCTACCGGTCGGGGACCCTGGAACAGAAATATTAGACCCTGGTGTTGGGCTAGCGGCTAGGGTGCCGGCTTAGGATCCAAGGATCCTGGGTTCGAATCCCGGTCGATCGCTGAATTAACGCCAGGGGGGTTGACTCAGCCTGTCTTCCTTCCGAGGTCGGCAAATTGAGTACCAGTTCACTGGTAATTCCCTGTGTGTCGTAAAAAGGCGGCAAAAAGGGCTGGCGTCAGGAAGGGCATCCGGCCGTAAAACATTGCTTCAAAAAGGGGACGGAAAAACAACAACCACGGTTCCCGAAAAAGGCCAACCCCCGCTTTGTGGGGTAAAATGGCCTCTAAAGGTGTTTTTTTTTTTTTTTAGTCCCCTACCGGTGTACACCAGAAGGGACTATAGGTTTGCAATCTGTCCCTCCGTCTGTCTGTCAGTCTGTCAGTCTGTCCGTCTGTCAGTCCATCATGCAAAGAACAGTTTTCCGGACTTTTTTTCTAAACTCTTAATGCTAATGATTTCAGACTTGGCACATGGTTTCCGCATGATAAGTTACGGATCAAGTTCGAACTTCACGACGTTTCGATCATTTTTGACAAAGTTATGGCACTTTGAACTTTAGTAATTTCCCCAAACGTTTTCCGGACGACAGACTGCCGGTAGGGGACATGTATTGCAGCGCAATACTCAAAATGCTTGTTAGTCCCCTACCGGTGTACACCGGAGGGGACTATATGTTTTCTCTCCGTCCCTCCGTCTGTCAGTCTGTCAGTCTGTCAGTCAGTCAGTATGTCATTTTGTCAGTCCGTCATGCAAAGAACAGCTTTCCGGACTTTTTTTCTAAACTCTTAATGCTAATGATTTCAAACTTGGTACATGGTTTCTTAATGATAAGTTACAGATCAAGTTCGAACTTCACGACGTTTTGATCATTTTTGACTAAGTTATGGCACTTTGAACTTTGGTAATTTCCCCAACAGTTTTCCGGACGACAGACTGCCGGTAGGGGACATGTATTGCAGCGCAATACTCAGAATGCTTGTTATTATATATATTTTTTATACAAGGTCTAGGCTCATGGAAGAGGTGGGACACAGAACAGATCAGGAGACAACATAGAAAAGGGAACAGCAGGAGAAAGGGGAAACAGCAATGGCAGTGCAGAGGGAGAAAGTAGATGGAGACGGACAACCAGGGGGGGTGCAGGTCACGATGAGTAAGGGAGAAAGCAAGGGATGAACCAGATGGACAGATACGTAAGTAGAGTTTTGAGAAGGGTGGGGGTGGTTTAAGAAAAAAAGAAAAGATAGAAGAGGTGCAGAAAAGATCATGGTTTTGGATGGGGGTGACTTGAGATGGTGGTGAACAGCTTTCTTTTAGACCAAGAGGGAAGAATGAGATTGAATAGAGTCTGGAAGGCAGTTCCACAGGTGGGAAAAAGAAGGAGTAAATGAGTGGAGGTGAGCAGATGTTCTGCATTTAGGCAGTTTCACTAGAAACTGGCACCTTGAATTTATTCTCGCCGTGAAAAAATACATGTGTATTCTCATGTTAATAATTTTTACGACCAATGACTAACTGCATGTATATTCAAAATACATGTATACCAATCACAATGACAAAATACATATACAGAGATACCGCGATTTACGTTGTCCCTATTTATGTCGATTCAAAGTTTCGTCGTCAATCAATACGTACCCAGGTTATGATTGAACTCTCTTTACATCGAAGTTACGTTCGTTTAAGCCATTTGATTTCGCTGTTTTTATGCCTACTCTTACTAAGTCACTGGAGGGATTATGTTTTTGGGTTGTCCGTCTGGTGTCTGTCCATGATAGGTATTCGTTACAGCGATAACATGAGAACTGCTGAAGGGATCAAAGTCAAACTTGGTGCAGGTATGTATAATGAAGAAAAGATGAACTGATTAGATGCTGGGGTCACGAGGCCAAAGATCAAAGGTCAGAGGTCATGTTAGGTGGAAATTCTGTTACCGCGATGACCTGTGAAGCAGTCATGGGATTTTGACAAAAATTGGTACAAGTATTTATGATGATGCAAGGAAGAACTGATTAGCTTTTGAAGTCAATAATTCAAAAGTCAAAGGTCAGAGTCTGTATTAGTTTTATAACTTGAGAACGGCTTAAAGGATCGATGTCAAACCAGGTATAGGTATGTATAATTATGTGAAGATGAACTGACTTGGTTTTGAAGTCATATTTTAAATTTTTGTCATAATAATCAGAGGGGTGAAAAGATTTAACCTCCATCCACCTGGGATGGTGGAGGTAACAAATTGATTTACTTCACTGTTCCAATACATATGGAGGGCAGGGCACTATATATATATATATATATATATATATATATATTGTTACGGTTCTACGCCGCCCTACTTCCCCTTAACAAGGGGGGATTAATCCCCTTGTTCTTGCTGGGCTTGGCGGAACCTAGGCTTGACACGTCCCTTCCGGGCAAATGCAAGGTAGGGTTTCGGGACCAAGTGTCACACGTACCTAAATACCTGCACGGCCACGGAAGCGAGGAAGCAAGCCTCGCACGAGCCACGTGTAGTTTTGCGTACGCCGAGCGGATTGAGTACCACGTGGTCCGTGCAGTCTTAGTTAATTAGTGGAACCCGATTGGAGCGGTTCTATTCATACCACGCTTAGCCAATGAAGAAACCACAGAAACGATCGAATGGCAGAAAGGAAGAACACAGGTTTAATTATTCCCACAGGTATGTACAATGGTCGGGGCCGCAGAGACACAGAGCAGCCTTAATCAGTCTTAGCTTATTTACCAGACAACGGGCCGGTCACACTCACACAGGGAATTGCAGATGGGTAGACGGTCAGCCAACGCTTCGGCGTGGTCGTCCAGAGACGGCCCCCGTCTGGCTCTCCACGGTCCCAGCACGTCCCGCGAAGATAACAGCAGGCGATGGCAGGAACTCGTAGCGTGTCTCCCGAACAAGGGCAGATAATGAGGTGGAATGGCAAAGGATGGGACTCTCAGCGCGGGTGGCGATTACACAGCCGTTTTCCTCATTCGCGCGACTTAATGCACTGTATAGCGATCAGCCTCAACCTCAACCGAGCGTCACTTATAAAAGCGCGTCATTCGGTTCATGCGCGTTGGGCTTCGCCCACGTATCTTACACAGTTCTCGGACGCTCACAACTCCTCTTCCTCGATCCCTCCAAGCTGGTTAGTGCGCGCGAGTTCTCTTCAACGAGTCCTTCTCTCGCGAGTCCTTCTCTCGCGAGTCCTTCGCTCATCAGTGTACCCGCGCTAGTCCTATCGAGTGCAAGTCCTTCGCTTCAGTCCTTTCACCAATCCTTTTCACACGAGTCCTCTCGGGGGGCTTTGCGCAGTGGGTTTTATAGCTATGCCCCCGAACCTTCTTGAACCCCCTCAAACCTTCTCATCACGCCCTGTGATGCAACGCCGCCACCACCACCTATGAGCCCTGATTGGCGGCTCGTGCTTACCGTCAGCGCTTCTGCTGTTCCGCCTCGGCTACGCCCCGACCTTCCTAGCCTGCCTCGTGTTAACTCGCCCAAAATGAACCAACGTTAGCACAAAGGGGCATGAGGCTAGGGTAGCTGGAAAGTCGGTGGAAGTAGGGCCTATTCTCCTGGCTCTACTCAACGCAGAACTAACAATGGAAAAGGACTACGCTTACAAATACTAAGACATAACTATACTATCACGAGGCTACATGTTGCTTGTGTGACTAACTATGAGGGGGAAATTTTAACCTTCATTAAACTCACTGTACAAACTCAAAACCGCAACACTGCCCCTCTCCCTCGTCAGACTCGTCCCCGAGTCAAACCTACAAAAACTGGAACGACCGGTTTTGAGAAAGATCTGGGACTAACTTTTACTTACGTGTGACATATAGATGTGGTTCCCCCTGACATTTATTCTAACCTGTGTATGCGACAGTTTTAAAACACTAAATATGTCCCACCTGCTGCGTTGAGTAGCTAACTAACAGAATCGCGCCCACAATTAACCAAATTGCGGAATTGTTTTCAAACTAAACATAGAGCCGGTGGGCAGCATTTTTATATACAAGCACAAAACCTAACCTTATTTACAGTTCTATTACCCAGGACCTGTCCTTTTTGGAAAGAAGATTGGAGGGGAGAGAAAGCACAGCAAAGCACAAATACACATTTCAAAAGTCAATTCACATTTTTGCTGCTGGTGTCTTGCATCTCCTATCTTCTGTGTGCACATATCGAACCGGCAAGCCCCCGGACCAGCATACAGGCCATTCCTGCTCTTCGAGGCTAGATAAACTTACAATTCTTCTCGGCCCTAGCACACAAAAATAAAAAAAATGCACAACAAGTGTGTTCGTTTATTTGCCAGCAGGGCCAACCCTATGTGGTCCAACTGCATGACATTGATGCCACTCAAAACAAGTGGTCCGAAGATGCAAGGTGAGTTTGCAGCAACGTGCTGCACAGCACAAGTGTAAGGCCACAAAACTTGTGGTCCATAAGTGTAATGTGATTATGTGCAGCAAAGTGTTTGTGGCAGGAGGTGCTGTTCATGTGCAGCAAAGTTATAACAAACGAAAAGGATATGGCAGTAAAGTGCCATGCAGTTCAGCTGCATGGGTTTAGCAAAGTGCAGCAGGGGTGCTGCACAGGTGTAGCAAGGTGCAGCTGCACTGTTACACCTCCAAAATGGTCCTGGGGTGGGGGGAGAGACACAGCACCACCACCAAAGTGGAAAGGGCACAAAGGTACACAGCAATACAGGGTAATGCAGCATGAGGGGCGCGAAAGAGCGAGCAGAGCAAGCTCGTCCCGAACCGTCCCTACCCCCCAATGTCAGCTTACATTACCCTAGCCCTTCCTGGTATTTACAAATTTGTCTCTACGTCTTTTCTTCCATATCCCCCTCTAAACCAAATTCGTCTCCCAATCCCTCCCAGGAAGGAAGGAATGGAACAAAACACAATGTCCCATTAAGTCATGATGCGTCTTATTCACTCAACAGTTTACAAAGAGTCCTGGTGTGGAGCTTCGTCCTCCTTGGTGAATGGATGTGGATGGCGCGAAGGGGATTTCTTTCCTAACTACTCTAATGGCATTAACTCATTTAAACTACCCGGGGTCGTACCCTGCCAATCGGCCATCTTTAAACTATGTGGTTCTAAAAACCAAATTCCCCATTGACCACTCTGCTGTGCCCTACGAATCTGGGTCTCACTCCCCAATTTTTCTTACTGTGCCCTTGCACAATTTCGGGGCTGGGTCATGTGGCTCTACTAGCAGGTCCAACTACCTGCGCACGTCCGCCACGACTGCGCACTCCTGCGACTACCTAAACTGGGGAAGGCCCCTCCTGGCTCTTTGCACCCTGATGCCCTCCTTGGCATTGGGCTACCCGGGTCCTTCCCTTGGATCATCGGGCCCCACTGAACAACTCACAACTACTCTGACTGGCTCCCAGGGCCTACCTGCGGCCTCACCTAGCCGACAAACTACCAGTGGCGGAGTGCCCCAATAACCATACGCACCAATTAAGCCACATGCCCAGCCATTTCACTGACTCATGCACCCAACCAAAGCACTACCTTGCCACTACTCGCACCACAGGTGTCAATATCCATATAAATTTTGCTGAAGCCCTCTACCTGACTTTACACTACCCCCCCCCCCCGGGCTTTCGCGAATGGGTCCATCTCCCCCCATTCACTCCTTCGCACCATGCATTCCACACCTTTTATTTCACACCAAGCATTCCACACTACTCATTCCACATCATTTATCTTGCACACCACTTTCCTCGCACACCTTTTGTGCTCACACACCTTTTTTCATGCACACCACAAACACAATTCCCTTTATCTCAACACAATTCCTCATACATACAGCATCATCTAACGACCTGCTTTTCCCCTAAAACTCGTGCTTTCCAGTCATCCCTTTAAACTAAGCACTCCCTTGTCCTTATCAACCATCTAATCTCTCTACGTCCCCTCTATAGTACAAAAGTCACTACTTAAATCTCATGTCCTCTACCGTCATCCAATTTCCTATCAATTATCCTAGCCCTCCCTTGGCTAGCTTCGGTGCCCCATGGAGGTAACCATCGCTGGCCCCTCATGTGCTTGTCACTGCCATCCCCCTAATCTAATGCTCATGAGCCCGGAGTGAGGAATGGTAAAACTACCATTCCCCCACGCAGGGTACCATTCCCCAACACTATTGCCATTCGTCCACTTCACTCGAGCCTCTTCGTGTGGAAATACATCGCCATTACGGCTCGACCTCGAGAGGCCGAGCGATCCGTGCGGGTGGTTGGTCTACTGTAGGTTGGGTCCGTCCGGCATTTTTGATCCAGGGGAAGAGGCATGGGCCAAGGTTCAGGGTCCCATCTCTGCGCAGTGCCTCGCGGTCCCTCGCACGATGGCCCAACAGCCCACGGTCGGCTCCGAACTCTCCTACCTCCCCTTGAACCTTGCCGATCACCTTTCCCGCCACGGCGCGGCACCAACCAAACCGGGGGGGGGGGGGGGGGGCACGAACCGTGCACGGCGGTCCTTGTGAAACCGCTGCGGCATCGATCCCCGCCGGTCCCCGCAGCACACAACTCACCGAAGGGCTCACGTCGGCTATCCGTCGCATTAAACGCTACCCTAGTCTGTGTCGATGCTTGAGCCGCGCCTCACCACACACGACCCACTCCACACACACACACCGAGGCACCCCAGTGCCTCCCATACACTCCCTACATTCTGTTACAGCACTCTCCTGTGCACACTCTTCTCTTCCACACTCAGGTGCACACCACCCAGGCACATTCACGCCCCTCACACACTTCATTACACACTTTTCCTCCACACACCTCTTTACCGCACACTTTTCTGTTACACACTCCGTAACACAATCATCCATCGCACACCCTCATGCACACTCTTCCATTACATACTCTGTAATGCCCATGGGTGTGCACTCTCCTGGTACACACCCAATAACATGCTCTGGTGTGCACTCCTGCACACTCTCTGTAACACACTCTCCCTGCACACAGTCTGTAACACCCAAGGGTGTGCACTTTCCCGTTGCACACCCAATCATCGCACACTTACCCACGGGTGTGCACTCTCCTGTTGCACACCCAATCATCGCACACTTACCCATGGGTGTGCACTCTCCTGTTGGACACCCAATCAGCACACACTTTTCCTCCACACACTCTTCTCGTGCACACTCTCTAACACACTCTTCTCCGACATACTCTTCCCGCACACATTCCGGTGTGCATTCTCCCTCACACTCTGTGACACAATCTTCTCTGACACACTCCGGCGCACACTTTTCTCACTCACACTCGCGCTCCGGTGCACACTTTTCTCTCGCACGCGCACCATTCACTCTCGTACACCGCACAACGGCCCTTCCACGACCGCCCGGGTTTCGTCCATGTCCCAAGCGCGCCAAAACCCTTTTCCCGCCAAACACATTCCTACTCACCTTGGGGACCTTCTTCTCTGGCAGCAGAACCTGCAAACTTTTATTGGGGTTAGCAAGCCCGACATCACGGTGCAAACACGAACTTTGTGTGCAGTCCATTTCCTTCTCCCGTGATTCATTTTCTAACTCTGCCGCCTCTTCGGCCCCAATTATAATCATTTCTTCGACGACTGCTGGCGCGCATAAAATGCCGGCGCGCTTCTTTTCCACATGGGGGCCGCCATTGAACACGAGGTTGGCTAAAGACCGAGAACCAAGGTATGGCTCTGTCAGCCGCTCATCAGGAGGTGGAGCCAGTGAGTCCTCGCCGGCCAACCCGAGCCGAGGTGAGGGACCGATAGGCGTGTCCTGGAGGCCGGCGGCTTGATCGCGACTCGCCTCATAAAACGAGGAGAGAGGGACTGCCTCATCAGATGAGTGAGGGAGCACGAACCAAGAGTTCAGAGGGAGACAAAGCTGGCGTTCAAAGGCTGAGTTGAGAAGGTTCAGGCTGAGAGACTTTGAAGTTCCAAGGTTCAGGCTGGAGTCAAGTTCCAAGGCAAGTACGTGAGCTGGAGCTGGGCTGGTCAAAGGAATTACAAGCTGTGCTGAAGCTGTGTCGATTGAAGAAGTTACCTAGCTGAGCCCACGCTGTGACGACGCAGCCGCGGAGCTGCATCCCGCTGAGTCCCGAGGCCCCAAGCCGTTCCTCCTGCCTGGACCCACCCATGCTGCCATCCCATGCCATCGATCCCTGGCATCCATCTACCCCATTCGTGTGAATCTGCTCGTCGTCTGTCCTCTGTGTTGTCTGGGGTATAAGTTAAGCTTGTTTTAAGGTTTGCACTGTGTCTTCTTCTTCTTCTGTAAGTTACTTTCGTTTCTTTCCTTCTCCTTTGGTTTCTTTTGTTGTGTAAATAATAATAATAAATAGCTGTTCCCCCTTATTCTTGGGTTTTCATTCACATCCGATCGTCTTTGTGATTTCCCCCATTGAGTACCTGTGGTGCGATTTCGGCCAACGCTTTATAATCGGGTTTAGTCTTTGCTAATGGCTCGAACGTCGGACTGCTAACCCGCTCGGCAAATACCATCTAGAACCGTGGTTCGAGCAGAAGTTATTCCCTCGTTCCCGGCTGGCGGTAGTAATTAGGTACGTAGCGAACCCCTAGGCCTAACAAACCCTACCTACCGTCGGTCCGGGAAGGACGTTGTAGCTTCGAGGACTCACGTCGGTCAGTGACGGACAAGGGGCTAACCCCCCCCCTTGGTAAGGGGAGAAGGCCGACGTTGAGATCCGTAACAATATATTGTTACAGACTCGGCCTTAATGATTGTTGTTATGAGTATTGTTGCTGATTCGAAGTATTCTAGATATTATGCTTACAGTGACTTAAGGGAAAGGGTTGTTGTGAGTAAAAGATTTAAAAGCGCTCCTGGTAAAATGTGGCTGGAAATCCGGATCGAGACTGGTAGAGGTGGAGCGAAGAAAAGGAGGTGGGAGGAGATCGAAAGGAGAGGTGGTGGTGGAGGCTCCGGGCCGAGCATTCGACGTACAGTGCGAGGGAACTTTGCGTCCTTGAAAGGAAGTTCGGCCGATAAGACATATCGCCGGAGTGCGGGGAGCCTGTGTCGCCGGTTATTCTCAGTGAGGTTCCGGAGGATCCAGGCCTTGAGAATCCGGGTTGGAGCGAAAGCCGTCCGCCATATTGGCCACGCGAGCACCCTGCAGGGAACAGGCTTTCGTCGTGTCGGCTGGGCATTATTCCCTGGTGGATTGCCGGGAACGGCTGTGCCAGAAAGGGACACGTGAGAATTATATGGAGGCTCGCGGATTGAACCGCAACGTGTACGTCGGAGCGCATCTTTGTGAGGTTCCTCACCACCACTGTGCTGCTGGGGGCTGAGCACGTGACCTCGGGGTCATCTCGCTCGTCCGTGCCTCAATTGACCACCGGGCCTTGACTCCCCGATCGCGGGAGCGCACAGAGACATTGGGAC
Organism: Myxine glutinosa; assembly: GCF_964187855.1. Lineage (NCBI taxonomy): Eukaryota > Metazoa > Chordata > Myxini > Myxiniformes > Myxinidae > Myxine > Myxine glutinosa. Next base: position 200,587,419 of record NC_136263.1, on the reverse strand, counting down.
TTCGCCTTGGAGGGGAGCAGAGACATTGGGGGAGGTATATACATATATGTATGTATATATATATATATATATATATATATGTATGTATATATATATATATATATATATATATATATATATATGTATGTATATATATATATATATATATATATATATATGTATATATATGTATGTATATATATATATATATATATATATATATATATATATATATATATATATATATGTATGTATATATATATATATATATATATATATATATATATATATATATATATATATATATATATATTTGTATGTATATATATATATATATATATATATATATATATATATATATATATATATATATATATATATCCATATACATATATATATATATATATATATATATATATATATATATATATATATATATATATATATATATATATATATATATATAGGGACGCACATACACACATACATGCGTATTGATCTAATTTCAGTGACGTCTGTTTTTGTTTTCACATGTCAAACTTATAAATTGTAATGTCATGTTATTGGCGAAAGATGCAAGTAACTATTCCTTCAAATTACTTTATGTTCCAGGTTCCAACTTCAGTATGCAGTGATCCATGTCTTCCTGGAACACGAAGAGTTCCCCTCAAAGCAGAGCCTTTCTGTTGCTTTGATTGCATTGCTTGCAATGATGGAGAATACTCCAATACCACAGGTATGTGTCACATCTCCCCCCTCAAGATCTAATGTTGTTATGTTAATAAGCACTTTTGTATAATCACGAATATTAATTAAATTAGAATTATAATTCACTTGCTACATATCTACATATGTACAGTCGGACCCCAGCCCCCCGCTATTCACGAGTTCAGCGTATTTGCGGTTGATAAATGCGCCTCTTTTTCTATTCGCGGAAAGGTGTCCCGCGTATTCGCGGATTTTTTTTTATATTCGCAGCCATGTTCCGCGAAATTGCGGGGTTTCTTTTCCTATTAGCGGCTGTGTTCCAGGAATTCGCAGTTTTTAAGAGGCACAAAACAAAATTCACGAGCTGCTAGCTTGACACATTTATAAAACCCATCTTTTACAAGCCATGCAGGAAGCAGCTGGACATATGCAAAAAAAAAACCATCTTCTACGAGCTACGAGCATGACTTGCTTCTACATTTACTGCTGTGTGCTTAGTGTGTTCATGGCTTTCGCGGCCAATTTTTGCCACACTGTAAGCGAGAGTTTCGCGGGATGTTTCACCAGCTGCATAACACGTCATCACCGCGAGTTACTGTACAGAATGAAAACACTCCACAGTATCTATTATTAACTGTCTCCTTTTCCCCCAATGAAACTGGCACGGCATGCATTCATGGATTTTCATCGACATTCGCAGGATTTGCCTCGCAATTTCCGGGATCATCAATGACATTCGAGGGATTTGCCTCGCCATTTGCGGGAATTTCATCGACCTTCGCGGATTACTCTTGACAATCTCGGGATTTTAAAATTATATATATAATTTTGCGTACATGACCGAGGCTCGTGTAAGAGCGAGCACATTAAACACACATTATCACATATAACACAAAAAATATAAACGGACACATAAAACAAAAAAAGGAGGGAGAGACAAGATGGGAAGAGAGAGAGAGAGAGGGAAGCACACAGCAACCAGAGAGGAAGTCCGCAAGCCATGCGTGGAGACTTCCATGGATACCACAGGAGGAGAGTTGGGTGAGCACAACAGTAGAGAACAGGGACATCGGAAGATCTGTGGAAGGTAGAGGGGCTGGGGACGGGGGGGGGGGGGGGGAGGATGGGTGCACGGTATTAAACAAATTGCATTATTAGGAATTTCAGAAATTAAGTCAGAGATTGAAAGAGGTGGATTTGGGTGTATTAATGGGGGAAAATAAGAGATGATGGTGAACAGCTGTTTTAAAGACCTGGAGGGAGGAGTGGGATTGAATAGAGTGAGGGACTTTGTTTCAGAGGCTGGAGAAAAGAGGAATTAAAGACTAAAGGTGCGCAGAGAGTCTTGATTTTGGCAGACCTCTTTGACCATTGAACCCCTTCGACCATTTACACCCATTTAAACCCCTTAAACTCCTTAGACCCTTTTGACCCTTTGAACCGCCTTTGGAGGCCATTTTGACATCACAGAGCGGTGGTTGGCCTTTTTTGGGCACTGTGGTCCCGGTTTTGAAGCAATGTCTAATGGCCGGATGCCCTTCCTGCCGCCAACCCTGTTAGTCCCTTCTTGCGACACACAGGGAATTACCAGTAAACTGGTACTCAATTTGCCGACCTCAGAAGGATGACAGGCTGAGTCAACCCCCCTGGCGTTAATTCAGCGATCAACCAGAATTCAAACCCAGGATCCTAGGATCCCAAGCTGGCACCCTAAATGCGAAGCCAACAACAGGCTTCCTTTTGACCCTTTACACCCCTTTAACCCCCTTAGACATTTTACACCCCTTAGACCTTTACACCCATTAGACCCTTTCATACCCATTTCGAGCCTTTTGAGACATATACACCTTTTGACACTTTTCAGACCTATTGACTTTTTAAGACACTTTGGCCAATTTCAGACCATTTGGACACTTTTGACCCCTTTTGCTCTTTTGTCATTAGACACCTTTAGCCCCATTTGGCCCTTTTAAGATCATTGATTCTTTAAACAATTTAGACCCCTTTGTGACCCCAAAAAAACTTTAGACCACTTAGATAATTCGAATAAAATTCTCCCAAAATCGGTTGTGACGATTTTTTCTGTGCCCTGTTCACATTGCATCACAAGTTCACATTGCGATGATGATATCTCAACTGATATCTCAAAGTGAAACTGATGTTGAAACTTGAAACTGAAACGACTGATATATAGATCATCGAATGGGAAACCAGAATGAAATTCTGTTGGGAAATTTCTGAAAGCAAAGTTATGGTGAATATATATATAGAGAGAGGGAAGGTCGGAGCTGAAGAAACGATGTGGAGAGGGATAGGTGCCTGGAGGTGGTCGGTTGGGATGGAAATAACTTTGGTGATCTTCCGTCACATTGTAGGCCCAAAACATGCCTAAACCCGTTTCCCAGCTGAGCTTTTATAATATCACCCTTACTCCTGAGCAGTACTTTGGAGGTGCAACAAGCATGGCCTGGAAATCTTAGCAGATAGAATGGAACGCGGTTGCCGAGGTTACCAACTCCAACCATTGCGACATTTGCTCACTCAATATTTGCACTGAATTCCCGTTTCTATCCATACACACTCCAAAGGAAATTGCTCATTTCAGGTGAGACATGGACGAACCCCCGTTTTTGACGGGTACCTTTGCTAGTGTACATATATATATATATATATATATATATATATATATATATATATATATATATATATATATATATATATTAGGGTGGGCTTCAAAAAAGCAAAATGCAGATTTTCTTCGGGACATGGTCTATTTTTGTTCCTTTTGGTGTCAAAGAAAATCACACCAAAGTTGAATGGAATCCAATAATATTTAGGGGTGCCACATCAGTGATGAATTTTCCCCCATGCAAAAATAGGAATTCCCATTTATTGGGCTGTATATACACAAAATAAATACATAATTATATATATACATTAAATATAATATTAAAAATAAATATATAGTAAATATACATTAAATAATAAACATACATAAATACACATTATACATTATATATATACAATATATTATACATACAGTTTTGAGACTTCCTATGATCACTATCTGGGCAATTTTCATGCATGTTTTGTACAGGTTCCCGGGGTCAGGGGTACGCTTTTTTAGTGTGTAATATGTAGGCCTAACTTATTGACTGTGGCTCTTTTGTAGAGAGTGACCCTGTGGAGTAAGAATTAACAGGATTTTACCCACATTCTTGCTTATTTTGCAGATATGGCATGTGCTAGTACCAGTGTTTCATTGAAAACTCGGGCTCAGGATAATGTGTATCTCATTGGGTCCACTTCTGGAGATGCCATCAAAGGTGCCAAGCTCCCGACTGTGCATCAATCTCTTGTCCTGTTTTTCCATCACCTGAAGAAGGAGAATCGCACTGCCCGGGAGAGTGCAACCCTCACCATTGAAGAGGTTGTGAAGTTCTGGGAAAAAGCTCACCTACCTACAACGACGAAGCAGCACTGCATCCATCGCTTGGAGAGGCTATATGAAGAATGGAGGAGCCTCCAAAAAGGTGCAAAGCGGGGTGGTGCGACCCAAGAGAAAAAGGAGGCATCCTTCAAGGCCTCCTTGGAGAAGACGTTTGATCTTAGGCATGCAGATTCGGAGGCCATAATCACCAACCCCGAGGACAGGAAGTTTCTTCACGATCAATTCTCAGAGAGGAAGGCTTCAATGGGATCTGTAGACACTGTGTTGGAAGCAAAAACGTTCTTGTGTGTTTGAAAGATCAGCAGCCACGAGATGATTATCGTGAACTCCTAGAACTGACTGTCATCTACATGGGAGGAATCCCACCTCGTGGAATCCGGATCATGGCTCCAGGAGCAATGCACAGAGCCAGATGGATGGCAAAAGCACTATATTCACTACAGGTGTTCAGGTTTCGGTCAGAGTTCCACTTGACACTTCGAGAGGCGAGAGAACTCCGAGCCTTCAACATTTTTGTCTGCCTTATGTACAGGCTTGGTTTCGGGCTCCACAAGCTATTGAGGCTCCCCTGAATGACATTAACCTCTTCAAGAAGTTGGAAAAGTTTGAACAAATCAATCAGAAGATGGCTCAGGCAGCCTTGAAGGCACTTGGCCGTCACACGTGGTACATGAGCCCAGTACTAGTGGCATTTGCATTCTTTGACACCAGAATTGACAAAGAAAGCAAGATCAATATGATTGAAGCATTGAAAAATGACGGTGAAAACCCCTCTCCAAAGAGACCAGCTATCAAACGAGGAACCGCCCTGTCAATCGCTGGCCTCATAACAAAACACACCAAGCATTTCTTCAGCATCCTAGGGACCCCAACTGATTGGATGGATAAGGATCCTGGTTCATGGGAGCAAGAAACCAGCTTTCAGGAAGCAAAGAAAGCCGCCAGTGGCTTAGTCGTGGTGAACGACAGGGCAGAAAGGGGTGTCGCATTGATACAAGACTACAATAAGCTCCTTACAAAGGATGAAGAGCAAAAGCAAGCTCTGCTCCAAGTTGTTCCTGCTCACAGGAAGATGTACCCCGATGCCAAGAAGGCAACAGTGGTGAAACAGGCCCAGAAATAGGAGTTACATTTCTCATTATATTTGGGTTTTTTAATATTATGTGATATGGTGACTCTTCATTTTATGAACTGAACATTTGGATTGTTATCATTGAATTTGAATTTTCATAGCAATATAGTGCTATTTGTGCAGCTATTGTAACTTGTGTTTGCTAGAATACAAAGAAAGTGAGTGGAGGGTGGATTTTCATAAAACAAACTTCTGGTTTTGCTTTCGATCCATATATAGAAAAGTTTTGTAGACACCTTTAGTTTGAAGGCTGATGTGGCACCCCTAAATAAAATCAGATTGCTTTCATATTTGGTATCTTTTCATTTTGGAACAAAAGGAACAACATAAAGCCATGTCCCAGTAAATATTTTTAAAGAATTATTTTGAGCACCACCCTAATATATATATATATATATATATATATATATATATATATATATATATATATATATATATATATATATATATATATATATATATATATATATATATATATACAGTTACGTGAAAAAGTAAGGACACCCCATGTAAAGTTTTGACTTTTTCAACATATTTGAACATACAGCTATTTGATCTTCATTTCAACAATATTGATAGATAAAGGTGATATAATATAACAAATATCATGAAACATTTACATTTTGTAGTCCATTGTATAATTTAAATAAACATAAATGCAAATTTCGCATATGGAAAAAGTAAGCACACCCTTGGCTCTAATAGGTGGTATTGCCCCCTTTGGCAGAAACAACCTCAAGTAGGCATTTCTTATAACTGTCTACCAGTCTCGGACATCGACTGGGAGAAATTTTTGCCCACTCCTCCATGCAGAATTCTTTCAGCTGTGCGATGTTTGAGGGGTTTCTTGCATGCACAGCTCGTTTCAAATCCCCCCACAACATCTCGATGGGATTTAGATCCGGGCTTTGACTTGGCCATTCCAGAACCCTCCATTTCTTTCTTTTCAGCCATTCCTTGGAGGATTTACTGGTATGTTTAGGGTCATTGTCATGTTGCAAGGTCCACCTTCGGTTGAGCTTCAACTCTCTGACAGATGGCCTCACATTATCCTCAAGCACCCTCTGGTACAATGAAGAATTCATAGTGGATTCTATGATGGTGAGCTGCCCAGGCCCTGATGCAGCAAAGCTGCCCCAAACCATAATATTTCCACCACCATGCTTTACAGTTGTTATCAAGTTCTTGTGGTCAAATGCTGTCTTTGGTTTTCGCCAAACATGTATTCTGGTACTGTGGCCAAATAGCTCTACCTTTGAATCATCTGTCCAGATCACATTGTTCCAGAAGTGCTGGTCTTTGCATAGGTGTTCATTGGCAAACTTTAGTCTTGCCCTTATGTTCTTTCTGGACAGAAAACGTTTCCTCCTGGCACACCTCGAATGTAGATCAAATTTGTGCAGCCTCTTTCTAATGGTAGACTCATGCACTTTGACATCAACAGTGGCACGAGCTACCTGTAGGTCCCGTGATGACATTCTGAGGTTCTTAGAGACTTCTTTCAGCATTTTGCGGTCTGCTCTCTGGCTGAACTTGCTGGGGCGGCCTGGCCTGAACAAGTTGGCAGTTGTGTGGAATCTTCTCCACTTGCAGATGATCTTCCGGACAGTCGAGTGATTGATTTCAAATTGTTTGGAGATCTTTTTAAATCCCTTCCCAGACTCGTAGGCATCTATAACCTTCTTTCTGAAGGCCTCAGAGAGCTCTTTTGATCTAGGCATGGTGACGCCGCACACTTCAACATCAAAGAGCAAACCAAGCGAAATGTCTGAGGTTTAAATAAGACAAGTTCCTCCAAGATCCTCTCTAACGATGTTCTAATCATTTCTACCTGAGCTGGTGCACCTGATTCTAATTTTAGGTATTTGAAGTAGTGATAAATGTACGGGTGGACTTACTTTTTCCACATGCGAAATTTGCATTTATGTTTATTTGAATTATATAATGGACTACAAAATGTAAATGTTTCATGATATTTGTTATATTATGTCACCTTTATCTGTCAATATTGTTGAATTGAAGATCAAATAGCTGTATGTTCAAATATGTTGAAAAAGTCTAAACTTCCATGGGGTGTACTTACTTTTTCACGTGACTGTATATATATATATATATATATATATATATATATATATATATATATATGTTGTGCATATCAAAAGAAAGGTAATCCAAATTCAAGGGGTTAATATGCAAAGGTTATTTATTTTGACAATGTACATGTGGTTTGACAATTTACAGAATAGCTTGGAGAAAGGGAAGAATGGGGTGAACAAAAGGTTTGATGGTGATTGGGTGAGGCGCAGTGAGGTGTTATTTGACGAGGGGGAAGAGTGAGGCAGAAGGTTGAGGGAGATGAAGGTGAAAGTTGGAATGGGGAAGAAGCAGGGAGGACGCTTTGAGGAGGAGGGGTGAGAGGGGAGTCTAGGAGGGGAGGGGTGATGGGGAAGTTTTGGAGGGGAGGGGTGATGGGGAAGTTTTGGAGGGAAGGGGTGATGGTGAAGATTTGGAGGGGAGGGGCAAGGGGGAAGATTTGAAAGGGATGGGTGATGGGGAAGATTTGTAGGGGAGGGGCAAGGGGGAAAATTTGAAAGAGATGGGTGATGGGGAAGATTTGGAGGGGAGGGGCAAAGAGGTAGATTTGGAGGGGGAGGGGTGATGGTGAGGTTTTGAAGGGGAGGGGTGATGGGGAACATTTGGAGGGAAGGGGTGATGGGGAAGTTTTGGAGGGAAGGGGTGATGGGGAAGATTTGGAGGGGAGGGGTGATGGGGAAGATTTGGAGGGGAGGGTGAGATTGGATTTTGAAAAGTGTACGATTAATGGGAAACGAACATTTATTGCAAAATGAGTTTCTTGAGACATTCAAGTCAAAAATACATTTGAGGACACTGAAGGATGGGTGGAGTGCTGGAGAGTTTAGGGAATGAATGAAAGATGCACTATAAGAGATGGAATTTTTTTTTGGAATGAATAGATTTGGTGAGCAAGTCGAAAGCATCCTTTTATAGAAGAAGAAGAAAAAGGTGTTATAGAATATGACAGAATACAGTTCTTCAGGGGACAGATTAGACATTTTTTAACAACGAGATCACGTGATCACGAACAACGTGGTCGAAGAACGAACGAACAAATAAGAACAACGAATAAACGAATAAGAACAGAGAAGGAAATTATTTTTTGGTTTTTTTTTTTTTTTGGAGATTTTAAAACAAGGAAGTTTGGGGTGAAAAGACCGGGAAAACCAGAGACCAGAAAGTAATTGCAGCGCGATTGAAGAACCGCTGAGACAAGAACAAAGCCTCAAGCCAAGGTCGGACACGGTAGCCTACTACACTAGGCCTCAGAATACGCGATACGCAAGATCGACGATTCTGTACACAGGTATGAAAAACCAACACCAAGAATACTATTAAAGACACCCCAATAGGTACATACACCGAGAGAAAGATACAGTTTCGACAAAAACACAATTGTGAAAAGTTACTTAACTTCGAAAGCGAGCCGCATGGACAGCTTTGAAGAGACGAGACCTCCAATCTCGCGCATGCGCCATGTCATGCGCCATGCCATGTCTAGCAGGTATATTACTGTGCTGATCTTCGTGACACAGTACATTAAAGGAAAAAAAAAAGCAACACACTGATCATACTGAGACGGGGAGGTTTGCAGATAGGGGAGAAATCTTGCAAGGGAATACATAGTTTCCGTCATTATATTGCATGCCAATGACCTCAACATATGATCTTTACAATACATATCACTCTATCGCGACAATGTGTGAGCAACATACCCTCGAGGCCTGAACACTGAGGTGGTATAATATACCTGTGTGAAACAATCTTTTTAACTAGTGGGGTCACCCGTGGGAATCCCACGGGCATGGACGTGTGTGACATTTTGACATATTGAGTTAGATGCTGCACCTGTTTCACAATAACACACACACACACACACACACACACACACACACACACACCTCGTTTTTTCATTTCTGTATCTCACAATTCGGTCTCTCTCTTATTCACACACCCACACAAACACACACACACACACACACACACACATACATACACACACACACATACACACACACACACATATATACACACACACGCAAACACACATACACATACACACACACACACACACACACACATGCACGCACACGAACACACACATGTACACCGACACATGCATATACACATACACACATATACACATACACATATGGATACACACACATGCACACACATACACATATACACACAGACACATACACATATACACATACACACACACAGACACACACACACACACATGCATACACATACACACATATACATACATACATACACACACACACACACACACGTACACACACATGTACACCCACACACATGCACACACATATATATACACATACAGACACACACATATATACACATACACACATATATACACACACATACACATGTGTACACACACATGTACACCGACACACATGCACACACATACACATACACATACACATATACACACACATATATATACACATACACACATGTACACCCACACACACACATACATACACACACACACAAACACACACACACATATACACACACACACACACACACATATACACATACAGACACACACACACACACAGACATATATATACACATACACATATATGCACGCACGCACGCACGCACACACACACACACACACACACACACACACATATATGCACGTGCGCGCACACGCACACGCACACACAGACACACACACACGTCCCACATGTATATATCCCACATCCCACATGTATATACATGTTTAAAGTGTACGTGCCCTTCCCCCCTCCCCCGCCCGGCAACGCTGAGTACTTCTGCTAGTAACTAATGAAATAAAAACGAAGAAATATCTCTGGGTAATTTCCTGAAACTCGGTGAAATTCGCTGAAATTCGCTGAAATTCGCTCGGTGTATCGGTGAAATATTTTATTTGGGCGGTGTAGAATTGCTTCGAACGAAATATCTCTTCGCAATTTCCCGTCTGTGTTTCATGTCCATGCACACGTGAAATGGAGTTTGTTTTTGCACACGTGAAATGAACATGTGAACCTTTACTTCCGGATAATAATGTTGAATGAAATAAAAACGAAGAAATATAGTGGGGTCACCCGTGGGACATTTCGACATATTGAGTTAGATGCTGCACATTCAAAATGGTTACTGGCAATTCATCAGATTTATTTCACATAATATGTGACCCCTCACTCCTCCACCTGACACTCTCCTCTCTCCACCTGACACTCTCCTCTCTCCACCTGACACTCTCCTCTCTCCACCTATCACTCCTCTCCTCTCCAATCCCTCACATTCCTCTCCTCTCCAATCCCTCACCTCTTCAATCCCTCACACTCCTCTCCTCTCCAATCCCTCACTCTCCTCTCCAATCGCTCCTCACTTGCCTCTCCAATCGCTCCTCACTCGCCTCTCCAATCGCTCGTCACTCGCCTCTCCAATCGCTCCTCACTCGCCTCTCCAATCGCTCCTCACTCGCCTCTCCAATCGGCTTTCCCCGTCTCGTTTCTCTCGTTTTTCTCCCATCTCGTTCTTTTTCTTGCTCCAAATCGGCCCGTCTCGCCCGTCGGCCCGTCGGAATCGGAAATCGGGCCGTCTTGCTTTCGTGCTTGCGCATAAATAAATTGTGTTCATTGCACCATTTCTGGATCTGATGACTTGCCAGTAACCATTTTGTAAAAATGAATGTGCAGCATCTAACTCAATATGTCGAAATATCACACACGTCCATGCCCGTGGGATTCCCACGGGTGACCCCGCAAGTTTGCATTGACGTTCGTCGATGGACTCATTCGCCCGTCTCATTCGCTTTCTTGCTGCATCCTGTTCAAGTCTGCATTCTTCATCGATCGTCTCATTCATTTTGGAAATATAAGTTTCCCCTCAGCGCATGAATTATCACGATCCTCAAGAGGAAGTGTCTCGTAATCATCAAATGATAAATGGCAAGTAAATTATATTGTGGAAAATTAAAGATTTCAAATAAACCTATTTAAAGTGTATGCGCACATAACTAATTTTAAAAAACGAAGAAATATCTCTCAGTAATTTCCTGAAACATATTTTACTTCCGGCTAATAATGTTGAATGAAATAAAAACGAAGAAATATATATCGGCATCATTGTTGACGTTTTTGTGACGACTGTCATCAAACGAAAAAGTAATATATCTTAACGGAAAAGCAAAAGCGAATTTTTAATATATCGACACATTGCCGTCGGTGTCATGTTGGGCGGTGTATGATACACCATGACGCGATTTTAAAAAATATATCTCTGCATTTTCCCGCGTGTGTGGAATGTTTGTGGAAAATTAAAGATTTCAAATAAACCTATTTAAGGTGTATGCGCACATAACTAATAAAAAAAACGAAGAAATATCTCTCAGTAATTTCCTGAAACATATTTTACTTCCGGCTAATAATGTTGAATGAAATAAAAACGAAGAAATATATGTCGGCATCATTGTTGACGTTTTTGTGACGACTGTCATCAAACGAAAAAGTAATATATCTTAACGGAAAAGCAAAAGCGAATTTTTAATATATATTGACACGTTGCCGTCGGTGTCATGTTGGGCGGTGTATGATACACCATGACGCGATTTTAAAAAATATATCTCTGCATTTTCCCGCGTGTGTGGAATGTTCTCAATTATTGCTGACACCGAGTCTGAAACCATCGATAAAAATGAAATCATATGGTGAGTTCGATTGGAGATAAAGGCGTGAGAGAGACTCAATGGCCTTGAAGTTACAGGCGTTTGAGAATTCATTTCGTTCTATAAACGGCAACTTTCATCGGATTTTCTTCCCGTTTTTTTTCAACCGAGTCTAAAACTATGTTAGCGACTGTGAAAAATGAAATGATATATCGAATTTGATTTGAAATAAAACTGGGAGAGAGAGCAAGACACCACGGGCCTACAAAACAGGCCTCAAAGCTATGCGAGTTAATAAAATGGTGGATATTTGTTTATAATTATATGAAGCCACTCCCAGAATGGGTGGAGCTACTCTGCAAACCGAGTAAGCCACACCCCGGACAGACACCCAACAGACAGACAGACAGAATCATCTACAGCTATTATAATATAGATAACAGGTGCACGTGTAAACACTATAGTAATTAAACTTGTGTTGTTGACAACACATCACTTCAACCTCACCATTTGCCAGTGGCATAATGCTAAAAACAAAAGCACAAAAAAACACAAAAACACAAAAACAGGTCATGCTTTGTGTCAAAAGTGATCTCTCTGGTCCTCCGAAAATGATTATTGATCTTGAGTGAGAAAGTTGCTCCTTTTTTATTTGTAGGTAATTACAAGATTCCTTTTTGTCATCAATGATATGGATTTAAAAAAAAATTGCCTCTTACAATTAACAAATGTATCATGCCAGGTTATGAAGACTGTTATCGCTGCCCTGATTTCTTCTGGTCCAGCATTTTTCGAAATGTGTGCAGTGCCATGCCTGAAGAGTACCTGGCTTTCTCTGACCCTCTGGCTCTTGCACTTCTTGCTGTTGCACTCTTCGGATTTGTGCTTGTGCTTGCAGTTATTGTAATAATGATTTGGTTTCATGAACTGTCTCGTGGTAAAAACAACCCAAAAATGGCCATGGTGGTATTGTTGGCAACAGTTGCATTTTCTTTTGCGAGCACGTTGAGTTTTCTTGGAAAACCCGTTGAAATAATGTGCCGAGCACGGAAAGCTTTGATCTTTTCTTTATTGACATTATCAATCTCCTGCTTGCTTCACATGATTGTGAGGCTGATCTCTGAAAACAAAAGTAAAAGAAAAGTTCAAACTAAAATGTTTTTTTTAAAAAGAAACAACACGTAATTAGTAAATCAAGGTTGATTGCCTGCATAAGATACTTGCAAAATCCACCCCCCCCCCCCCCCCCGCACCCAGAGAAAAAAAGGTTGTAATTGATTCAGCAAATTGTTCATTGCATCAAGATCAAAATTGATGATCTTAATCAAAGCTCAGGTCAATAGGATGAAAAGTGATGATTTTTTTATGAAAATTTATGATTTTAGAAGTTTGACCTAGAGTTGACCTTTGACCTTTTCACCTCAAAAAGAGTTGGTCTCCCAATTTAGTGAGGCACTCTGCAAATGCTGGAAAATTTTGAAGTCAATCGGATGAAAATTGATGATTTTTGAAATTTTACCTTGATTGACATTTGACCTTTTGACCTCCAAATAGTTATTTTCCCAATTTACTGACTCAATGTGCAAACTTTGTTCAATTTCCAAGCCAATGGGATGAAAATTGATGGTTTTTCAGATGAAAATTGATGATTTTGGAAATTTGACCTTGAGTTGACATTTGACCTTCTGACCTCAAAACTAGTTGGTTTCCCTATTTAATGACTCGATGTGCAAATGCTGTTCAATTTTCAAGTCAATCGGATGAAAATTGATGGGTTTTCAGATGAAAATTCATGATTTGGGAAGTTTGACCTTGAGTTGACCTTTGACTTATTGATCTCCAAAATAGTTGGTTTCCAAATTCAGTGAGGCAATATGCAAATGCTGTTCTATTTTCAAGTCGATCGTATGAAAATTTACGGTTTTGCAGATGAAAATTGGTTATTTTGGAAATTTGACCTTGAGTTGACCTTTGACATTTTGACCTCAAAAATAGTTGGTTTCCCAATTTATCGACTCAATATACAAATGCTGTTCAATTTTTCCAGTCAATCAGATTAAAAATGGCGATTTTAGAAATTTGACCTCCAGATGACATTTGACCTCAAAATCAAGAGGCATCTCAATTGTGACGACCTCTATGACTTGGTGAAGTTTCGTGACGATCGGTTTAGAATTGTGACCTGTAGGCTGGTGACAAACAAACAAACAGACAGACAGAGAGAATAAAAACGCAACCGACAAATATACTTGGAAAAATCTTCGATTTTGCAAGTAATAAACAAATATATACACAAATTCACGTTTATGGTATAGATTAATGTAATGGTGAGTTAACAATACATTTGAAGGAAGTAAGATTAATTTGAGCTTCTTTAAAATATGATTTTAATGGTAAGCAGGTTACAATGAACAGTTATATTTGTTTTTCTACCAGGTGTAACAGTTTGCCAAAGTGTGAAGTCTTCAAGTCGGAGAACTTCAAAAAAAACTTTCTTCAAGCTCATGAATGAACAAATGAAGATTTTATTTTTTGCGATGCCACAATTATTTTTTTGCACAATTTGGGTTTTCACAGGAGTATCTCCTGTTGACAGAAATACAATAACTCGTCCAGGCACTATCATCCTACAGTGTTCAAATTCATCACTTTTATGGGATAGTTTATCCCTGGGTTACTTGGCCATACTTGCAGTAACCTGTTGTTTTATTGCACGGAAAGTTTCATTATCCAATAATGACTCCAAGTACATTATATTCTGGATGTTGTTCTTGTTTATGGTAATACTGGCCTTTATCCCTGCACGTAGTAGTACACAGGGAAAGTTTGCCGTTGCTACGGAAATATTTGCAATTGTATTGATAAACTATGGTCTGCTCGCATGCATTTTTGTACCCAAATGCTATGTCATTATTTTCAAGAGGAAATAAACTTTATTACAATGTCATTCATCATTTGGTAATCAAAGTCGAGGTTTACAAAGGAGAAACACAGCCATATTAGTAGTGGGAGAATATTGTTTATGAGGCATCTCTTATGATGTAAAATCCCTATGTATGGAAACTTTTGATTCCGCACCTTGGATTTTTATTCTTCCCTTCTCCAATACGAGCATCTTAGCATATTCACAAGATTGCCTCTCTATACCACATCATATTCTTCCCCTCTCCAATCTAAGCATTAATTAATTGTGAAGATGGTCTTTAACATATCCAAACCTCTTTGTTATATAACCTCTGATTTAGATCCTGCTCTTGTCACCTTATCATCTCGGCAGGTACATTATTGGGATGCATTGATTTTTGCAGAACATTTTTGTGGATGGTGAGGAGTTTCCTTGGTAGCTCACCTGGACTATATTCCTAGCATATTTGATTTTTTGACTCAGAGAGCCATTTAATATCTGTTTATGTACTATCTTAGGGAATAACTTGATTTTCTTATGACACTCATCACCATCGAGTATATTGATAAATAGTACGTTAGAACTTGGTTCTTGGTTTAAAATTCTTTGTTGAGCATAGATGAAATGAAAAACCTCTCTCATTGTTCTGGTCTGAGTGCCTCCTGAACCACATATCATTTTGAGATTTCAGGAAATTATTTTTTCATTTAGTTTTTGGTATTCATTCAATCCTTTTAAACCCCTCAGGCTGTATGCTTTACTATTGGCAATACCAATCTTTCAGTGGAGACATCAGCCTTCTTGTCTATCCCCCCTTGTCTTTGTTCATGCTATACCAAGTTGTCTGATGAATTGTTGCATTTCCTAACTGGTATCAACAGTTGAATCATTCAGGACTCACAGCTGGTTTCCAGAAACAATTCTGGAAAAACAATTTACTTGGATTTGTTGGAATTCATCGCATTCATCGGGAGCCCAAACAATACCGGTTATCATTTTATGTGGAACAGAACGATGCACTTCCCTTGGCATTATAGAGGTATTCACTGGTGTGTGATAAGATGTCTCACACCAATACATGAAGGCACGTTAATCTGTCTTGCAGTAAATGTTTGATGAGGCAGTGTATATGCTTAAACTCGTCAATGGAACTTACACCTCACAAGACATGCTCCCCTCGCAGTTCAGTTGGTTCAATGCAGGTCAGTTCCCTCACAGTTCAGTTGGTTCAATGCAGGTCAGTCCCCTCACAGTTCAGTTGGTTCAATGCAGGTCAGTCCCCTCACAGTTCAGTTGTGCATGCATGGATGGAATACGGCGCTCATGCCGTGACCAACTTCACGCTCTGCAGGGCACAGCTCCGAGGATCGGAAGGATATGACCACTCTGACCAAGGCTGCAAAAAAACCTGGTCGCCACGGTGGATGAGGACGAACACCGTGCTCTGGTGGATCATGCTGCCATGCTGGTGACAGGAGCAGGGCAACGGGAGTGCAACTCAGCCACGCAGCTGCGTGACACGTTGCGGATCCACGGAGCCCTCACCTCTGTTCAAGCTTCTCTGTTCGCTGAAATGCGATCTGCACCTGGGCACAGCCGCGGCCTTCTGTGCCTGTGCACCCCTAGCATTCTGCGCCATTTCTTACAAAAATGCAACCTGCCCTCGGGTCATAAGACAAACCACAATGGGGCCCCCACCAATAATGGGCACGATGTCACTTTAAGAAAAATGAATATGCAAAATTGAATATGAAAAATGAGGATAACAGACTATATATTGATTTACTAAAGTCGCTTGATTACGGGGTTAATGTAGCTGAGAAAAAAGAGAAGAATGAGAATGAAAAACATTATTGAATCTTTAAATAAGCCTCATTCATTCATTCATTCATTCATTCATGTCTGTTAGTTTTCACCCAAATGACCCATCACAATTAGTCAAAATATTGTAATTGCTGTTAGGCAGTAAGAAGGCTGGCAACAACTAGAATAGCACTCTTTGACGTCACAATGTCGACTGATATGCCTCCGCCCACATTATTACATCATTATAATACTTTAGTCAGGTTCACTATGTCGATAAATTATATTTCGTTCAAAATCATGGTAGATTAGCAAACCTATACATTTTTGGAAAGGTTATAGCATAAGGAAATTAAAAATCAATGTTTACATTTGGAGAGATACCTGTATGGCGGCCATTTTGGATTTTCAAAATGGCCACTGTAAAATACATATTTTGTTCTATTTCTGCCTCTAATTACACTAAAAACTTTTAAAAATATACTAAACCTATATTTTCAGGGACAAGGAATCCAATGAAAGTATCAAATTAGTGCTATGGGGAATGGTAAGACACGAATCAAAGGTTTTGAATTGCAAAATACTGTCTTTATATTCACGATAAGTTGCATAATCAAATACATGTTATCATTTTGTACAGGCAGTTAATAACATCAAAATGTGTCACAATAATTCATATCACCAAACATACACAGGCAGTCAGCAACATCATATATACACATGCAGTCAGTATAACTTCACATCTACACAGGCAGTCAATGACAAAATATACACAGGCAGTCAATGGCATCAAACATACACAATTACAGAATATGCCATTTAGAGTTCGTCATCACTGTCCTGTGTGTCGTATCCGACAATATAGTCCGCATCGTTTTCACAGTCCGTTCCACACAAGCAAAGGTCGGTCAAATTGATTGGCAAATCGAATTGGTCGAATGGTCGATCGAATCGAATTCGATGAATCGAATCGAATCGAATCGATCAAATTGGTCGAATGGTCGATCGAAGCGATTGGTCGAATGGTCGAATTGGTCGAATGGAATTGGTCGATTGGTCGAATTGGTCGAATTGGTCGAATCGAATTGGTCGGAATTGGCAAATGTAAACATTGATTTTCAGATTTTCCATGTAATAACGTTTCCAAAAATGTATAGGTTTGCTAATCTACCATGATTTTGAACGAAAAAACATAGTGAACCTGACTAGGTACCAAGTTTGATTTATATCCATTCAGCTGTTCTTAAGTTATCACATTTCGACCTGACATGACCTCTGACCTCTGACCACTTGACCCCAAAATTAAATCAGTTCGTGCTTACGTCATTATAAATACCTGTACCAAGTTTTAATTTAAATCCCTTCAGCTGTTCACAAGTTATCACATTTCCACCTGACAAGACCTCTGACATTTGGCCTTTGACCTTGTGAACCCAAAATCTAATCATTTAATCTTTACATCATTATACATATCTGTACCAAGTTTGAATTAGATCCCTTTAGCTGTTCTCAAGTTATATACCTATTACAGACTTTGACCTTTGTCCCCAAAGTATAATCAGTTAATCTTTATATCATTACATATACATACCTGTACCAAGTTTGAATTAGATCCCTTTAGCTGTTCTCAAGTTATAGACATATTACAAACTTTGACCTTTGACCTCTTAACTCCAAAATCGAATCAGTGCATCTTTACATCATTCTACATAACTCTACCAAATGTGGTCAGAATCCCTTCACTGGCGACTTTGTTGGCAGAGGCATAACAAATATTTTAATGAGGTGTCAGCCATTTTAGACGAGATGATAAATATGAAAAAAATATACACATGTCAATACAAAGATTTTTTCTTGTTTTAACTGAGGATAATGACCTGACAACTTGAGTTGCTGTGTTGTCATGATTTACACCAATCATAATACAAGCATTTCTTTTGTACAAATTTATTTGTAATATTGGTGATATTATTTATTTGTAATTTATTTGTAATCAAAAAAGCTCCAAGTGGTCTGGGTCTGAAACTCTAAATGGTCAAGGGTCCTCCTGTCTAATCGGTGTAAAGGGTCTTAAGGGTTTTGTGATCGTAGGGGTCTTTGGAGTCTTTTAGATGTTTTAGGTATTCGTAATTTTTAATGGTCTTTGGGGTCGTTAAGTGTCTTTTGGATATTTGGGGTCTTTCGAGTCTTTTGGATCATCTGGGTCTTTTGGGGTGTTTTGGATATTTAAGGGTCTTCAGGGACTTTTGGGTATTTGGGGTGTTTTAGGTCTTTGGGGTGTTTTTGAGTGTTTGTGTCTTTTTGGCATTCAAGGTCTTTGGGTCTTCGGGGTCATTTGGGTCTTTTGGGTCTTGAGTGTACTTTGGGTCTTCAAGGGTCTTTGGGGTATTTTGAGTCTTTGTTTTTTGGGGGGTCTTTTGGTATTCGGGTCTTTTGGTAATCGGGTCTTTTGGTATTTGGGTCTTTTGGTAATCGGGTCTTCTGGTATTCGGGTATTTTGGGTCTTCGAGGTCTTTGCATTCATTTGGGTCTTTTGGGTTATTTTGGGTCATCTGTGTCTTTTGGGTCTTTCAGGGTCATTGTGGTCTTAAGGATCTAGGGAGACTTAAAGGTATGGGGGACATAAAAGGTCTCCAAAGGTCTAAACTCCAAGGAGTCTCAGCAGTTTAAAGGGTATATTCCAACAGTATGTAATTAATAAATGTACGTAATTAATAGACAGGATGCAACCGTCGTGCAAACAACACGTAATTAATAGACGTAATGAATAGACAACGAATCACACAGCTTCAGGGCTTCCTGGAGAGACCATGTTTTTTGGTATTATAAACATGGATGCAATATTGCATACGACTGTTGGCACTTTGTGCACTTGGCTGATTTAGAT
This sequence comes from Myxine glutinosa, assembly GCF_964187855.1. Classification (NCBI taxonomy): domain Eukaryota; kingdom Metazoa; phylum Chordata; class Myxini; order Myxiniformes; family Myxinidae; genus Myxine; species Myxine glutinosa. The sequence continues at coordinate 200,567,806 of NC_136263.1, read as the reverse complement.
CCTGCTGTTGTCACCTTATCATCTCGGCAGGTACATTATTGGGATGCATTGATTTTTGCAGAACATTTTTGTGGATGGTGAGGAGTTTCCTTGGTAGCTCACCTGGACTATTTATATACAGTGCATTCAGAAAGTATTCAGATCCCTTCACCTTTTTCACATTTTGTTATGTTGTAGCCTTATGCTGAAATCGTTTAAAATCTTTTTTTTCCCCTCATCAAAATACACTCAATACCCCATAATGACAAAGAGAAAACAGGATTTTAGAAAGTTTTGCAAATTTATTAAACAGAAAAAACTGAAATATCACATTGACATAAGTATCCAGATCCTCAACTGATAACTCAGTACTTAGTTGAAGCACCTTTGGCAGCGATTACAGCCTCGAGTCTTCTTGGATATGATGCGACAAGCTTTGCACACCTGGATTTGGGGATTTTCTGCCATTCTTCTCTGCAGATCCTCTCAAGCTCTGTCAGGTTCGATGGGGACCGTTGGTGGACAGCCATTTTCAGGTCTCTCCAGAGATTTTTGATTGGGTTAAAGTCAGGGCTCTGGCTGGGCCACTCAAGGACCTTCACTGAGTTGTCCCTAAACCACTATTGCATTGTCTTGGCTGTGTGCTTAGGGTCATTGTCCTGTTGGAACGTGAACCTTCGGCCCAGTCTGAGGTCCTGAGCACTCTGTTTCAGGTTTTCATTAAGGATATCTCTGTACTTTGCTCCGTTCATTGTTCCCTCAACCCTGAACAGTCCCCCAGTCCCTGCTGCTGAAAAATTCCCCCACAGCATGATGCTGCCACCACCATGCTTCACCATTGGGATGGTATTGGGCGGGTGATGAGCGGTGCCTGGTTTCCTCCAGACATAACGCTTAGAATTGAGGCCAAACAGTTACATTTTGGTTTCGTCAGACCACAGAATCTTGTTTCTCACAGTCTGAGAGTCCTTTAGGTGTTTTTTGCAAACTCCAAGTGGGCTTTCATGTGTCTTTCACTGAGGAGAGGCTTCCGTCTGGCCACTCTGCCATAAAACCCAGATCGGTGGAGTGTTGCAGTGATGGTTGTCCTTCTGGAAGTTTCTCCCATCTCCACACAGGATCTCTGGAGCTCAGCCAGAGTGACCATCGGGTTCTTGGTCACCCCTCTTACCAAGGCCCTTCTCCCCCGATTGCTCAGTTTGGCCAGGCGGCCAGCTCCAGGAAGAGTCATGGTTGTTCCAAACTTCTTCCATTTAAGAATTATGGAGGCCACTGTGCTCTTGGGAACCTTCAATGCAGCAGAATTTTTTTTGTAGGCTTCCCCAGATCTGTGCCTCGACACAATCCTGTCTCTGAGCTCTGCAGGCAGTTCCTTCGACCTCATGGCTTGGTTTTTGCTCTGATATGCATTGTCAGCTGTGAGACCTTATATTGACAGGTGTGTGCCTTTCCAAATCATGTCCAATCAATTGAATTTACCACAGGTGGACTCCAATCAAGGTGTAGAAACATCTCAAAGATGATCAAGAGAAATGGGAGGCACCTGAGCTAAATTTCAAGTGTCATAGCAAAGGGTCTGAATACTAACGTCAAAGTGATATTTCAGTTTTTTCTTTTTAATAAATGTGCAAAACTTTCTAAAATCCTGTTTTCTCTTTGTCATTATGGGGTATTGAGCGTTGATTGATGAGGGAAAAAATGAATTTAAACGATTTAAGCAGAAGGCTGCAACATAACAAAATGTGAAAAAAGTGAAGGGGTCTGAATACTTTCTGAATGCACTGTATGTATGTATATATATATATATATACACACAATCTGTATCAAAAAAAAGGTAATCCGAATTCAAGGGGTTAATATGCAAAGGTTAAATTTAGTTTGACAATTTACATGTGGTTTACCAATTATGAGGCGATCCTAAGCTTTCCATTGATGCCTTTCATGCATCATTGCTGTCACACATGACCGAGTACATGTTCATTGAAAATGACAAGTTCAAATCGCATTTCTACAAGTTTGGCTAATCGCTGCAAGGCAGTTTTAAATGGACGCATAACTTGTCGACTGCCAAGTTGATTATGTTAAATTGTTAAGCTGGTCTGGTAATCGTCGGTTGCGTCATCCTTTGTTTAAGATGGGCCTACAGTGTATGGGTTTAGAGACAGTCTGAGTCATTGAAAAGATGGTTCAACTTACGACTGAACAACTTTCGACCTTCGTGGTTACAACCTTTCACCAAACTGGAAGTTTGCAGCGAACGCGTGATGCGTTCAAGGAACATTTCCCAGAACGGGATCCTCCAGCAGCCAAAACCATCTGGGCGAATGTTAGAAAATACCAAGAGCATGGCACTAGCCTCAACCGCAACAAGGAGAATTCTGGTAGGAGGCGCACTGGGCGATCGGAAAAAAAACAGGAAGGCAGTAAGGCAGCAGCAGTCAGGCAGCAAGTTTTGGAGCATCCTCGGGTTACCATCGCAAGACGAAATAGGACAGGATTGCCTTAGGCAACATTCAACCGAATCACAAAACTGGACCTCGACCAACATCCATATCGGATTCACATCTGGCATCAACTTACGCCAGGGGATTTTGCCAGGAGGCTGGTGCTTGCCAGATGGTTGACAGCACGTTTTGTTTTTTTTGTTTTGTTTTTGTATACAGAATCGAGGCTCGTGAAAGAGCTAACATTTATCACAAAAAAAATAAATCAAACAGACAAACAAAATATATAAAAAGAGGGAGCGGAAGACAGGATGGGGAGAGAAGGGGAAGCACACAAACACAAAATTTGAGAGCAGGGACATCGGGAGATGTGTGGGAGGGAGAGGGCTTGGGGGGAGGAGGTGTGGAAAGGGGGAGGGGGTGGGAGAAGTATAAAACACAAGGACACCAAGGACTTCCAGGAAAGAAGTTGGTATTTCAAAAAAGTTGATTTGGGGTGAAATTAGCGGGGGTAGAAAAGATCAAGGTTTTGGATGGGGGAAGATAAGAGATGGTGATGAACAGCTGTTTTAAAGACCTGGAGGAATGAGTGGGATTGAAGAGAGTGAGGGAGTTTGTTCCAGAGGCAGGAGAAAAGGGGAATGAAGGAGTGAAGGTGAGCAGAGAGTCTTGATTTTGGCAGTTTAACCATAAGAGGGTTGCAGGCAGATCTTGTGCGACCTCTAGGAATATTTGGAGGACAGAACCCAGAGAGAGCTGGGGGAGCAAGGCCGGAGAGGAGTCGGTCGAAGACGGAAAGACCACCAACCTGCCTGCGGTGAGTAAGTGAAAGGCCCTCGGAGATAGCTTCATCGCGGGAGATTCCAGTGATTCTGAACGCTTTGGTTTCAAGAGCGTGAATACGAGCTAGGTGTGAGGCAGGAGCACCAGCCCAGAGGGGAGAGCAGTACTCCATTGAGCTGCGGATGAAAGCCTTGTATGTGGTGAGGAGTTCAGGTGTGCCAAGGAAGGACTTCGCATGACGGAGGATGCCCAGTCGGCGACTGGCTTTGAAGGCCATCTTGGAAATGTGGTTTTCCCAGGAAAGATCATGGCAGATAGTGAGACCCAAAAGCTTGAGTGACAGAACTTCTTCGAGAGGATTCTTCAGAGAGTGGATGGGAGGGTTGTCCAGTCAGTCTTTTCGGAGAGACATCGGAAGAGTGTGAGATTTGTCAGGATTGAAAGACATGTTCCACTTGTTTGCCCAGTCTGTGATTTTGTCCAGGTCTGCAGAGAGTGAGGAGGCTGCAGACTGCTTATCTGAGGGATGAGGAATGGCGCGACAGAGAGTGGAGTCATCAGCAAAGAGATATAGAGGTTTTTCAAGAGAGTCAGAGAGATCAATGATGAAGACCAGAAAAAGCACAGGGCCCAGAACACTGCCTTGGGGAACTCCAGCCTGAACAGGAAGAGGAGATGAGAGAAACCCATTCAGGGCCACACGTTGACTGCGACTAGAGAGGAAGTCCGCCAGCCATGCGTGGAGATTTCCATGGATACCAAAGGAGGAGAGTTTGGTGAGCAGAGCGGGGTGCCAGACTGTATCAAAGGCGCGTGATATGTCAAGGGAGACAGCTCTAATTTCCTGTTTGGCATTGAGGACCTCCATCAATTGTTGAGACAGCAGACGCAGCATATCCAGAGTAGAGTGACCTGGTCTGAAACCAAATTGATGATCAGAGATCAAGCCATTGGAGAAGAGGAAAGATTTCATATCTGAAGCAATGATGGATTCCATGACTTTGCTGATAATTGAGAGAAGGCTGATTGGTCTGTGGTTGCAAGGATCTGTTTTTGCACATTTTTTGTGTAATGCGGTGATGTTGGCTGATTTCCAAGCAGATGGCAGATGACCTTGAGCAAAAGAGAGTGTGAAGAGAACAGAGAGAGGGAGTGAAATAGCGGAAGAGCAGGATTTTAGGACCCGTGGGCTGATGCCGTCAGGTCCAGTTGCAGAATCAGAGTCGAGGGTTGACAAACTTTTCCACCTTGTCAGGAGGAAAGGACACAGAGTCCAGGAGCAGCTGGGTACGACTGGGTACGGTGGGTACAGAGAGGGATGGGGTTGGGACACAAGATTTAGAGGCAAACACAGAGTTGAGGCATTCAGCTTTTTCACTGGCGGGGTCAGCTGTGTAGACGTTTGAGGTAAGGGAGGGGATGGAGGGGGAACAAACACCAGAAACAGATTTGACCAGACTCCACCAGGATTTGGAAGAGGGAGACAGATAAGAGAGTTCGGTCTTGAGAACGGAGAGACATTGTTTCCTGGGTCTCCTAAGGGTGGACACACACTTGTTTTGGGCTTTGTGAAAGGAAATGATATTTCCTTCCGTTGGATTTGCTTTCCAGGAGATGAAGGCAAGTTGTTTCTGGGCAACAGCCTCACCACAAGATTCCGTGTACCATGGACGGGAGGAAGGGTATGACAACTGAAGACGAGATGGGATAAATCTGTGCATGAGAGAGAGCAATTTACTTTGGAAGAATTCCCAGGATGAGTTGATGTCAAAGGCGGTCGAGATGGGAGACCAGTCCAGATGATTGATGGCTGCTTGAAGACCGTGCCAGTTGGACTGAGTGACTCAGCCAGACTCGTCGACGCTGAGGAGGCTCTTTGAGAATGGACAGAGAGATGTCCACTTTAACAAGCACATGATCAGATGTGCCGAATGGAGCAGAAGAAGAGCAGCAGACATTTTCAGGGAAGTTAGTCTTAACCAAGTCCAGAAGAGAAGATGCTCCATTGACTGAGATCCGGGTTGGGAAATTGACAGATTGTGTCAGTCCCAGTGAGGTGCAGAAGCCCTTTGCTGAGGAGCCATGGCTGGTGAGAGAGGTACCCACACCCAGCCAACTGGCATGGTGACAATTGAAATCACCACATATGAGGAAGAGAGAGTTGGGATGAGTAGATAGAAGTTGGTCCATATTATCAGACAGTGAGATGTAGATGGAGTCATCACAGTTTGGTGGACGGTACAACACACATATGAACAAAAGGTGGGAGCGAAGGGGAAGCCGTAGCCAGAGGTATTCCTGGGGGTGAGGTGGAGAGAGGGCAGTGCAGGGTGAGTGAGGAAGGGAGTTTTTGATAAAGATAGCAACCCCACCTCCAGGATGAGGCTCAGGTCTATCATACCAGAGGAGGGAGTAACCCGGGAGAGATACTAAGGAATTAGAGACATCATGAAGGAGGAAAGTTTCTGTTAAGCAGATCACATCTGGTTTGTGAGAAGCAACGTGTATTGAGAGATCAGTCAAGTTTTAGCGAAGGCCCTGGATGTTTGAGGTCCATACCGTTAATGAAGAGGAAGGGGGAGCATCAGATACAGAACAGTGTGGGGGAGGGGTAGGGTAAGATGTGGAAGAGGAGGAAAAGGTAGGGAGAGCTGTTGAAGGTGTGTCAGAGATTTCAGAATAGCTCGGAGAAAGGGAAGGATGGGGCGGACAAAAGGTTTGATGGTGATTTGGTGAGGCACAGTGAGGTGTTATTTGAGGAGGGGGAAGATCAAGGCAGAAGGTTGGGGGAGATGGAGGTGAGAGTTGGAAGGGGGAAGAAGTGGGGAGGACTCTTTGAGGAGGAAGGGTGAGAGGGGGAAAATGGAGAAGAAATTAGGGTGGGGAGATTTGAAGGGGAGGGGATAGGGGGACGTTTAGGGGGGAAGGGACAAGGGGGGGGATTTGAAAGGGATGGGAGTTGGGGGAGATTTGGAGGGGAGGGGTGAGGGGGGAGTCTAGGAGGGGAGGGGTGAGGGGGAGTCTAGGAGGGGAGGGGTGTGGGGGGGTAGTTTAGGAGGGAAGGGGCAAGGGGGGAGATTTGAAAGGGATGGGTGATGGGGAAGATTAGGAGGGGAGGGGTGAGATTGGATTTTGGAAAGTGTACGATTAATGGGAAATGAACATTTATTGCAAAATGAGTTTCTTGTGACATTCGAGTCAAAAATACGTTTGAGGTCGCTGGAGGGGGATGGAGTGCAGGTGAGTTTAGGGAATGTAGGAAAGAGGAACTGTAAGAGATGGATTTTTTTTTTTGGAATGAATAGATTTGGTGAGCAAGTCAAAAGCAACCTTTTAAAGAAGAAGAAGAAAAAGGTGTTATAATATACGACAGAATACAGTACTTCCGGGGAAAGTTTAAACATTTTAAAGTTTAACAGTGAAAACTATCTGGGGAAATGGTGGAGAAACACGTGGTCGAAGAACGAACGAACAAACAAATAAGAACAACGAATAAACGAAGGGTTCTGGAATGGCCAAGTCAAAGCCTGGATCTAAATCCAATATAGATGTTGTGGGGGATTTGAAATGAGCTGTGCATGCAAGAAACCCCTCCAACATCGCATACCTGAAAGAATTCTGCATGGAGGAGTGGGCAAAAATTTCTCCCAGTCGATGTCAGAGACTGGTAGACAGTTATAAGAAATGCCTACTTGAGGTTGTTTCTGCCAAAGGGGGCAATGCCACCTATTAGAGCCAAGGGTGTACTTACTTTTTCCACATACGAAATTTGCATTTATGTTTATTTAAATTATACAATGGACTACAAAATGTAAATGTTTCATGATATTTGTTATATTATATCACCTTTATCTGTCAATATTGTTGAAATGAAGATCAAATAGCTGCATGTTGAAATATGTTGAAAAAGTCAAAACTTTACATGGGGTGTCCTTACTTTTTCACGTGACTGTATATCAGAGGGTATTACATGGCCCTGCACAATGCTGTGGTAGCCCTTTTGGTTCAGGGTGCGAGTCACTCTGTGCAAGTCGCCGAATCTGAATCCTGTACAAGAGCCCCAGACCATCACGCTTCTTCCTCCATGTTTGACAGTTGGTGTCACTCACTGAGGAACCATCCTTTCGCCTACTCGACGGCATACAAAAACCCTGCGCGATGAACCAAAGATTTCAAATTTTGATTCATCGGTCCTTAAGACTTTCTTCCAGTCTTCAGTCGTCCACTGGCGGTGCTTTATGGCCTAGGCAAGCCTCTTTTTCTTATTTTGCCATCTTAGCAATGGCTTTCTTACTGCCATTCGACCAGTCAAACCTGCAGCTCGAAGTCTTCTCTTCACAGTTGAAACTGAGACTTGCTTACTTCGACCAGTCTTAAGCTGTGCTTGAAGCTGTTGTCCTGTGAGCTGCCGATCACGCAAGCTGTTGACTCTCAGAAACTTGTCTTCTGATTCTGTTGTGGCTTTGGGTCTGCCAGACCTCGTCCTGTCAGAGTTTCCTCCAGTTTCCAATATACTACTTCCTGCAGTGCAATGTTGTCCAAATAATGCTTCAGAGGGTGTAATAACAGTCTGTTCCAATACTGCTTTTATACAGACAATACTGCTTATATAAACAGTTTGTAATCAAGTAATCAGCAGCGGTTGGGACACCTGTAGGAATTGTTTGCATCAATTTCAAGGCTTAATTTACTTACATTGCTGCAGAACAGCTGTAAGTTGTTAACCCATTACTTGTTCCCCGAAGAAGGCCTTTTTTCACAATATATAACTGTGCAATTTACATTATTTTCCCGTTTTTGCTATCCTAAACTTTTTTTTAACCTCAAGCAGTTTAATGCTTACCTTTGTACCATTTCGGGTTATTCACTGGACATTAAACTGCGTAAATTTCAATTAAAACTGCAAATATTGAGGTGTTCTAAAACTTTTGACCGGTACTGTATAATGATGTAAAGATTAACTGATTAGATTTTGGGGGTCCCGAGGTCAAAGGCCTAAGGTCAGAGGTCATGTCAGGTAAAAATGTTAGAACTTGTGAACAGCTGAAGGGATTTAAATTAAAACTTGGTACAGGTATGTATAATGATGGAAGCATGAACTGTTTATATTTTCAGGTCAAGAGGTCAGAGGTCATGTCAGTTAAAATGTGCTTACTTGGGCACAGCTGAATGGATTTAAATCAAACTTGGTACAAGTATTATAATGATGTAATAATGTGGGTGGAGGCATATCAGTCGATGTCATGATATCGAAGAGTTCATTCTAGTTAACAATATTAGGGGTCTTCAGGGTCTTTTGGGTCTTCAGTGTCTTTTGGGTGCCCTCGGTGTTTTTGGTCCTTTGGTTATTTTGGGGTATTTTGATCTTTTAGAGTCTTTGGGGTATTTGGGTATATCGGTTATTTTGGGTGTTCAGGGTTTTTGGGCCTTTAATGGTATTTGGGTCTTGAGGGTTTCATGGTATTTTGGGTCTTTATGGTTGTCATGGTCTTTTAGGTATTTTATGGCTTCAGGGTCTTTTGGTTCTTAGGGGTCTTTTTGTTCTTTATGGTCTTTTTGGTCTCTGGGGTATTTTGGGTCTTTGGTGTATTTTGAGTCTTTAATGGGTTTTTTTAGTCTTTTGGGTCTTCGGGTTATTTTGGGTCTTCATGGATTTTCGTAGTCTTTGTGGTCTTAAGGTCATATTTGTGGTCTTCAAAGGTGTGAGGATTCTCAGCAGTCCAAAGGGTCGAAATGTATATTTCAACAGTCCGGAATTCATCGATGTACATAATACATAGGATGCAACTGGTGTTCAAACAGTACGTAATTAATAAACATATAATCAGAGCTTCAGGGAGCCTGATGTTGGCTTAACGACGAGGGTGCTGGCTTGGGATCCTAGGATCCTGAGTTTGGATCCTGATCGGTCATTGAATTAAAGCCAGGGGGGTTGACTCTGCCTGTCATCCGTCCGAGGTCAGCAAATTGAGTACCAGCTCCCTGGTAATTGTGGCATTGCATCAGCTGCACAACTGCGCTTCCAGAAAATGATGCAATCAGCAGCCACAAGCAGCACACGAAACAACAAGAACAGCTTCACAGCTTCCCGGACAGACGGATGGACGGACATGCGTTCATAAATTTTGAATATATATATATATATATATATATATATATATATATATATATATATTTATATATAGTCACGTGATAAAGTAAGTACACCCCATGCAAAGTTTTGATTTTTTCAAGTGCACCAAATCAGGTGCACCAGCTCTTTCATGAGCCTCGATTCAGTTTCCAAAAAAAAACAAAAAAACAAAAAAAAAAAAAATATTTCAACACACACCTATTTTTTTTTTTTTATTTTTTTTTTTTTGTATACCAGATCGAGGCTCGTGAAAGAGCGAACATTAATCACACAGAAAGACAAACAGACACATAAAACAAATAACATCGGGAGCGGTAGACAAGATGGGGAGAGAGGGGGAAGGACACAAACACAACATTTGAGAGCAGGGACCGAGAGACATGGAGACATGGAGAGATCTGTGGGAGGGAGAGGGCTTTGGGGGGGAGGCATGTGAAGGGGGGGAGGCATGTGAAGGGGGGGGGGGGTGGGAGAGGTATAAACATATGGACACTGCCAGGATTTCCAGGAAATAAGTTGGAATTTCAAACAAGGTGGATCTGGGGTGAATTAGTGGGGGTAGAAAAGATCAAGGTTATGGATGGGGGAAGATAAGAGATGGTGGTGAACAGCTGTTTTAAAGACCTGGAGGGAGGAGAGGGATTGAAGGGAGTGTGGGAGTTTGTTCCACAGGCGGGAGAAAAGAGGAATGAAAGAGTGAAGGTGAGCAGAGAGCCGAGATTTCGGCAATTTAACCATCAGAGGGTTGCTGGCAGAACTTGTGCGACCTGTAGGAATATTTGGGGGACAGAGCACAGAGAGAGCTGGGGGAGCAAGGCCGGAGAGGAGTCGGTAGAAGACAGAAAGACCACCTACCTGCCTGCGGTGAGTGAGTGAAAGGCCCTCAGAGATAGCTTCATCGCGGGAGATTCCAATGATTTTGAAAGCTTTGGATTCAACAGCGTGAAGCCGAGCCAGGTGTGAGGCAGGAGCACCAGCCCATAGGGGAGAACAGTATTCCATTGAGCTGCGGATGAAAGCCTTGTATGTGGTGAGGAGCTCAGGTGTGCCGAGGAAGGACTTCGCACGACGGAGGATGCCCAGTCGGCGACTGGCTTTGGAGGCCAGCTTGGAAATGTGGTTTTCCCAAGAAAGATCATGGCAGATAGTGAGACCCAAAAGCTTGAGTGACAGAACTTCTTGGAGAGGATTGTTGAGAAAGTAGATGGGAGGGTTGTCCAGTCGATCTTTTCGGAGAGACATAGTAAGAGAGTGAGATTTGGCAGGATTGAAAGACATGTTCCACTTGTTTGACCAGTCTGTGATTTTGTCCAGGTCTTCAGAGAGTGAGGAGGCTGCAGACTGCCGATCTGAGGGAAGAGGAATGGAGCGGCAGAGAGTGGAGTCATCAGCAAAGAGATAGAGAGGATTTTCCAGAGAGTCAGAGAGATCATTGATAAAGACCAGAAAAAGCACAGGGCCCAGCACACTTCCTTGGGGAACTCCAGCCTGAACAGGAAGGGGAGATGAGAGAAATCCATTCAGGGCCACACGTTGACTACGACCAGAGAGGAAGTCCGCAAGCCATGCATGGAGATTTCCATGGATACCATAGGAGGAGAGTTTGGTGAGCAGAGCTGGGTGCCAGACCGTATCAAAGGCCCTTGATATGTCAAGGGAGACAGCTCTGATTTCCTGTTTGACTGACACCTATTTGATTTCATTTCAACAATATTGATAGATAAAGGTGATATAATATAACAAATATTATGAAACATTTACATTTTGTAGTCCATTGTATCATTTAAATAAACATAAATGCAAATTTTGCATGTGGAAAAAGTAAGTACACCCCTACATTTATCACGACTTCAAATACCTAAAATTAGAATCAGGTGCACCAGCTCAGGTGCAAATGATTAGAACTTCGTTAGAGAGGATCTTGGAGGAACCTGTCTTATTTAAACCTCAGACATTAAGTTTGGTTTGCTCTTTGTTGTTGAAGTGTGCGGCGTCACCATACCTAGATCAAAAGATCTCTCTGAGGCCTTCAGAAAGAAGGTTATAGATGCCTACGAGTCTGGGAAGGGATTTAAAAAGATCTCCAAACAATTTGAAATCAATCATTCGACTGTCCGGAAGATGATCTACAAGTGGAGAAGATTCCAAACAACTGTCAAGTTGTTCAGGCCAGGCCGCTCCAGCAAGTTCAGCCTGAGAGCAGACCGCAAGATGCCGAAGGAAGTCTCTAAGAACCCCAGAATGTCATCATGAGACCTCCAGGTAGCTTTTGCCGCTGTTGATGTCAAAGTGCACGAGTCTACCATTAGAAAGAGGCTGCACAAATTTGATCTACATGGGAGGTGTGCCAGGAGGAAACCTTTGCTGTCCAGAAAGCACATCAGGACAAGAATAAAGTTTGCCAATGAACACCTATGCAAAGACCGGCACTTCTGGAACAATGTGCTCTGGACAGATGAGTCTAAGGTAGAGCTATTTGGCCACAGTACCATAAGACATGTTTGGCAAAAACCAAAGACAGCATTTGACCACAAGAACCTGATACCAACTGTAAAGCATGGTGGTGGAAATATTATGGTTTGGGGCAGCTTTGCTGCATCAGGGCCTGGGCAGCTCACCATCATATAATCCACTATGAATTCTTAATTGTACCAGAGGGTGCTTGAGGATAATGTGAGGCCATCTGTCGGAAAGTTGAAGCTCAACCGAAGGTAGACCTTGCAACATGACAATGACCCTAAACATACCAGTAAATCCACCAAGGAATGGCTGAAAAGAAAGAAATGGGGGGTTCTGGAATGGCCAAGTCAAAGCCCGGATCTAAATCCCATCGAGATTGTGTGAGGGGATTTGAAACGAGCTGTGCATGCAAGAAACCCCTCAAACATTGCAAAGCTGAAAGAATTCTAGATGGAGGAGTGGGCAAAAATTTCACCCAGTCGATGTCAGAGACTGGTAGACAGTTATAAGAAACGTCTACTTGAGGTTGTTTCTGCCAAAGGGGGCAAAACCACCTATTAGAGCCAAGGGTGTACTTACTTTTTCCACATGCGAAATTTGCATTTATGTTCCTTTAAATTATACAATGGACTACAAAATGTAAATGTTTCATGATATTTGTTATAGTATATGACCTTTATCTCTCAATATTGTTGAAATGAAGATCAAATAGCTGTATGTTGAAATATGTTGAAAAAGTCAAAACTTTACATGGGGTGTACTTACTTTTTCATGTGACTGCATATATATATATTGTTACAGTCCGCGGATTAGATGTTATTTTTACCGAGCGGTGGTGTAACCGCGGCCGAACAGTTGTTCCCTGACTAAAACCCGATTTACCCAAACGTTGGCCGTATCGCGCCACAGCTACTCAATCGGGAAAACTCTAAAGCGACCGAATGCAAAGAGGAGGAAGACGTACAGAAGAGTAACGGGATTTATTACTATTTACACACACAAGCAAAAAGGAGCAGTCACGATTATGTACAGGGACATGAGACGCAGGTGACACAGTGAATTCCTTATACAAGCTTAATTACCTACCCAGGACAGAACAAACAAAGAAGACTCACACGGGGAATTGCAGAGTAGATTGGCTGGAAGGAGGTGTGTGGCTGGAGGGGGAGGACGGCACGGAGCTGGCTGGAGCTTGATCCCGCACGGGACGTGGCTGACGTGGTGGCTGATGCCACCGATCCTGTCATGTGCGCGGGATCACGGGTCGGATCACGGGTCGGATCACGGGTCGGATCACGATCGGAGCCGACGCGCTGGTGGGGGGTCTGGCGTGACGGGTTCTCTCCTCTCTCTTTCTTTGGTCCAACCACTCTTTCTCCAACGCAACCACTCAACGCAACCACTGACCACCCCTGACGACCAACTCAGCTCTTGTCATGGACCTCTCTTTTCAGACTCATCTCCTCATCTCAGTAAAAGCACATCTCTCTTGGGGGCGTCTCTCATGGGTTATATATAGCCCCAACCTTGAACCTTTGTGAACCTCCCCGATCGCTCTTCCTCCGCCCTCTCAAACCAAACCCCTCGTGCTCGGTTGGTTGTTCGGGGCTGGCTCACTCCTCCCCTCTATGACGAGGTGGAGACACGCCTTTCTTCCCCAACCCTGCCTCGTGGCCAATGGTGGTTGAAGAAAACCGCCCAAAATGCAGTTGGCTATTGAAATGAAATGAAAGGGGATCTACTCTTATTTCACTTGGTGCAATGGAGTATTTAAATTAATGGGAGACACAGCCTTACCCTAAGACACATAATAAGATATAAGCTACTAAACAAGGGTTTTATCGGGTCCTGCAATGTGGTGTTTATGGAATAATTAACCCCGTTTTATCGGGGTTAATCTTTCATACCTGTAAAAAATAGTCGAGTATCTCATGCCGCGCGTGGCCACGCGGCCTAGTTGTTGAAGCTTCCGACCTTGAGGCTTGGTTTCTCTCCGGGCATCCAAAGTGGTTATTTTTTCATTCGTGTGTTTGTCAAATTTCAACTCGTTACTTTATCGTCCATGCTTTATTGTTTGTTTATAGTTAGTTTTGTTTGAATTTCCTGTAACTCATAATTAATTAAATCCTGTTCTGCGCCTCGTGTGCGGCCTTGTACCCCTGTCGGTGTTTGTTAACTTAAGTCCCCTACATCGTGTTTTGCTTGGCTCTCAGTTTTTCCCTTCTACACCGAACGTAATACTCTCTGTCTAACGTTTTAAATCCCCACCCCACCCCACCCCGCCAAAAAACAACAACAACAACAACAAAAAAAACATTTATTTTTCTTTTCTCCACGTGTGCCGTTGTCTCATCCTGTACTTTCTGTCCAGGTGTATCACGGTGCTTTTCGCCACGCCCCCATTATCTCCTTGCCATCCACCTTTTGCCCTGTTCACGTGACTCGTGGTGGTCCCTCTCGGCCCTCCCCCCGTTGGTATTTTGTGCATATAAGATTGTTCACGGTTCTGTTTAAATATTATTTTAAATATGTTTAACCTTTCCCCTTCAGTGTTTTATTCAATGGTATATTACAACACGCTGTTTTTCTTCCTATTTAAAAGGCTTTTTTCAATTTCCTCTCCAACTCATTCCACGTCAAAAAAAAGAAATTCAATATCTTATACGTCTCCCTCACTACATGGTCTAAATTCACATTCATTCCATCCCTCCTCCATCGTTCTGAATCGGATTGCTAACTTGAAAATCACAACAAACCCAATTTGTTATCAATGTTCGTCTTTCATTAATCATCCACTTTCTAAACTCCCCTCTTGCCCCTCCCCTCCAAATCCCCCCCCCCCTTGCACCTACACTCCTAAAGTCCCCCCTTTCCCCTCCACTCTTAAACTCCCCCCTTGCCCCTCCACTCCTGAACTCCCCCCTTGCCCTTCCCCTCATAAACTCCTCCCTTGCCCCTCCCCTCCAAATCCCCCCCCCCCCTTGCCCCTACACTCCTAAACTCCCGCCTCACTCCTCCCCTTCAAAACTCCCCCCCCCCAACTCCTCCCATTCAAATCTCCCCCCATGCCATTCCTCTCAAATTCTCCCTCCTCCCCCCTCCTCAAAGTTGCCTCCTCCCCACCTCGTCTCCCTTCTATCTCATGCCTCCACCCCCCCCCAACCTTCTACTGTCCCATGCCCCCCCTCAAACAACCCCTCACTCTGCCTCATCCCTTCACCACCAAACCTTTCATCCTCCTCATCCTTCCCTTTCTTGGAACTCTTCTGTAATCTCTGACACACTATCAACTCCTCTCCCTACCTCCCCCTCTCATCCTTCATCTTACCCTACTCCTCCCCTCCCCTGTCCTGTACCCGATGCTCCCCCTCTCTCTTCTTTAACGGTATGGACCTCAAACATCCGGGGCCTTCGCTCAAACCTGACTGATCTCTCCATACAGGTTGCTTCTGACAATCCAGACTTGATCTGCTTAACAGGGACTTTCCTCCTTCAAGATGTCTCTGATTCCTCAATATCTCTTCCTGGTTACTCCCTCTTCCGGTATGATAGACCTGAGCCTCGTCCTGGTGGTGGGGTGGCTATCTTTATCAAAAATTCTCTTCCTCATTCTCCTTGCACTGCCCTCTCTCCTCCTCACCCCCAGGAGTACCTCTGGCTACGCCTTCCTCTCCGCTCCCACCTTTTGTTCATATGTGTTCTGTACCGTCCCCCAAACAGTGATGACTCAATTTACATTTCACTCTCTGACAACATGGACCAACTTCTATCCACTCATCCCAACTCTCTCTTCCTCATATGTGGTGACTTCAACTGTCATTATGCCACCTGGTTGGGTGTGGGTTCCTCTCTCACCAGTCATGGCACCTCAGCAAAGGACTTCTGTGACTCACTGGGATTGACACAATCTGTCAATTTCCCTACCCGGATCTCAGCCAATGGAGTTTCTTCTCTTCTAGACTTGGTTATGACAAACTTCCCTGCTAATGTCTGCTGCTCTTCTTCTGCTCCAATCGGTTCTTCTGATCATGTGCTTGTCAAAGTGGACATCTCTCTGGCCATTCTCAGAGAGCCTCCTCAGCGTCGAAGCGTCTGGCATTTCACTCAGGCCGACTGGGACGGGCTTCAAGCAGCCATCAATCGTCTGGATTGGTCTCCCATCTCCACTGGCTCTGACATCAATTCTTCCTGGGAATTCTTCCAAAGCAAACTGATCTCTCTCATGCACACATTTATCCCATCTCGTCTTCAGTTGTCTTACCCTTCCTCCCGTCCATGGTACACCGAATCTTGCGGTGAGGCAGTTGCCCTGAAACAACTTGCCTTTGCCTCTTGGAAGGCTAATCCAACTGAAGGCAATCTCAGTTCCTTCCACCAAGCTCGGAACAAGTGTGTGTCTACCCTCAGGAGTGCCAGGAAGCACTATCTCTCCTCACTCAAGAACGAACTCTCAAACCTGTCTCCTTCCTCCAAATCCTGGTGGCGTCTGGTCAAATCCGTTTCTGATGTTTGTTCCCCCTCCATCCCCTCCCTTACCTCAAATGGCCACACAGTTGACATCGCACGTGACAAAGCCGAATGCCTCAACTCTGTGTTTGCCTCAAAATCTTAAGTCCTAAACCCATCTCTCTCTGATCCCACCTTTCCCAGTCGAACCCAACTGCTCCTGGACTCTGTATCCTTCTCTCCTGACAAGGTGGAGGAGTTTTTGTCTAACCTCGACTCTGATTCTGCAACTGGACCAGACGGCATCAGCCCACGGGTCCTAAAATCCTGCTCTGCCACTCTATCTCACCCTCTCTCTGTTCTTTTCACCCTATCTTTTGCTCAAGGTCATCTGCCAGCATCCTGGAAATCAGCAAACATTACCGCTTTACACAAAAAAGGTGCAAAAACAGATCCTTTTAACTACAGACCAATCAGCCTGCTCCCAATTATCAGCAAAGTCATGGATTCCATCATTGCTTCGGATATGAAATCTTTCCTCTTCTCCAATGGCTTGATCTCTGATCATCAATTTGGATTCAGACCAGGTCACTCTACTCTGGACATGCTGCTTCTCCTGTCTCAACAATGGATGGAGGTCCTCAATGCCAAACAGGAAATCAGAGCTGTCTCCCTCGACATATCACGTGCCTTCGACAAGGTCTGGCACCCAGCTATGCTCACCAAACTCTACTCCTATGGAATCCATGGAAATCTCCACGCATGGCTTGCGGACTTCCTCTATGGTCGTAGTCAACGTGTGGCCCTGAATGGATTTCTCTCATCTCCCCTTCTTGTTCAGGCTGGAGTTCCCCAAGGCAGTGTGCTGGGCCCTGTGCTTTTTATGGTCTTTATCAATGATCTCTCCGACTCTCTGGAAAATCCTCTCTATCTCTTTGCTGATGACTCCACTCTCTGCCGCTCCATTCCTCTTCCCTCAGATCGGCAGTCTGCAGCCTCCTCACTCTCTGAAGACCTGGACAAAATCACAGACTGGTCAAACAAGTGGAACATGTCTTTCAATCCTGACAAATCTCACACTCTTACTATGTCTCTCCGAAAAGATCGACTGGACAACCCTCCCATCTACTTTCTCAAAAATCCTCTCCAAGAAGTTCTGTCGCTCAAGCTTTTGGGTCTCACTATCTGCCATGATCTTTCTTGGGAAAACCACATTTCCAAGCTGGCCTGCAAAGCCAGTCGCCGACTGGGCATCCTCCGTCGTGCGGTCCTTCCTAGGCACACCTGAGCTCCTCACCACATACAAGGCTTTCATCTACAGCTCAATGGAATACTGTTCTGCCCTATGGGCCGATGCTCCTGCCTCACACCGAGCTCGGCTTCACGCTATTGAAACCAAAGCTTTCAGAATCATTGGAATCTCCCGCGATGAAGCAATCTCTGAGGGCCTTTCACTCACTCACCGCAGGCAGGTAGGTGGTCTTTCTGTCTTCTACCGACTCCTCTCCGGCCTTGCTCCCCCAGCTCTCTCTGTGCTCTGTCCCCCAAATATTCCTACAGGTCGCACAAGATCTGCCAGCAAGCCTCTGATGGTTAAACTGCCAAAATCTCGGCTCTCTGCTCACCTTCACTCCTTCATTCCTCTTTTCTCCCGCCTCTGGAACAAACTCCCACACTCCCTTCAATCCCACTCCTCCCTCCAGGTCTTTAAAACAGCTGTTCGCCACCATCTCTTATCTTCCCCCATCCAAAACCTTGATCTTTTCTACCCCCACTAATTCACCCCAGATCCACCTTGTTTGTAATTCCAACTTCTTTCCTGGTAGTCCTGGCAGTGTCCATATGTTTTATGCCTCTCCCACCCCCTTTCCCATGCCTTCCCCCCAAAGCCCTCTCCCTCCCACAGATCTCTCGATGTCTCCATGTCTCTCGGTTCCTGCTCTCAAATGTTGTGTTTGTGTCCTTCCCCCTCTCTCCCCATCTTGTCTACCGCTCCCGATGCTTTTTGTTTTATGTGTCGGTTTGTCTTTCTGTGTGATTAAAGTTCGCTCTTTCACGAGCCTCGATCTTGTATACAAAAAAAAAAAAAAAAAAAAAAAAAAAACTACCGAGACGCCTTTTTTATCTTTACACTACGGAGGTATTTACAAGGAATCATTACATTTTACAGAGGGTGATATTTACAACAATTTACCATACAATAAAATAAAAAAACCCATTCTCATATCCACAACACTGCACCCTCCTCCTCTTAGGCACGTCCCGGGCCTACAACTTAAATTTAGTGTGACACGTAGGTGTAGTTCCCTTTACTTTTAACCTGACCCTGAGTGCGACAGTTTTAAAACATAAATAAATGTGTCCCGCTGCTCCATTGCACCCTGCCTAACAGACTTACGCCCACAGCTAACCGAATTGCGGAATGGTCTTCAAACTATACATTGACGGTGGGGAACATTATTTACAATTGACGCTACTTTTATTTACAAGACTAACCCAGGACCTGTAATTGTTCTTTCTGGGGGGGAGACAGTCTGCTCTGCATCGACGCACCATGAAAGCACCCAAAAACGCACCAAAACACCCTCAAGCACCAATCGGTGCAGTCACCACAGTTCATCAGTGTTCATGAATAATCAAAATAAACCAACAACCCCTAACCCTGCAGGTGATCTCTTGCTGTTCGGCTCCCTCTGCTGGCTATTATTATTTCTTCCAGTTGTTGTCATTTTCTTTGCTGGCGGCCTATTTGTATTAAAACTTGCACCCAACGTGTCCTTTTTATTTATTTATGGCCCCCCAGGCCGACTACGTGTGGTTCACCTGTGGGGCATCGGTGCCCTGTGGCCAAGGTCCACCAGCAAGATTTCGGGCCCTCATGGCCGGTTCCAGCAGAGGGGCCATGCCCCAACCCATGGGGTCCATAAGTGGTGCTCGGCCACAGACATGTGGTCCATCATGTGGTGCATCGATGCAGACAGCTGGTTCTGGGAGTTCCGGGCGCACAATGGCCGACTCACGCACACTCCCCTCGGCGCCCAATGGCGCACAGGTCATGTGGGAGACAAAAGGGGGACAAGACAAATGAGCGAGGGGTAAGGTCACAAGGGTACACATCAATAAGGCAATGCAAGGCGAAATGCGTACGGAGAGCGAAATGAGAAAGCTCGTCCCTACCGTACGTCACCCCCCCTGTCACCTACACTACCCTTGCCCTTACCCCATATTTACAAAATCTACACATTTACAAATTCGTCACTGCCGTCACGTCTTCCCATATTTCCCTTATACCAAATTCGTCTTCACAATCCCACTATCCAAAATTTGCCATCACCAATTCATCATCAATCCTCATAAGGAGGAAGAGATGGAACATCAGCACAATGTCACACCCACGTCATGATGCATCTCACATTCCAAACATCTGCACAATAAAAAATAATCAAAACATGGGATGGTGTGGAGTACCTGTCACCTCAGTCAGGTGAGTGGATGCAGATGGTGCAAGGAGATTCTTCATCCTAACTATCCTCTAAATGACTTTAACACACGTTACACCACCAGGGGTCTTTCCCTGCCAATCCATTGGCCAACTTACACTATGGGTTCTAAAAACCGATTCCCATTGACCAAACTGTGTTGCTTCTCAATTTGGGGTCTCACTCCCACGATTCATCTCCCGGTGCCCTTGCACAATTTCTGGGCTGCGACGTGTAGCTCTCCCAGCAGGTCTACCCACCTGCACACCTCCACCTCTGCAGTTGCCACTCGAGCTTACCGAGCTCCTCACCCTAACCTAACTAACTGGGGAAGGCCCCTCCTGGCTCTGTCACCCCTTGGTGCCCTCTGGCACTGGGCTACCCGGGTCCGTCCTCCGGATCCTCGGGCCCCATCCACAACTACCGGCTCCCAGAGCCCACCTGCGGCCTTACCTGGCCAACATCCTCACAGTGGTGGAGTGCCCAAACCAACTACACACACTAACAGGCTACACGCCCAGCCATTTCCACAACACTAATGCACCCATCCAAACATCATTCTTCCACCCGCACCACAGATGCCAATATTCAACCACAATTTACCTATACCCTCTACCTAACACTTACACTACCCGCTCCGGGTATTCGTGATGGGGGTCCATCCTTCCCCCATTCACACCTTCGCACCATCCACTCCACTCCATAGTTTCCACCATACTCACTCCACGACCATCCATTCCAAGACTCCATATATTCCACACTCCATGTCTTCCACACAACCATTTATTCCATACACCTCTTGGTGCACACCTGTGCACTCACCTGGTGCCACCTGCACCCTCCTTCTCCCTGGACCATTTGGTCAACACAATACACATCACTATCACTGTCACTCTTACTCATACACTGCTCCATCCACCTGTTCAGTTGCACACCTGTGCAATCACACCTGTTCAATCACACCTGTTCAATCACACCTGTTCCTCACACACTGCTCAATACACTTGAATACACCTCCAACACTCACACGGCATCATCTGAACTACCTGTTGCCCTGCTAACTTAGTGCTCCCCGTCTTCCCTTTAAACTAAGCACATACCACGTCATTATCATCCACACTAATCTACCTGCGTCCCCACTACAGGTATCCTTGTCACTAACTAACCTTACCGTTACCTAAGGTCATCTCTCTAGAACCTACACTCGATATATCCTAACCCTCCCGGGCTAGTTTTCACTGCCATCAACCCCATAAAACGAGTGCTCCTTTGCCCCCCTTGATTGTGAGAGATGGCAAGGTTGCCATCCCACCACATCGGGGATCTCTCACTATACATTCTACTCGTCCAAATCCAACAAATCAAAAATTTGCCAATCATCTGCCAATCACTGTACCATTACCAATCATCACTCTGCCAATCCTTTGCCAATCATCAAATTTTGTTTTTCCAATTTCGGGTCCAGACCACTATCCTCATCATTACAGTCTCCTTACTAATGCCTCTCGGTGCGCCAATTCACTTCCACAGCCCGGCTTCGTAAAGCCGAGCAATGAATGCGGGTTGTTTGGTGCCGGCGGCTGGATGCGTCCGACACTCGGTGCAGGGAAGGACGCTTACCCGGGCCGAGATCCCACGCACCACCTCGGCACGGAGCCGTCCAATGGCCCGATCTCGACCTGCCGGAGCGCCTCAACAAAAAGGGGTCGCCATGACGACCCTTCCTATCGGGCTGCCCGTTCCGCCTAGCGGAGCACGGACGCGGCCGTTCCAAGCGCGGCCCAGCGTGGATCCCGTACGGTGGTCCTTTCGAACCCGCCGTGGTTCGGATCCCCGCTGGTCCTCGCGGCACGCGAAACTGCCCGACGCACACCGAGGGCCCGATTCGGCTATAAGTCGCTCTAACCTCTAACCCGGTTACCGTCGATGCCTCACCTGCATGGTTACACGCATACGCTACCCCTTTCTTGCTCATACATCCAGCTGTTCCCATGCTCCTCGTCGTACCTTCTCTAACACACCCAGGTACACTCATTCCGCTCACAGACTTGGTCACACACCTGACCACCGAACACCTTGGCACACATTCGTCATTCCCACACCTCACCAACACACCTCTTCACACCCCCTTCTCGGTCACCTCCTCTGTGACAATCACAGGTGTGCTCTCACTCGCACACCCAACCAGGTGCCTCACTACTAATTCCAGCGTGCATTCCCATACACGCTCGACCATTCCAGGTGTGCTTCCTTCCATTCCAGGTGTACATCCTCTCTCACCTGTCACAACCAACTCACGCTCCGTGTCACTCTTACTACTCTCACCTCCACTCTCGGTCGCGCACTCACCCTTACTCTCGACAGCGCACTCTTTCCTCATGCACCTGTCTGTTACACACCTTTCTCGCGCACACTCTTGTGCACACTCTCCCGTTACACCCTCTGTAACACTCACCACAGGCGTGCATTCTCCCTCACTCTTGACAGCGCACTCTTTCCCCATGCACCTGTCCGTTACACACCTTTCTCGTGCATCCTCTTGCGCACACTCTCTCGTTACTTCCTCTGTAACACTCACCACACCGCGCTTCCATGTGCTCCCTCGCACACGCGCTACGACCGACTCACTCTCGACAGCACACTCACTCCTCGGCGCGCACTTTTTCCTCACACACCCCAGAGTCGGACATTTTCGCACACCTCCTCCTTCGCACACCGTACCTGTCGCACACTTCACCAACGGCCTCTCACGAACACCCGGGTCCACAACAACCCCCAAGCCGACTGAAGCTCCCCTCACATCATATACATTTCCTCATATATCGCCACTCACCTTGGCACCTCGTCTCCGCACCTCCTTCACCACCTGCAACTCTTTATTTGGTTCATGAGCACATATTTATGAGTTGAGCACCGACCTTGTACATATTCCATTACTTCCTCCTTTATCTCCCTCTTAGTTTCTGTCCGTCTCTTCTTAATTTCACTCACCTCTTCTTCCACTTCCTCTAATTTTTGCTTCACCTCTTTTATTTCCCGGTGCGTTTCCTCAAGTTCGTCCTCTAAGGCTATTTTGACCGTCTCTATGTGCGTCCTTACCTCTCGGTCCTTCGTCTCCATTACCTCTGTCACCTCGTCCAACCTCGTTGTCAGTCCCTCACGTACCATCTGACATTGCCTCTTTGTCGCTATCAAGTCATTTTTAATGTCGTTTTGTGTCGCTTTTAACCCTCCTAGTACCGCAGTGTTCCTTTGAACCTGCTCCGTTAACTCCGTCTGTCCCTCCGTCAGACCCTCTATGCCCCCCTGTAACCTCGCCGTATTATTCCTCACCTCTTTCTCTATACGCTTTTCGCCTCGCTTTACCTCCTCGCGTACCCCCGAGACCTCCTCACTTACACCTCGTCGTATCTCCTCTTTCATCTCCTCCCTCTCTTTTGTAGATGCCGCCCTCATCTGTCCCAATTCATCCCTCTGAGCATCCAATTTGGTTTCTACCCCGATTTTCACCTCCTCTATCTGCTCTCCCATTTGTTTAATTTCTCGGGCGGATTGCTCCCCTATCTCCCGCAATTTGCCTTCCATTCTATCTTCTAGCCCCCTTAACCCATTCTTTACCTCTTTTATTCCGTTGTCTAACCCCTCAAATTTCTTGTCTAATCCCTCAAAATTATTGTCTAACTTCCCAATTTGGGCGTTGGTACCCCTCACCTCGTCCCTCAATCGCTCACTATCGGCCCTCGCTTCGTCCCTCATTACCCCCATTCGCTCACCCTGAGCATCCATTTTGCCCCCCATTTCGCCCATTTTTACCCCCAATTCGTCCCTCATTTTGTCCATAAGGGCCCCCATTTGTAACATAAAAAGGTTCGGATCCACCAACGGCGCTGCTACGGTCGCGGGCGCCGTTAAATTTGGTGCCGCTGCACCCACGTGCGCGAGGACGCCATTTTGTGCGCCTGATACCCCCTCAACCACATCCTCCATATACATTTCCCCGAGGTCCTGGGTCGATTCCACCCCGTTTATCTCTATTTCTCCCAACGGCATCCCGTCGCCTTGACCAGCCATGGCGCAATTTCAAAATTCGGGTTTTGCTTTACAACACAAATTTCCAGCAGCTCGTAATTTTGAGCGCGTTAAGCGTGCTTCGGGCCTCGTATCTCACTCCCCGACACCAATTTGTTGCTGTAATAACACAATTGGTGTCCAAAATTTGGGCTAAATAAATTTAGTCCCAGGTTCGAATCCCAACTCCTGACTACCAATTTGTTACGGTCCGCGGATTAGATGTTATTTTTACCGAGTGGTGGTGTAACCGCGGCCAAACAGTTGTTCCCTGACTAAAACCCGATTTACCCAAACGTTGGCCGTATCGCGCCACAGCTACTCAATCGGGAAAACTCTAAAGCGACCGAATGCAAAGAGAAAGAAGACGTACAGAAGAGTAACGGGATTTATTACTATTTACACACACAAGCAAAAAGGAGCAGTCACGATTATGTACAGGGACATGAGACGCAGGTGACACAGTGAATTCCTTATACAAGCTTAATTACCTACCCAGGACAGAACAAACAAAGACGACTCACACGGGGAATTGCAGAGTGGATTGGCTGGAAGGAGGTGTGTGGCTGGAGGGGGAGGACGGCACGGTGCTGGCTGGAGCTTGATCCCGCACAGGACGTCGGGCTGGACCTCGACGGCCGCTGATGCCACCGATCCTGTCGTGTGCACGGGATCACAGGTCGGATCACGGGTCGGATCACTGTCGCAGCCGACGCGCTGGTGGGGGGTCTGGCGTGATGGGTTCTCTCCTCTCTCTTTCTTTGGTCCAACCACTCTTTCTCCAACGCAACCACTCAACGCAACCACTGACCACCCGTGACGACCAACTCAGCTCTTGTCATGGACCTCTCTTTTCAGACTCATCTCCTCGTCTCAGTAAAAGCGCATCTCTCTTGGGGGCGTCTCTCATGGGTTATATATAGTCCCACCCTTGAAACTTTGCGAACCTCCCCAATCGCTCTTCCTCCGCCCTCTCAAACCAAACCCCTCGTGCTCGGTTGGTTGTTTGGGGCTGGCTCACTCCTCCCCTCTATGACGAGGTGGAGATATGCCTTTCTTCCCCAACCTTGCCTCGTGGCCAATGGTGGTTGAAGAAAACCACCCAAAATGCAGATGGCCATTGAAATGAAATGAAAGGGGATCTACTCTTATTTCACTTGGTGCAATGGAGTATTTAAATTAATGGGAGACACAGCCTTACCCTAAGAGACATAATAAGATATAAGCTACTGAACAAGGGTTTTATCGGGTCCTGCAATGTGGTGTTTATGGAATAACTACCGAGACGCCCTTTTTATCTTTACACTACGGAGGTATTTACAAGGAATCATTACATTTTACAGAGGGTGATATTTACAACAATTTACCATACAATAAAAAAAAAAAAACCATTGTCATATCCACAACAATATATATACATATATATTTACATATACATATATATATATATATATATATATATATATATATATATATATATATATATATATATATATATATACATATATATATACATATATATATATATATATATATATATATATGCAGACTTGGCATTTAATATGGAAAAAAATTTTGTAGGGGTGAACTTACTTTTCAAGATGACTTAGAACCAAAAGTTCATTGGAATTATGTTGAAATTATTCTCGATTTTGTTAATGTGACCTTTAAAAGAAACAAAAAACACATTTTGACATTTCGAAGCAAATAAATTGATCCTGAAAAGTGATGTAAACTGATATCGAACTCAATTCACGGACAGTACTGTGTTAAACGTCTGTACATTTTCCAGAACTATCTCTTTATTTTACACATGAGCCAAAAAAATTTTCAACAAAAACAAAAGTTAAATCATGACTGGGATTACGGACAGTAAAATTACAGTTCAGTACTTCGTGTAACCCCCACGAGCATTCAGGAGAGCACGTACACGTTGAGGCATGCTGTTCACGAGATTTGCCAAGGTTTGGACAGGAATCGCTTACCATGCAGTGACAATAGCCTGCTGCAATTCACGCACAGTGGTGGGCTGCTGGACCAAGTTGTCGATTTGACACCTTAATTCTGCCCACAATTTCTCTATCGGATTCATATCCGGGGACATGGCAGGCCACTCCATATGCTCGACACCATGGTCAACAAGAAAGTGTTGGATCATGCGAGCACGATGAGGCCGTGCATTGTCATCTTGGAAGACAAAGTTTCCTCGAAAGGCTGCACGAGCAAATGGAAGCAATGTTTCTTCCAGAATGGCCCTGTACTTGAACTGGTTCAGGTTTCCATTCAGAACAACCAGGTCAGTTTTGCCCTCTGCATGAAAAGCAGCCCAAACGGTCACCCCACCACCTCCAGCTTGGACTCTTGGCACTATACAATCTTCGTTGTAGGCTTCATGCAATTGTCTGCACACTCGGACGCGGCCATCTTGACGATAGACCAGAAATCTAGACTCGTCACTGAAGGTCACGTGATTCCAGTGTCCTGGCTGCCATTGACGGTGCTCTCTGACCCATTGCAATCGGCGCTGGCTGTGTTGTCTGGTCAGGCGTGGCTTTCTCAGGGGACGCCTGGCACGATAGCCTGCTTGAACCATTCATTGACTAGCCTTCTGGATACAGGCACATTTGTCAGTTGCTGCCACTCAGCCCTAAGCCGATTAGCTGACTTGGTACGGCCATTGCAGACTAACCGGTGCAGCTGGCGATCATCTCTCCTTGTGATTCTGCGGGGACGTCCTGGCCTCGGTATTGGAGTAGGGACACCCCTCTGAGCATTTCGTTTCAGGATCTTTGACACCTGACCTTGAGTGATGCCATACTGCCAAGCAATCGCACGCTGTTTCATGCCGGAATTTCGTAAAGCCACCACTCCCTGACAAACAGCATTGTCAAGTTGACGGACCATCTACACAGGAAGCGGCAATAACTTTTGTAGACGTGCAGCAGTTGTTTTCCACTAATACAGAACCAACAACCCTTATATACCCGATTGTGAAGCCAATCGTCAAATGTACCTGTCCTTACATTTTGTCACGCCACCTGTGATATTATCCTGATGTTGACTTCTTGCTGCGAAAGACAATCAGTGACATGGTTCTTTTGACAAAGAAATCACCGAAGCGTAAAAGAAACTCACCAGATTGATATACTGAGTTCAGAAAGTAAACCTAAGTCAAGATAAAAAAAAATATTCCATATTAAATGCCAAGTCTGTTTATATACAGTCGTGGCCAAAAATATTGGCATCCTTGTAATTTTTTTCAAATAATTCACAATTTTCTCTAAAAATAAGTTTAAATTGACGAAAGTATTTGGTCTCCACAGTATTTTGTCCTGGTCTCCACAACATTTAACTGTTAATATAACAGAATGTTTGTTTTTGATTCAGAACATAATGTATCCTTTTAAATCAGAAAATAAAAAGAAATGGCATTGACAAATTTATTGACACACTCGACTTAATATTTGGTAGCACTTTGCAAAAGCTGAAAAAATCCTGAAACAAAAACTGAAACTGAAGAAAGGACAAAAGCTGAAAAAAATGTTCTGTCCGTCAGCAACTTTGGCCTTTGGACAAAATAACTGTAGCCAAGCGTTTCCTATAGCCACGAATGAGCTTCCTACACTTCTCCACTAGCAGTTTGGCCCACTCTTCTTGTGGCAGCTGCTCCAGTTCTCCCAGATTTTAAGGGTGCCTTCTCCCAACTGTTGTTTTCAGATCTCCCCACAGATGTTCAATGAGATTTAGATCTGGACCCATTGCTGGCCACTTCAGAACAGTCCAGCATTTTGTCTTGAGCCATTCCTGGGTGCTTTTTGAAGTGTGTTTGGGGTCATTGTCCTGCTGCAAGACCCATGACCTTCGATGGAGACCCAACTTTCTGACACTTGGTTCAACATTGCACTCCAAAATGCCTTTGTAATCTCCTGATTTCATGATGCCATGCACACATTCAAGGTACCCTGTGCCAGAGGCAACCCGAATACATTACTGAACATCCTCCATGTTGTCTATCGGGAAGGTGTTCTTTTCTTTGAAGGCTTCATTTTGTTTTCTGTAAACAAAGAGATGATGTGCTTTACCTTAAAGCTCTAATTTAGTCTCATCTGTCCAAAGGACATTCTCCCAGAAGGATTTTGCTTCGTTCCAGTGTGTTTTGGAAAACTCTAGTCGGGCTTTCATCTGTTTCTCTCTCAGCAGTGGGGTCCTCCTGGGAACACCCTTTCATTGAGATGGCGACAGATTGTGCGAGTTGAAACTGTCGTACATTGTGTCCAAAGGTCAGCTTGAATCTGTTTGGCAGTTTATCGAGATGCTTTCTCCACCATTCAAACAATCCTTTGCTGCAATATTCGATCAAGTTTTCTCTTGTGGCTACATCCCGGTAGGTTGGCTCCAGTGTCATGGGCCTTAAACGTCCTGATAACATTGCGTATGGTGGACACAGGAACATCAAGGTCTCTGGAGATGGATTTTAACCTTGATATTGTCCATGCTTGGCAACAATCTTGTGTCTGACCTCCTCCGATAAATTATCTGGTTTTCTTTCTTTTCTCCATGCTAATTGTGGTACACACAGTGACACAAAACAGCAGAATGACTCTTTTCTCTGTTCAAACTGGTTGAATGAGTGGAATTGTACTCACCTCTGGTGAGTTGCAGATGCCTGTAATACAAAAATCAAAGTAAAGGAGAATCATCTGCTTGAAATGTAATTATTTCTCACAACTTCTAGAAGGTGCCAATAATATTGTTCGGGCCATTTTCGGATTTATTTGTGGAATAAGCTAAGATTTAGTAATGTTTTCAGATTTTTTGTTTTGTTCCACTGCAAACCAAAGAAATACACATGTGGATCCCAAAATATTTTTTTACTTCAACAATTTTCTGGAACAAATGGTGCATTACTTGAAAAAAGTGCAAGGGTGCCAATATTTTGGGCTAAGACTGCATATAAAGTCATGTGAAAAAGTAAGTACACCCCATGTAAAGTTTTGACTTTTTCGACATATTTCAACATACAGCTATTTGATCTTCATTTCAACAATATTGATAGATAAAGGTGATATAAGACAACAAACATCATGAAACATTTACATTTTGTAGTCTATTGTATAATTTAAATAAACATAAATGCAAATTTCGCAAGTGGAAAAAGTAAGCATACCCTTGGCTCTAATAGGTGGTATTGCCCCCTTTGGCAGAAACAACCTCAAGTAGGCATTTCTTATAACTATCTACCATTCTCTGACATCGACTGGGAGAAATTTTTACCCACTCCTCCATGCAGAATTCTTTCAGCTGTGCGATGTTTGAGGGGTTTCTTGCATGCACAGCTCGTTTCAAATCCCCCCACAACATCTCGATGGGATTTAGATCCGGGCTTTGACTTGGCCATTCCAGATCCCTCCATTTCCTTATTTTCAGCCATTCGTTGGTGGATTTACTGGTATGTTTAGGGTCATTGTCATGTTGCAAGGTCCACCTTCGGTTGAGCTTCAACTTTCCGACAGATGGCCTCACATTATTCTCAAGCACCCTCTGGTACAATTAAGAATTCATAGTGGATTCTATGATAGTGAGCTGCCCAGGCCCTGATGCAGCAAAGCTGCCCCAAACCATAATATTTCCACCACCATGCTTTACAGTTGGTATCAGGTTCTTGTGGTCAAATGCTGTCTTTGGTTTTTGCCAAACATGTCTTCTGGTACTGTGGCCAAATAGCTCTACTTTTGACTCATCTGTCCAGAGCACATTGTACCAGAAGTGCTGGTCTTTGCCTCGGTGTTCATTGGCAAACTTTAGTCTTGCCCTGATGTTCTTTCTGGACAGCAAAGGTTTCCTCCTGGGACACCTCCCATTTAGATCAAATTTGTGCAGCCTCTTTCTAATGGTAGACTCGTGCACTTTGACATCAACAGTGGCAAGAGCTACCTGTCGGTCCCATGATGACATTCTGGGGTTCTTAAAGACTTCTTTCAGCATCTTGCGGTCTGCTCTCGTGCTGAACTTGCTAGGGCGGCCTGGCCTGAACAAGTTGGCAGTTGTTTGGAATCTTCTCCACTTGTAGATGATCTTCCGGACAGTCGAAGGATTGATTTCAAATTGTTGGGAGATCTTTTAAAATCCCTTCCCAGACTCATTGGCATCTATAACATTCTTTCTGAAGGCCTCAGAGAGCTCTTTTGATCTAGGCATGGTGACGCCGCACATTTCAACAACAAAGAGCAAACCAAACTAAATGTCTGAGGTTTAAATAAGACAGGTTCCTCCAAGATCCTCTCTAACGATGTTCTAATCATTTGCACCTGATTCTAATTTTAGGTATTTGAAGTCGTGATAAATGTAGGGGTGTACTTACTTTTTCCACATGCGAAATTTGCATTTACATTTATTTAAATTATACAATGGACTACAAAATGTAAATGTTTCATGATATTTGTTATATTATATCACCTTTATCTTTCAATATTGTTGAAATGAAGATCAAATAGCTGTATGTTGAAATATGTTGAAAAAGTCAAAACTTTACATGAGGTGTACTTACTTTTTCACGTGACTGTAAATATATATATATATATATATATATATATACCTGCAAAAGAGTTCGGCGTTGCCGGGTAACAATGAGTCGGTTCCTGACGAAATATGATAAATGCAATGTGGGTTCTAGGTTCTTCATATGTGAAGATGATCACATCTGGGTTCTTCATCTTCACATATACATATACAACTCCCCTCCATATCTCAAAAATGTTTCTGTGAAATAATGTTTTTGTTTTTGTCATGTCCGACCTTTGATAATAAATTTTATACCGAGCAGTTTTAACATATAACAATCATCCATGTTCCCCATATTATATATCGCTGTCTTTTTATTTTCCTTTGTCATGCATTTTTCAATGCTCAATGTAGATCTTCAAATTGAATGGCAGTTAAAGTTAAATTGCTTCAGCTGATAAATTGAAAACATGGAAGTTATTGTCAAATTTGTAATGTATTCCTTCATGGTAGTCATTTCAATTAAAATTGTTCATTTTGTTTTCAATAATGTCTGAATGTTTTCTTAATGATTGAAATCAATTTGTGCTGATGATAACTATTTATTTCACGATTGCCGAATGAGGTTCATAATTCATGGCTTATTGGCGTTCCTATAATATAAGAGTCTGACATTTGCTGCGCTGGAGTTTGCAACGAGGCTGATTCAATAACAGTCCCAAATCAAGTTGAAGATGAAAAGTCATTGCTTCGATCGAAAAATTTGAAGACTGAAAACATTATTTACAATTTTTCAAAGCCGATAAATTCAACTTGAAACAGGTTTCATCACTGGCGTTCCGATGTTTTCAAGCCATTTATTAATCACAATATTGGGGAAAAGGCATTTTCTCTTGCAAATATTGTTTATGAGAACGATATTGATGCTTACGCTCTTTCTTTCGAACATCCATTTTGTGTGTGGAGCATTGTGTAAGCACAGAAGAATAAATGGACTACAAACGCTGTCGCAGGATGGAGATGTTGTTATTGGAGGAATTTTTCCGTTGCATCTCTTCCAGGCGGACGACCAGTTGCTCGTGCGAAAAGCACCTGTTCTGCCAAAGTGCTCATCGTAAGTGTATTTTGTTTGAAATTAATTGTTTTGAACTTCAAATATTTTTCTGATAAAAGTGCAATATGTTTTTTAGATGTTTGAAAATAACTTGAGTTAATATAAATAAAAAAAATAAAAAAATTTATTATAATTTTATTTATTATTTAATCATTCATTATATTCATCATATCATCATATCATATCATCAATCATCATAGACATGCTGAATGGAGAAGGTGGATCGGACTCGGCAACGGTTGCTCGAGTGAGATGTGCATGGAAGAAGTTTCGGGAATTGAGTGGCGTGCTGATGATGAGGGGAGTGTCGTTGAAGCTGAAGGGAAAGGTGTATGCTGCATGTGTGAGAAGTGTTATGATTTATGGGAGCGAGACATGGGTAATGAACGTAGAGCAGCAACGAAGGTTGGAAAGGGTGGAAATGCGAATGGTTCGACGGATGTGCGGAGTATCGTTGAGAGAGAGGAAGACAAATGATGAATTGCGAAAGATGATGGGAATAGAGCCTGTGATTGATGCTGTGAAGAGGAACAGGTTGAGATGGTTTGGTCATGTGTTGAGGAAGGATGAAAGTGACTGGTTGAGAAGAGTGATGGAAATGAATGTAGAAGGAAGTAGAAGACGGGGAAGACCGAGAAAGACTTGGCTAAAGATGGTGGAAGAAGAAATGCGGGCAAGGGGGTTAACAAGGAGAGATGCAGAAAATAGGGCAAAATGGAGAAGATTGTCATGGGGACCGCAAGGCTAACCCCCGCTCTAGCAGGGAAAATGGCCTTTTAAAATGCATGTTGTTGTTGTGTATTCATTATATTATTATTATTATAAAATTTATTATTATATTATTAAATTATTATTTATATATTATTATTATTATTTAAGTTATCTGAAGGATGTGCAATTGTCCAAAAATGTATTACGAGCATGAGGTGGTTGTTAGTAAGGGCATTTTATGAGATATTTCACAAATCTGTTAACTAAATTGTTACCAAAAAATTTCTTCAACAATATGTTTGTAAAGGTGTGTAATAACATGTGTTAAAATGTTGAAGTTCAACTCCCGTGGGAAACCCAGAAAAAAAGCTGTTGAATTCGTGTACCGAAAAATTATTTTCGAGAATTTTTATTTTTTTTAATCGGCCCTTAAGTAACTTATGAGGGGTCAAATAAGGGTTTTTCATGATTCTGAGTTTAGACTTCAGCAGGTGAAAACCACCCAACCTTGGAATGACGGGTAGATTTGCCTGCTTTATTATATTCGCAGCCTTCAGCCAAATCGGAAGATCAAAGGTCACTATAGCGACCCCAGCGCACTGTATGCACTCTTTCAGAGTGGTGAAGATTGTGTTGAGGTCATTAGGGTCTCCTTCAATAACTGGGAGGAACTCGATCTGTGTGCTCTGCTTTGCATCATTAGCATGGATTCTCTTCATCCAGCCATTCCAGTTGGAGTGTGGGAACTCAGGATCGTTGGCTTTGATCACCCACCCCGCTGCCCAGAGTGTGTCACCTGGAGTGAGGAGTGGCTGATCATGAGCCAGGGAGGAGGAAAGCTCAGCGAGGGGGAGAAACATGATCGCGTTCGTTCCTATCTGTTTCCTGTTCGTAAATGGAATAATCTTTACTTCAGTTCCTCTCAGGATCTTAGCTTTGTCGAGTGCCTTCAACTTCACCCGGGGGAAAGCTGCTGTTGTCTGTGGATCTGGCAAAGGTGGTGCCGGAGAGGTGACTTCGATCCAACCCGTTGAGTGAAAGGGAGTGTTTCCGTGAATAGAGACAATGTTTAAATCTATATTGTCTCCAACAAACTGAGTGACTGCATTGTTTGTTTCCCCAACCTCCATAAAGACAACCTGATCATTACTTGACAATTCACTTTCACTGGCTGGCACTTTGGCTGTCATCACTGATTGATCCTCAAGCGCTCACTCACAGCAGGCAGGTAGGTGGTCTTTCTGTCTTCTACCGACTCCTCTCCGGCCTTGCTCCCCCAGCTCTCTCTGTGCACTGGCCCCCAAATATTCCTACAGGTCGCACAAGATCTGCCAGCCACCCTCTGATGGTTAAACTGCCGAAATCTCGGCTCTCTGCTCACCTTCACTCTTTCATTCCTCTTTTCTCCCGCCTCTGGAACAAACTCCCACACTCACTTCAATCACACTCCTCCCTCCAGGTCTTCAAAACAGCTGTTCACCACCATCTCTTATCTTCCCCCATCCAAAACCTTGATCTTTTCTACCCCCACTAATTCACCCCAGCTCCACCTTGTTTGAAATTCCAACTTCTTTCCTGGAAGTCTTGGCAGTGTCCATATGTTTTATACCTCTCCCACCCCCCCCCCTTCCCATGCCTCCCCCCAAAGCCCTCTCCCTCCCACAGTTCTCTCGATGTCTCCATGTCTCTCGGTCCCTGCTCTCAAATGTTGTGTTTGTGTCCTTCCCCCTCTCTCCCCATCTTGTCTACCGCTCCCGATGTTATTTGTTATCTTGCCAAAACGAAGTTTTTGCAAGATGTATTCGTCAGCTTGTATGTTTGTTTGTTTTTTTGTTTGTGGTTAATCATTTTTTTTCACGTTTAGATCACTCTGTAGACCACAGTTATTATTGGAAACTCCTGTAACTTCGCATATCAGAGTCCTATAGAGATACCCTTCAGCACACAAAATTTTGAAGGTCAAGGTCAAAGGTCAAGGTCACTTTGTGGTCAATCATGGAGGTCGACGAAACACTAATTTTTTGAGTAACTTTGATCGGATCGTCTCCAAACTTCATGGGAATCTAGTATATGGTCCGGCGCTCAGCTGATTAGTTTTTGGTGGCGATCGGCCTTGACCTTCATGGTTAGCGCTGGAGGTCGAAAATTATTGACCCCAAGGTCAAATTTTGAAATCGTAGGTACCATATCGAGTAATACCTCATATGAATGCCCTTGATGAGTGCTTCCCAGATCTGTAAACAGTTTGACGCTATATGACGTCATGACGAAAAAACGGAATTTTCACATTTTGGCAAGATACGGTTCACCCTGTGGGTGACATAATTTATTTATTTTGTTTGTCTGTTTGTCTTTCTGTTTGATTAATGTTCGATCTTTCACGAGCCTCGATCTTGTATACAAAAAGAAAAAAAGAAAAAAAAAAGCGCAGCATCAACCGCAACCTCATCATTGATCTGTTCATCGGTTTCCTCCACAATGGTGTCAAGAGTGCCAGAAGTATCTGGAACATCATCTCCACTCCTACTATTAAGGAAGCAGTATTTGTAGTTTTGTGTCTCCGTGTAAGACTCAGTGTATCCCAGCCGGTGGAACTTGTTGAGCATCCATTTTGACCCAAATCTATGATCAAGTTGTATGGCAAGCCCCATTTGGTGTGGCAATACTCCAGACCGAGGTCGACAGGCCTTAATAAAATTCTGCCCCCAAACGGCAACTCTTTCGTCTGTCTTGACAATCGGTCTCAAGAACATCTGAAGGCTTGCAGGAACAAGTGTCAGCTGACTATCGATGTCAGTCATACTGTGTGTGGTGGGGTATGACTTTGGACCTAAATCAATCAAGGCAATATCATTGGATATGAACTTGAGTGCCGTCTTTATGATCTGAGTCTTCTCATCTCCATGGTCAAGATTAGCATGATGCCCTCGCAGAATATTGTCGGTGCCATCTTTGAGACAGAGTACATCTGCCCTTCTTTCCTGTGTTGTGAAATACAAGGTGTCTTCGTATTTCTCTAGAAGTTTTATCTTTAGCCAATGCTTTGAATAAGAAAGGCTCTTCTCTGGTGACTGATCAAACTCCTGCAGCTTTTCATGGACTTGGTCCATGTTCATTACCCCATGCTCTAATTCTGAGTCTAACCATTCGCAGAATTCAATAAAAACTGCCTCTCGCTCCTCATCAATACTCCTCTGTCCTCTCTTCCTTTTTCCTTCCTCATCAGTCTTGGACAAACTGTCACCTCTCGCAAACATAAGTTTGCATCGCAAATGGTACAGTGTTTCTTCTGCTACCAAGTTGTTGATCCCTTCCAGGCGTCCAGTGACTTCAGTGCCCCAGTCATCCCCGCGACTCCGTGCTGTCTTCAGCAAGCTTGCCTTCAGTGTATCTGCAGTCAAATTATCTGGCACTCTGTATTTCTTTCTAGCTTGTGCTGGATTATTTTTGTAGAGCTGGGCTGGTTGGTTGCAAAGAATGCATACATCCTTATACAGGAGGTCAACTGACTGTGATCTTCTAGAACTGCAGCCAGTTGATGAACTGAACTCACAAGTAGTGCGTCTTCTCTTCAACTTTGATGACTCTTTCTCTGCCTTTGATGCTTGAGCTGACTTCTTGGTGGTTGCAACAAAGTTGTTGTACAGATCATTTTTACACTTCTGGTGGTACCTCAGTTTTCCTTCCTTTTGAGCCTCCTTCATACGTTCCACAACAGTAACATTTTCGACAGTTTCTGCTTGTTTCAATAACGTTGAGTATCCCTTTGTAGTTGCCTGTATGAGCCTTTCAGCTGGTGTATCCGAGCGTGCACAGATGAAGCAATTGAGCACA
This sequence comes from Myxine glutinosa, assembly GCF_964187855.1. NCBI lineage: Eukaryota > Metazoa > Chordata > Myxini > Myxiniformes > Myxinidae > Myxine > Myxine glutinosa. The sequence goes on along the minus strand of NC_136263.1, from coordinate 200,531,854 downwards.
GGTGGAGTAACGTCTTCATCCATATTGCTAGACTCCATGTCCTGCAAAGTAGAAAATGAGATATATTTAGAAATTATTTTTCCACAAAGGAGTGTCTGTGGTGAAATATAAATGTTAACAATCAACTCAGAATCATGAAAAACCCTTATTTGACCCCTCATAAGTTACTTAAGGGCCGATAAAAAAAAAAAATTCTCGAAAATAATTTTTCGGTACCCGAATTCAACAGCTTTTTTTCTGGGTTTCCCACGGGAGTTGACCTTCAACATTTTAACACATGTTATTACACACCTTTACAAACATATTGGTGAAGACATTTTTTGGTAACAATTTAGTTAACCGATTTTCATATGTTTCCCTTACTATTATAAAATTCATTTCACATTGTTTCAATTCAAAATTCATTTGAATTATAAAATTCAAAAATGAGAGGCATTCCGAATGTTGACGGATCAGGGTAATTGTTCGCAAGGTAGATACCAGGTGTATTGTTCATTATAAACTTGCTTATAGGGTGAGAAATGTAGCGTACAGGTATGCGAACTCACCTGAGCTATCTCGGCTGTGTTGGAATGTCGCCCCATCTATAAACTGCCAAACTGGTATCTCGCATTAGCTGTTGGATGTAAAATATCTCATGGTGTCCTTCACAAAGAATAAGTAACTATCCCCTTCGTCCTGAAAAAATTCCAAATTCCTGCTCGAACTTTCAGGTGGCATTTAATCGGCACCAGCGCATGATCCCTGCAATGACGCAACCAGTAGCCAAACGATGCACGAAATTATTATGACATTATGTATATGCATATCTTGGTCGATTTATAGTTTCATTGCTCTGACATATTATGTTGTTTCGGAATATAATCCATAAGTTTGCTTTGTTATACAATAATGAATTTCGCTGAAATTGTGCATCAACGTATTATGAATTTTGTGCAAAGATGTCCAGCTCCGCAGAAATACTCAAGTGCTGTTGGCCATGCGTGGTGAGAGTGTGACTTCAGATTCTACAATCACAGAATGGGTGGCTGAATTTATGCATTGATGCAAATCTAATGACGGCTATACCAGGTCATGATCCCAGGTCATGATAGCTATCCGAAGTAATGATTGCAGGTTATGACAGCCATCCTAAATCATGATGGCTATTATTGGTCATGATCCCAGAGCATGATGGCTATTCTAGGTGATGATCCCAGGGCATGATGGCTATTCTCGGTGATGATCCCAGGTCATGACTGCTATTAAATGAAAGGAACCCAAAAACTGTTGCAAAGGTCAAGCAAAAATGTGTATGTTGCTTTTTGGAAACAATGTATATGTTGCTTTTTGTAAACAATGTATATGTTGCTTTTTGGAAACAATGTATATGTTGCTTTTTGGAAACAATGTTTATGTTGCTTTTTGGAAACAATGTATATGTTGCTTTTTGGAAACAATGTATATGTTGCTTTTTGGAAACAATGTGAATGTTGCTTTTTGGAAACAATGTTTATGTTGCTTTTTGGAAACAATGTATATGTTGCTTTTTGGAAACAATGTGAATGTTGCTTTTTGGAAACAATGTCTATGTTGCTTTTTGGAAACAATGTATATGTTGCTTTTTGGAAACAATGTATATGTTGCTTTTTGGAAACAATGTGAATGTTGCTTTTTGGAAACGATGTTTATGTTGCTTTTTGGAAACAATGTTTATGTTGCTATTTGGAAACAATGTATATGTTGCTTTTTGGAAACAATGTATATGTTGCTTTTTGGAAACAATGTGAATGTTGCTTTTTGGAAACAATGTTTATGTTGCTTTTTGGAAACAATGTATATGTTGCTTTTTGGAAACAATGTATATGTTGCTTTTTGGAAACAATGTATATGTTGCTTTTTGGAAACAATGTGAATGTTGCTTTTTGGAAACAATGTTTATGTTGCTTTTTGGAAACAATGTATATGTTGCTTTTTGGAAACAATGTTTATGTTGCTTTTTGGAAACAATGTTTATGTTGCTATTTGGAAACAATGTTTATGTTGCTTTTTTAAAACGATGTTCATGTTGCTTTTTGGAAACAATGTGTATGTTGCTTTTTGGAAACAATGTTTATGTTGCTTTTTGGAAACAATGTTTATGTTGCTTTTTTAAAACGATGTTCATGTTGCTTTTTGGAAACAATGTTTAGGCTGCTTTTTGGAAACAATGTTTATGTTGCTTTTTGAAAACAATGTTTATGTTGCTTTTTGGAAACAATGTGAATGTTGCTTTTTGGAAACAATGTATATGTTGCTTTTTGGAAACAATGTATATATTGCTTTTTGGAAACAATGTATATGTTGCTTTTTGGAAACAATGTATATGTTGCTTTTTGGAAACAATGTATATGTTGCTTTTTGGAAACAATGTATATGTTGATTTTTGGAAACAATGTATATGTTGCTTTTTGGAAACAATGTATATGTTGCTTTTTGGAAACAATGTATATGTTGCTTTTTGGAAACAATGTATATGTTGCTTTTTGGAAACAATGTATATGTTGCTTTTTGGAAACAATGTATATGTTGCTTTTTGGAAACAATGTATATGTTGATTTTTGGAAACAATGTATATGTTGCTTTTTGGAAACAATGTGAATGTTGCTTTTTGGAAACAATGTGAATGTTGCTTTTTGGAAACAATGTATATGTTGCTTTTTGGAAACAATGTATATGTTGATTTTTCGAAACGTATATGTTGCTTTTTGGAAATGTATATGTTGCTTTTTGGAAACATTGTTTATGTTGCTTTTTGGAAACGATGTTTATGTTGCTTTTTGAAAACGATGTTCATGTTGCTTTTTGGAAACAATGTGTATGTTACTTTTTGGAAACAATGTTTATGTTGCTTTTTGGAAACAATGTGTATGTTGCTTTTTGGAAACAATGTATATGTTGCTTTTTGGAAACAATGTATATGTTGCTTTTTGGAACAATGTTTATGTTGCTTTTTGGAAACAATGTATATGTTGCTTTTTGGAAACAATGTGTATGTTGCTTTTTGGAAACAATGTATATTGTAACGAATAGTGGAAACGTTACAATGTGAACGTTACAAAAGTATGGTAACATCCTCGTAATGTAAATAATGGTCGCAGCCGTCGTCCTAGTTAATTCCATGAAACTTACACGCAGGTCACGATATATCTTTTAAATAGTGTATTTCCTTATTCCATGTAGGCTAAATATGTGTTTCCCACTAGATTGACTTTGCATTGTATCAAACAAAATAAGCGTAGGCCCTTCCAATTTCCCCAAAACCTCCCTTCCAATTGCCTTCCGCATTTTGGGCGGTTTTCTTCAACCACCATTGGCCACGAGGTAGGGTTGGGGAAGAAAGGCGTGTCTCCACCTCGTCATAAGAGGGAAGGAGTGAACCAACCCTAACAGCCAATCAGCACCGCGGTGAGCGACCCGGTAGGCGTGCCCTCGGAGCCGGCGGCTTGATTTCGCCCGAGGTGATAAAAGCGACTGTAAGGGACTGCTTTACCAGAGGCCTTGGGAGATGACCCTGGGAGATGAGCAAAGAGGCTGCACCAAGAGGAGCGGTGAGATGCGAAACGCTCCAAGCCAAAGAGGAGAGGTACTCAGCAAGGAAACCAGCTTTGGAGAGACGTGCTGAAAGGAGGGAGACGGCTCCACCCCAAGAAGAGGAGCAGGTGTGCCGAACCAGCGCGTGACGTCTACCGCAGCGGATACACGACGGAGGGTTTCCCGCCAAAACCGCGAGGAATTGCGAGCTGCGGCCTCCCGACTTTGCCTCCCTATCAAGCAATCCACCTCAAGCCCTACCTGCCTGCATTATCCCCTGTGTAAGTGTGAACGTCCTGTCCTGCTCGTTGTCTTGGGGCTAAGTAAAAATGAATAGTGTAAGTTAACGATTCGCTGTGTTACTGCTTCTTCCATCCATTGCTTGTGTGTGTATAATAAATCTGTTCTTCCTCCGTATTCTTCTTCTTCTTCTTTTTCATTCTCTTTCGGTCGCTTTAGAGATTTCCCGATTGAATATCTGTGGGGCGATCTGGTCAACGTCGGGTGGAATCGGGTTCTAATCGGGGAGTAACTGTTCGGACGCGGTTAAATACACCACCGCTCGGTCAATATAACATCTAAAGCCGCGTCTGTAACAATATGTTGCTTTTTGGAAACAATGGTTATGTTGCTTTTTGGAAACAATGTATATGTTGCTTTTTGGAAACAATGTTTATGTTGCTTTTTGGAAACAATGTATATGTTGCTTTTTGGAAACAATGTATATGTTGCTTTTTGGAAACAATGTATATGCTGCTTTTTGGAAACAATGTATATGTTGCTTTTTGGAAACAATGTATATGTTGCTTTTTGGAAACAATGTTTATGTTGCTTTTTGGAAACAATGTGGATGTTGCTTATTGGAAACAATGTTTATGTTGCTTATTGGAAACAATGTTTATGTTGCTTTTTGGAAACAATGTATATGTTTCTTTTTGGAAACAATGTGTATGTTGCTTTTTGGATATAATGTGTTTGTTGCTTTTTGGAAACAATGTGTATGCTGTTTTTTGGATATAATGTGTATGTTGCTTTTTGGAAACAATGTGTATGCTGTTTTTTGGATATAATGTGTATGTTGCTTTTTGGATACAATGTGTATGTTTTGGTTGATGATGATGATGTAAGTCACTACCTTACTCAGCCGAACCATAACCATGTTGCAGAATACGTGCGAGGACATTACGCTGGGCCTTAGTTATGGTTTATGCCATTAATGAGATCAATCAAAACGTTGACATTCTCTCTAATGTGACACTTGGTTACCTTATATATGATTCGTGTTTTGCCATTCCAAAAGTTTTGGAAAGCAGCTTCAAAATCATGGAAACCATAAATCTTTCAGTTAACCAATCCAAACAAACATGTGAACTCAAAGCTATTGTTGGACCTTATGCATCAGAAGTTGCAAAATTTTTGAGTCCATTTTTTGAGGTTTTCTCTGTTCCTCTGGTAATTATCTGGCTGGACATAACAATAACATTAACACCATTGATTTCAAAAATGTAATGTTAATAATAAACTAAGACTAATTTTTTTCTAACTCGATGTATTCTTTCTTTGTATCATTCATCAGGTGAGTTATGGTGCTGCCTGTAAGTGTCTGAGTGACAAGAAGCGATTTCCATTTCTCATTCGCACAATGCCAAGTGATCTTCATCAGGTGACTGCCATGGCACGTGTTGTGAGCTATTTTGGTTGGGAATACGTCGGTACACTTGCTGTGGATGATGAATTTGGTCGGAGTGCGGAAGCACAGTTTCAAATAGTTTCTGAGCAAGACGGTGTTTGCTTTGCCTTCCGGGAGGTTTTACAGCAACATTTTACTGAAGATCAACTTGATCATCTCGGTGAGAAATAATGTTGTGGGAACATTTGATGTTTGAACAGAAGACCATGAATATAAAACACATTTTTGAAATTTATTTCTCCGACCTTTGCTCATCTACTATAAATGGATGATTGTGTGTGTGTGTGTGTGTGTGTGTGTGTGTGTGTGTTTATGTGTGTGTGTATATATATGTTTGTGTTTGTCTGTATGTGTGTGTATGTGTATGTGTGTGTGTGTGTAAGTGTGTGTTACACATACACACACTCACCTCACATCCAGGGTCTGCCTAGCAGGCACGTAAAACATCGGCAACTATAAAGCTTGCAGTGTTACTGAGAAATTTCTGAGGATATCCCGAAGACTCAATAGCTCAGTGGGCTGTCACCATGTAAGTGATGTGGTCCGTGGGTTTGAGTCACGGGTTGAGTCAGAATTTATTCGCACTAGCCCCATGCAGGAATGTATATACGAGTATATGTATATGTGTATATATATGTGGTGACAGCGATCAGCCCCGCCCCCTGGTCCCCGCTGACCCCAAGACGAACCCCTGGAGGCATTCCGAACTGTAGTACAGGAGGTTTATTATAGAAATTATTAATTAACGTGCACGGAAGATTTACAGGTCCATGCGCCAAGCCGACAGCTCCCGGCGCACAGCAGCACGACCCACATTAGCAAGGAGCAGGTCGCGATGTGTACAATGCACAAGGAAGCACCTCGAGGCCATCCACCAAAAATCTTAGAGTGCTTACTGTCAAGCCGGTTATTATACATGGTTCCCCCCTCCCTCCCCTCATCCCATACTGAGAAATCAAAGGGGTGGTCCAGACAGTGAGGAGCCTTGCTAAGGGGACAAGGCCACAGGGAGAACATAACATGGCTGGGCTGACATAACACGGCTGGGACGCAAGTAGTGGAAATGTCATTTATGGTCTTCGACTGCCCTCCCGAGGTTTGGGAGGGTATAGCGGGGGCCAATACTCAGTATTCTAAGGGAGAAGCTGTGAGATATATGGGTGCCCCCAATCATTGCCACCACACTCCTCCATCTGTCACTACAACATCTTAAAGATCGTTTTAGTTATCACCCTGGATACCCCTGGGGATACCATTGGAAGTACTTGGCATTTATCCCCAATTTACCTGGTTCACCATGGTGGTGCGTCGGATCCTCCGGTGGCATTTGCAGCTCAGCATTGGTAAGACAGTGTCAGCGGCATACCATCTTAACAACAGAGAAGCAAAAGGGAACTGGACGTGTTCGTCGACAACAAACGCTTGGAGTTCCAGCAAGCCCCAAAGTACCTCGGTGTACGCCTAGATCGGATACTGTCCTTCAAGCAACACCTAGAAGAAGTTAAGGCCAAGGAGACATCAAGGGTCTCGCTTATCCGACGTCTCACTGGTATGACCTGGGGAGCCTCCGCCAAGACCCTACGAATATCCACACAAGCCCTGGTCCACTCTGCAGCCGAATACTGCGCCCCAGCCTGGAGCAGAAGCCCACACGTGAGAAAGGTTGAGGTTGCCATTAACAACGCCGTCCGCATTGTAGCTGGTTGTTTGAAGCCCACCCCGGCATTCCACCTGCCAGTCCTAGCGGGAATCGCCCCGGCCGGTCTCCGACGGGAGGCTGCTACCCTCGCCCTGGCAAGGAATGCCCAGAAACACGACTGGCACATCCTGCACAACACCACAACGATAGTGGCACCTCCAAGCAGACTCAAGTCCCGCCATGCCTACAACAAGGCGGCACAAGAGATGTTCAGTTATATCCCTGAGGACCTGTCTAGAAGCGCATGCCTGGCGGCATCTTGGAAGCAGGTGTGGGAAACGGCCGGGCCCACCCACATCCACCGCTACATCTGGGACCCAGGAGGTGGCGTTGTAGGAGAAGACATACCACGCCTGCAATGGACCTTGCTGAACCGTCTACGTACGGGGGCCGGCCGCTTCAAATCATCGCTGAAGATGTGGGGCCTGGCAGACAGCGCCGCGTGCGAGTGCGGCAAGCCTGAGCAGACTGCCGAACACATAATTACCACCTGCCCCCTATACAGACCACCTTCAGAAGCCGGCCTCTTCGATGTAGGACCAGAGACGAGGGCATGGCTGCACGACACTGAGCTGGCCATCTGATGATACACGAAAGAGAAGAGGATCCTCCTATCTCCGTCAAGAGTACCTCGACACGTGCAATGGGCTGGGGCCACCTCCTAACCTACCATGGAGTGGGGTCAGAAAAGTGGGGGCGAAGTCCAAGTACCCCAATGGGCCCCCTCTCCCCTTAGGAGCTGGCTAGACCTAGAGAGAAAAAAGGAGAATTACCACATCGTTGTATTAGGGGGAAATTTTACACAATGGAGCATGCATTGGAGTCAGTGCCCTACCGGAAAATCAAAGGATTGATCAACATTACAGGATTCTATGCAAAATGACATTACCGGGCTATAATGAAATCACAGGATTATATAACGGACGATAAAATCACTGGAAAAGTAACAAAGGATTAGAAATAACCAAGAAAATCACAGAACAAATAATAAAGGAAATCACATCACAGGATTAAATCGAAAGAACCTCACCGTCCCAGGATTATAAAACGGACGATCACATCAAAATAACAAAGGAAATAACAGGATTAAATCGAAAGAACCTCACCGTCCCAGGATTATAAAACGGATGATCAAATCACTGGAAAAGTAACAAAGGATTAGAAATAACCAAGAAAATCACAGAACAAATAATAAAGGAAATCACATCACAGGATTAAATCGAAAGAACCTCACCGTCCCAGGATTATTAAAATGGACGATCACATCAAAATAACAAAGGAAATCACAGGATTAAATCGAAAGAACCTCACCGTCCCAGGATTATTAAAACGGACGATCACATCAAAATAACAAAGGGAATCACAGGATTAAATCAAAAGAACCTCAACGTCCCAGGATTATAAAACGGATGATACAATCATGAATCAAATTACAGGAAAAATAACAAAGAAAATCACAGGACAAATAACAAAGGATTAAAAATAACAAAGAGAATCACAGAATTATAAAATCGAAATGATGAAAGAAAATTAAATAAAAAAATGAAATCATGGGATTATATAAAGAAAAAAAAATCCCCAGAAAATCACAGGATATGAGATGATAAAAACCACAGGATTCTCGAGGTTGGGAGGTGGGTCACGACTACGCGCACGCACCAGAAACGCGTACTCTTCTTTTTCCAGACCACGCACCCTAACGGAAGTGCGTACTCTTATTTCTTCCGGAACGCGCACCCTAACGGAATGCGCATTCTTGGGGATCACAGCTCAACGCTATGCAAACGTAGCCACTGACGCCGATCCAGCGAGCTCGGGGTCACCTGGTGCGCAGGAACAGGGGGTTGGCAAACCCGGACTTTCCCCTTTGTGGACGCATGAGGTGGTTGGGGACAGCAATTTGCACATGGGGACGTCTCATTCATCTTCCTCCTGCTCTCATAATACATGATTACCAACCATTATCTCCCCAACCATAATCAGTCATTGGTGAAACTCACCACATTTCACCATCTTGCTTTGTTGCCTTCCTGTATTGCAAGCATCATTTTTTTGACAACACAAATATTTGTAAACATGATTCTGCATTGCTTCCATACTAGAAGCGTCTCATTCTTGCAACTTAAATCTGAAATATAATTTTCCTATATACTTGCCTTATTGCACAATGTTATTCACTCATATCACCAATAATCCTGTGTAAAAAAATTATTTACATTGACTCATACCACAATTCACATCATTAGCAGCTGGTAGTTAAATATCAAAATAAATCAACTGGAATTCTCCCTTTGAAACCTCACTCTTATCCGATCAATACCTGGACATACTCATCTTTTTTTCTTTCCCTGGACACGCAAATTTCACGCCAGTAATAATCACTGGAAAATTATCTGAAAATTACGAAATCGTCGTCAAGTTCTTTAGCTAAACTCTGTCTGCAATCACCAAGTCTACCCCCCACTTTTGCACTTTGCCCTAGGCCCTAGAACCTAGAGTCAACCATGCAAAACAAACAATTCCTTTACACATTTTCCTAGGGGAATTGCCCGATCAACTCCCCTTATGAGCAATAATTTAATTGATGTGATGCCAAAGTACCTGGTGGAGTTCTGTTCACCTGGTCTGCAGAGCTGTGATCCGATCTGCACCAGCACCCAACCACCATTCCGATTGGGGTCAACCTGCGTGTAGCAATCTAGCACAATTTTGTTAAACAAAATTCACAACTTTACATTCATTGGTGCACTTCCCCTCCAGTGCAAGCTAACCACTTTTGTCACTTTCTTATCACAAAAACAACAGTCCATAACCACTTTCCTTTATTTCCTGCCTTTACCATCAACTTTTACAACCTTTTCCCCTACTTCCTCAGCAAATCTTGCAAAGTCACTTGTCATTGACAAATAATCCATCTCATTCGACTTTCCTTTGTCATCTCTGCACTTTCCCAAAACATTATTCACACTTACTCCAAAACCACGTCTTCAGACACAACCCAGACGGGTTGTGAATACACTTTCCCTTTACAGGCGCATCTGCCTAGCCATTCATGGATTGTCCACAAGATAAAATCACCATATTTCACACTTCAGCTCTCAAGACCACCCAGGGGTCCCTCGAGAGATGCATCCTAATGTTAAAATCACCTCAGCTCTCGAGAGCTCAATTTTGGCCAATGAGCTCGCCCCATGGACTTCATGAGCACAAATCGGACAGGCAGACAGGGGTGAAACCAGGCAGGGGGTAGGGTGGAATCAACAACAATCACAATTACCTTCTGCCAAGCAAGAGGCAAGAGCAGTATCACTCCATCTGCCTTCTGCCCAAGTCTGGCCCAACCCTCTGAGTTTCCATTCACAGACAGACAGACAGTCGAGGCCAGTCACAAGGCTTCCATTTCCATCCGAAGGACATTACTTTATTCGATTGGCGCAGTCTCTTGGTCCGCTCGATTTAACGAACTACATGCAAACAACTAGTTTGTCAACATAATAATTTGTCCCTCGAAGGCAAATTCTGCCATCCTCATGCAGACATCAGTATCCCACTTCCCCCGTTACCTTTTGGCATTGGGCAGCATCCCAATTCTCTTAAACAAACAGCTTCAACAACATGAAACAGTGAATTTAGTTCTCCTGCTCCTTTCCCTTACTCAGGAGCCAGCATTTTGACAAACATCATTTGAAAAATACCCAATGGCAATCCATTTTGTTCAGGATTGCATGCTCCTAACATAATACTGGATTATAACCTTCAACCCAGCCACTGTTTCCCCGAACCAGCTCCAACAACATCAAACCAATCCAAGCCTGCACTTGTAAACAAAGATATCCCAGCACACTGCGGCCTTCACAGTCTCAACCGAGCCAGCATTCACAAAATAAACATTTTGGTCTCTTCTTTTTTTCTTTTCCTCAAAGTACACTGTTGTCTGTACATTCCCTAATCACGATTATAGGAAACTTAACACTCGGACTGCGAAGCAGTCCTACCTCATCCCCTTACCTCATTCAATCACAAACGAACCCCCAACCCATATAGGCCATGGGCCAGATATGGTCCTCGTGCACCCCCCCCCCCCCACAACTCTACCACCCCATATATTTTTGAAGCACTAGGGTCCCCTCAACATGAAATCAACTGGTAACAGTAAATAAACTGGTTCTTACTATTCATTTTTCACACATATTTCATGGTACCCTTAAAATATATATTTTTTGCCAATGTTACGCCGTAAACTTTTCCGTGTCGTTATGTTCCCTGAGATTGCTGAAAGTGGTCTGAGTTATATAAGTTATATATCATCTGAAAGGTAATTATCTGCTGGTCATTATAAATGGCATATATTTTAGATTTAGTGTTACCATTGGCCTCAAAAATCAAGTCGAACAGCTATACCCCATGTTTCGCTGTGCCAACGTAACACAGACTAAGATATTCGAACTTATATCTTCAATCTAGCCACACTAGACTTGATTGACATTAACAACAACTTTCTGGACATTCTTCATAAAAATACCTTTCATTTGATACCAAATATGTCTTCGTACCAGTAAACATCTATCAGATATGACACTGTAAACAGACCGCAGGTGTGCCGACAATTGCCGCATATGCTTCTCAGATGATCCATGTGGTAACACTGTGCTAACTTTCAACACAATTAAATATGAATTGCTAAATTCACACACAATCACACCTTATTTGTTACAGGATAACAACATTGTTATCAATTCCTTCAGTCCCCTCACTTCTTTCAGAGAAATAGTTCTATATGTCATGCTCATTTAAATCAGCACACTCAATACTTGTGAGAATCATGAAACATATATATCATTTTGTGCACAAGGGTCATTCCATGTCAAATCATCAAAGAATCTGCCGTCATCTCTCAGATTTTTGTAAAACTTTGGGAACCAATTGGGACCCATGAAAAACAGCTAGAACTCAAATATTTTTGCTAACAGCCTCTTAATTAGTGAGATACAGGTTAACGAACTTTGGACTAATTAGCGCGATGTCGCAAATTCAAATGGCCATATCTCTAAAAGTATAACACCTAGAGAGCTGGTTTTGGTGTCATTTTAAAGGTATTTTCATGCCCTATAAATTTGTCTGGGCAACAATTTCCTACCTCCAATCACAAAAAAGTTATCACAAAATATAAACTTCAATCGTGAATCCAAAAAAAATGTATCCTTCAAATTTCCTCAAATTCATCCCAGATGTACCTTATGATGTCAAGAAGCTTCCACATAAGTTTTGTGATGGGCACTCCAATAGTGTCTGAGATATGAGCAATAATGTACATGTACGTATGGCATATAGGTTCGAAAATCAGCATTTGTAATGTATTATACAATCATTCTAACCTAGCCATGACAGGGAACACAGGGAACAACCATCAATTGCTTTGAAGTATCATATACTTTCATTTTCAACTGGGCCTGAGGGGAATTCTCATCTGGGGAATTCCAACTGGGATTTCCCATGTGGGTAATTCGAGGTGATGCAACTTTCACAGTCTAAGATCCCCAGGGAAAGTCCAAGTTGGCTTAGTGTAATGCTTAGGCCTGCCACCAACAGAAATTGGCAGTTCACTTCTGAAGGAGCTGCAGAAAAATGACGACTGCCAAGGAAAAGTTCATCTTGAAGCAGAAATCCTGCTGCAATCCCTTTGGAGCTCATGAAAAACCAAAGTCGTCTGGCTTGAGAGCTGTTAGCCAAAAAGCCATAGCCGCTCATCCAAGCCTCAAACTGCAAAGTGCACAGAAAATCTGTACCCAGTGTCGTAAGAAACTGGCAAAAAGACAACCAGGTGTGGTAGAGACTCAGAGTGAAATACCATTACCAGTGACCAGCAGCGCTATTAGCAGTAGTGAGGACAATGATGGTGGAGGTGAATCACCAATACCAGGCAGTTCAGGGGAGTTTGAATTTCATTCTCCTGAAATGGAACTGAATACACTGAATGAGTCTTTGGGATTGATTGGAGAATCACCTATTCCAAAAAAGAGACTTGCTGCAGATAAATATGTGAAATCCAAAACCAAGAAAATCGGTGACACTGGTTAGTGAACCTAAGTCAGGTTAGTGAACACTGTGTACTTGAACTCACTTATTGATTGTATAATACATTACAAATGCTGATTTTCGAACCTATATGCCATACATACATGTACATTATTGCTCATATCTCAGAAACTATTGGAGTGCCCATCACAAAATTTATGTGGAAGCTTCTTGACATCATAAGGTACCTCTGGGAAGAATTTGAGGAAATTTGAAGGATACATGTTTTGGGGATTCACAATTGAAGTTTATATTTTGTGATACCTTTTTTGTGGTTGGAGGTAGGAAATTGTTGCCCAGACAAATTCATAGGGCATGCAAATACCTTTAAAATGACACCAAAACCAGCTCTCTAGGTGTTATACTTTTAGAGATATGGCCATTTGAATTCGCGACGTCGCGCTAATTAGTCCAAAGTTCATTAGTCTGTATCTCACTAATTAAGAGGCTGTTAGCAAAAATATTTGAGTTCTTGCCGTTTTTCATGGGTCCCAATTGGTTCCCAAAGTTTTACAAAAATCTGAGAGATGACGGCAGATTCTTTGATGATTTGACATGGAATGGCTGACAATCTCTCTTTCAGTTATTAAGCAGATCTTTTTCCATAATGATATAGGAATGTGAAACAGGTGAGGTGAATTCGGTCTTAAGACCACCGTTTTGTACAATGAGGCTAATCCTGGCCAAGAGACATCCTGGGATAATGAAACGATGGCTGAAACAATTCCCAGACTCAGGCTGGGATCAAACCCGGGACCTGTGAATCTGAAGCCCAGCAATGTGAAACAAGGTTTAAAACAAAAATGTAAAAACGCCAGTACAATTCTGTTTCTCAACTACGTTGCTTCATATTGAAGAGAAGTTGTCATTCGTCCAAATCACTCTCACTCTCATGAGCGTCATCCTCTCGTCCATACTCCATGTCACCAAAGGTTTCGGTGTCGGAATCATCATCACTGTTCGTGCTGTCTCGCATGTCCTGAGCTATGTCGGCTAGCTCTCGTGGGAGGGCATCCCCTTCATACCAGATAGGATCGAGGTTTCCCCCCTTTTCTTCCCAGCCGTGGCCCTGGCTCGCCTTGGGTATCGTGGGCTCGGGAATGTGAGCTCTCTTCCAAATTCCTACTTGGTAGTTGACCCTTCGAATGTGTTGTCTAAGACTCCTCTTACAGGGTGGCAGGTTCCCCATATCTACAGTGCCTGATGGAACACGGCGATTCACCCAAGCACACAACTCATTAATTCGAATGAGTCTCAGATCATCCACCTTGGAGACTTTCGATGCTCTACCATAAATGGCGCATGTGAAGCTGTCCAGGTCATCAATGAGATGATCAGGTATATCCCAGGTATCTCCTAACTTCTTGAGCGTGGGAATGTACTTCGGTTGGCGCTGCAGAGTTTTCACTGGTTTGAGTTTGCCAATCCATCGGAATGCACTTGTGCTGTCGCAGCCGGTATATGCATGAAGAGCCATTAGTGCTGTGCATTTGTCCTTGCCAAATTCAGCAGCTAACGTGCTGACATTGATCATTCTCTGCTTGTTCCCTGCGCCTGTGTCAAACAGCAGAGTTACACCTATGGACGCAGCATGGTGTAACAGGATGAAGAAAATATCTGAGTCTGGGCTCTTCACTCGGATGTACCGGTAGTCCCTGCTTGTGGCATAATTAGCATACAGCACCACGCGTGAGTCAGTTTCCTCTTGTGAAGACTTCAGCATTGGCAGCTCCTGTACAATTATTTCCAGACCATCCGTTGATGTCAGCATGTGTGCAATCCCTTCGCATATGAAGATCACCTTTCTTCCACGCAGCCTTGCTGCATACTGGTCACTGCTCCAGAGCCTAAGCATTAGCTTGATGAATTGGATCTTGTTGTCATCATTTGACAGGAACAACTTCCAGTCTGGTGGCCTCTTTGTAGCTTCTCCTTTGAGAATAAGCTTTTCTCCACATCCCCGACGGCTCCTTTCCATGGACTTCACAGACTCAGGTAAGTATTGATCCATACTGAACACGACATCTCCTGTCTTGCTGATCATGTCAAATACCTTGGAACAGATCTGACTGAAGTTGCCAGGTACGTCTTTCAGATAGTAGAAGCATGCATTGCCATCAAACACAGTCAGCGTTTCTGATGCTGGTGGTACGTCAGCATCAGAACAATCTTTGGTTAGGTACTGGAAGGCTTTTGCCTTGTCTGTCTTGTCAAGATAGCCATCCACTGTGGCGATGCTGTAAGGAACTGTCGTTAATGGGTAGGTCATCAACTCTTTTAAGTCCAGCTGCAATCCCAGGCTCTGTGACTTAACAAAGAGGTGAAAAGCTACGTTGCCCTGCTGCTTATATTGGATGATCTTATTTTTGGTAGTCTTCATTTTGATGGTCTTGTTCATGTCATTCAAAGTTTTGAGCTTCAGTCGCTTCACAGGTTCGAAGAAGTCCTGACCAGACTTCAGCCGCTTCTCGATGAAGTTGACACGTGCTTCTTCACCAATGGCTTCAGCCTTCAGGACATCGTCTGAAACGGCAACGGATGCTGCACTTCCTGATGATATAATCAACAGTTGGTCCTTTGTGTCAACTTCAAACGGATTGAGAAAGCTGCCTATGGCATCTTTGGTTGCCTTTACCAGCTGCCCCCCTTTCTTGACTTCTGTGGGACGTACATCACGATGTCTGGTTTCCTCTGCACTGTCCACCATGCCAGCCATACTGAAAGTAGCATCAACATAAAGAGACCTCGCATGTGCTGTTCGGACCCATCTCTGATATGCTTGGTAGTTGGTGAGAACGCCAGATATCCCTGCTGCACTGGTTCCAGCACCACCATGGGACTTGGCATGCCTAATGAAGGTCTCCTCCATAGTTTTATCAACTGCACAGCGATTCCCAGGAATAAACGATCGAGCAACGCTGATCGCTCCTCTCTTGATCATAGATGCAGCTCCAGGGTGCGAGCTCTCTATGTTGACAAGGAACATGGAGAAGTATGACAGATACCTGGTGTAGTTCTGTCCATCGAAGCTGAAGAAGAGGGAAGTCATGCGGCTAACGGATTCCACATACAACAGGAAGTTGTTTGTTTTCACCGCCTCTAGGAGTGAAAGCACCAGACCGACATGGTCCATGTAGGACAACCAAAGTTGAGCAGTCTTTCCCAGACACCCTGTTGCTACACTCTGTCTAAAGCCTTCATACCCTTTCACGATCATGCCGATCAAATGGTCTGTGACACAGAATCCAAGGTAACTTGGCTGGGGTTTTCTACTAGATTGTGTAGCTTCTCAGTTGATGCAGCAGACAGTGAAGAAAAGAGAGCATCAGCATTCTGATCTTTAAGGTACTCTTCCACAAGCAGTCGTTACAGGCTTTCCAACATTACTTTGTGGCAATGTAAGGCTCTGTCGTAATGCTTTGCAGACATCACCCCAGCTAGAGAGCCTCCACTGATCAATCCTGATTCCAGAAAAACATCTGCCAGCCCAGATCCAGCCATCTTCTTGCCAATCATCCGCATGTAAGCGCATACCAGATGAAAAGTGCCAATAAGGATGATGTGACTTTCATATTTTTCAGGAGCATTCCATATCAGAGGGTATGCCTTCATGCATACCCCCAGATCAAATGTCGTAATGACATAAGACTGCCCAACTTCTCTGGTGGCCTCTTCTGCAACACGCAAGCATTCTTGTACAGTTTTGTACTCAGTAATAGGCTGGTTGACGACTGGATAATAATCTATTGTGGTGAGCTTAGTTGGAGTCTTGCCCGTCTCTGAGATGAAACCTGCCCAGCCAGAGACTTGTTGTTTGTTTTCCATCATCATCCTCATCATGATCCATATCATCTGGAGTTTAGCTGATGCTTCCATCGCTCCTGTAGACTCTGGATAATGTAGCTGGTTGATCTGAAGTTTTGGACTCTGCCTCTTGGTGACATAGCAGTCAGGAAGTGTGAGAGATTCTATCAGATGTAGTTGATCTCGTTGTTTGCTCCTCATTTGAGGTGGCAGATCTGGGCAACTTCCACCGCCATTACCCTCGACATCTTGTAGCATGATTCCATGGGCGGTATGAACTGAACCTTTACCTGTGAGGTCATTCACTAAGGAATCAAATTTATCGAACTCTGAATGGAACACTGATCGCCCTGGTGGTAATCTGATGATCTGGTTGGATAGCTGTGTTGATGACTGGATCACTGCCTCAGCTAGAGCAGTCTCCAATTCCAGTGAGAACGAATAGCTCTCACAGTGTCCCATTCTGTTCAGAAAGGTTATGAGTTTCTCACTCCTGTACAGATGTCGTAGGGCCATACACATGAGCATGTGTTTCAATAGCTTCCAAGATCCTCTAGTGGCAGCTCTGCAGATATCTTGGCTTATTGATTGAACTAGTCTGTGGCTTCGAGTTGAGGATGGAGTTGTTTTTCCAGTGATGATGCAGGACAGCAGCTTCTGGAGTACATCTGGTAAAACATCATCCATTTTGGTGAGATCAGAAGAACTTGGTGGCCATTTCAGATTGGGTGCTTCAGAGCATGCATCCATAATGGACTGTCGCAAATGCATGCCTGCATTCTCGATCATATCTGTTGATCCTAATTGAAAGGCATGCTTAACGGCAATATTGACATCAATAGCTGAGCTGTATACTAAGTAGGACTGAAACTTTCCAAGGTCGCAGAATGACATCTGGTTCCTGAAGGGCTCGTGGATTTCAAGCTTGTGTTTCAGTTTTTTGCTCTGATAACCTGGATTGGCGTGATTGCTGCTTTCTAGCTGAGCAACATACAATGCTCTCAAGTCTGTTAGTTTCAGAACCTTGTGGCTATGTAACACCTCCTTATCTACAACATCACAAACTACTTCAAAAGCTTTCTTGTGAACTTCTTCTAGTTCTAGCTGATGCTGCCGTGCTTTGTCGTCCGTACTTTGCCATTTCTCTGCCTTCTGCATATACTTCTGGTGGCAATTCTTGTGATATTTCGCTTCGCAAGCAAAGAGATCATGACCCCTGATCCTTGTTAGAAGTTTTTCATCCTGTTTTCTCTCAGCAATTTCCAGTACTGACTTCCACCCATCAAATTCAAACTGACTCATTCCCTGGGTTGTCCAGCTTCCTTGTACTTTCACCCGTTTCCGGCCCTCGGAACTGCAGAATATACAGTCAGGTTTGAAAAGGACCTTGTCACCTAAGCTCCTGCGGCTCCGGCGCTGCGGTGGTGTATCAGTTGCTTGTGATGTAATTGCAGTAGGCTTGAGTCTATCCAGGTTCATTGTGAAACGCTTGTAACACTCCCAGTGGATGCCATGGTATTCTGCTATCACATCAGGAATGAGGTCGCATGTTTCCTGCATTATATAGCCAGATGACGGAGGCTGTGCAAGCCGCCTTGCTTTGACCTCCTGCAGCTTGGCCAATTTTCTTTCGGCATCTTTCAGCTCAGACAGTAGATGCAGCTCACCATATTTCAAACCATCCACGTGAACTATGCACACAGGGGTAGGAGACTGGTCACTGTCGCATTTCCGTTTTCTTTGGTGCTTGCTCCATGATGTTACTTCAGCCGGAATACGTCACCTGGAAACATACATTTTGGATGGTAAATTTCTGAATAGTAGCGAGTGGTTGACAAAGCTGCTTCATTTGCAACATGCATGTATTCCTGTAACTAAATCGAGGTAAAGTGTGACTTAATAATATATTGTCAAGTAACAATGAGCAATTGAATGATATTTCACTTTCCAATTAAAGCACCTTCCATGACTGACAATGTCTATCAACGCGATCATTTCGTGCAGTTATCGCGATTGTCGGCATACCTGCATTCTGTTTGAAGTGTCATATCTGATAGATTGTTATTGACAAAAATACACATTTGGTATCAAATGAAAGGTATTTTTATGAAGAATGTCCAGACATTTGTTATTAATGTGAATCAATTATAGTGCGGCTGGATTTGAAATATTAGTTTGAATATCTTAGTCAGTGTTAGTTTGACACAGCGAAACATGGGGTATAGCGGTTCGACTTGATTTTTGAGGCCAATGGCAACACTAAATCTAAAATATATGCCATTTATAATGACAGCAGATAATTACCTTTCAGATGATATATAACGTATATAACTCAGACCACTTTCAGCCATCTCAGGGAACATAACGACACGGAAAAGATTTACGGCGTAACATTGGCAAAAAAATATATTTTAAGGGTACCATCAAATATGTGTGAAAAATGAATAGTAAGAACCAGTTTATTTACTGTTACCAGTTGATTTCATGTTGAGGGGACCCTAGTGCTTCAAAAATATATGGGGTGGTAGAGTTGTGGGGGGGGGGGGGGGGGGGGAGAGGAGGGGGTGCACGAGGACCATATCTGGCCCATGGCCTAATATAAAAACAATTATTTTTAAACCCTATGGGTTTTTTAACCCTCTTTTAAACCAAGAGTCTTTCTTGCAGACCCACCACAGGTGAAACCATAACCTTCACTCACATGTGGTGGGAATTAAACCCACAAACTCCCATACAGGCAAATAATTCATATATCACCAACATTCTTTCCTCCCAAATCTTTCCACCTTCTCCACTTCACCTTTGTCCAACCACTCCCCCACACTTACCTGTGTCTTCGTTAATTTTCATCTCCACCTAACGTGAGTATTTATTACCTGGTTAAAACACACTTGTCTCGCACACCTGTATCGCATGTTCGCTCCAAATTTCACCAATCACGTGCACTGTTAAATCACTGAGCAATACGGTGACCACTTCTGATACCAATCCACATGACCTCTTGGTCGCTTTAACATCCAATTGAAAAATCTCATTTAATTGCAATCCTATTAATTCCTACCGTAATTGAGACAAACAAAATTCGATACAAACTTAATGTTAAGTGAATTATTACGAACAGCAGTTCCAATACCTCTTTGATTAATCATCATTTTTATACATGACAGACAGACAGACACGTCTTTTCACATGACATCATATTCACACTGGACAGAGGATTCACATTCACACTGGTCTGGACAGAGGGTGGGATCATCATTATTTAATCATTATACATTATTAATCTGGATACCCTTGTTTGAGGAAGAAGTAGCTCTGCATTTCCTAACCATGCGATCCCTAAACATCTCTCAGACATCACAATTGTGTCAGACCCCTGGCCTTGTCAGTCAGACCACAGACCACAGGATAAATATTCTATTTAAAAGCTTACAAAAACCTCCTACCTACTCTACCACACCGCCGTCACCCACCAAAAGAATACTCTAGCCCGCCTGGCACAGCCAGCCCAAACAGACTGGAACTCTAACCACTCTCACCTCTATTCCCACCGCTGCTACCATATTGGGGTAACAGACGTCTCCATCCTACAACTACAACAAATGCTTGGTCAACCCCAGCCCATCCTGCCTCTCCAAGAGCTCCGCATCCGGACAGATAGACAGACAGTCGGAGAGGCTCCACATTACAACTGTAAACATTTGATGAACCAAAATAACAACCGCTAACAACAAATCTTTATTGTCCCATTTCCAGGGAAATCATCCCCGGTGACACCGCAAGTCGACCACCATCAAAGCACAAAACACAGAGGGAAGTAAGAAGACCATATAAAACGATATAATATATAATATGAATATAAAATATGGAAGACCAACTAAACAATTTACATCCTCATTACACGAGAGCCTTTCGACCCACAGGTGACCCGAAAATCAAGCAGACAGACAGACAATCGAAACTGTCTTTCGAAACTGCCGAACGACAAGTCTGAGGACACTGAGGGAGTGACATTTGACACCCCTAATAGACACCGTGGACCCGACCTTGGTCCGCACCTCCAACTGCCAGACACCCCCAGACGGACACAGACACACCCAGATCATTCCCACAATATGAGCAATTAAAACCTCATTTCAGAGACAGTCTACCAGATATTCAATGCTGAACCATGGAATCAGCATTTGCGCCCCTGTGCTAAGAGGGTTACACAAGGGGGAACGGCACTACAACTGCCCTCATCCCCTTTCAAATCACATTCACAAGGTTCATACCTCCAAATAATTCAACATCACCAAATAATTCTACTCCGTCGAAATGCTAAACGACACGCATCCCAACTCTGGCATCCCACAGCCCTTCTTGGAGGCATGATTCACAATGCAGCACCACCTCTACTCGGCGCACACCCTCCGCACCTGTGCTCACTCAACACATCACTCTAACTCAGCCCCCACATGTCACATGACCAAAGACTCTCAACCTCGGACATTGTCCACAACGCAGCCATCTCATCAAGCCAGATGCTTCGACGTTCCCTCGTGTCTCTGCTCCGACGCACCTCCGAGATGCATCATGCACCCCATCCACACATCATTCACGCGGCGCGAGCCACACCAATACCAACAGTTGAAAACCGGACAGTTTTTATCCCTCGGATGAACGTTCATCCCACATTTTCCTTTTCGAACTGTCAAATCTCCAATACTTTCCCCTTTCCGCCTGTGGGGCAACTTGTCATGCATTATCTGCCTTCAGAACCACATGCATTTTCGTAACTATACCTCCATCACTCGCCCGCAAAGCCTTTGTCAGGCGCATCAATCAACACAGATGCACCGACGCATCTTTCGTCTTCCAGCTGCCATCTGCATCACATTCATACCTTGACCTTGCAACTGTCATTCCATATTTCATCCGCTCAAGACAACTAAACCAGCACTCCATCGTAATCCCGGCACAGCGAGAGACCTCATTCACACTGTACACCATTCACTGTATGGGCAGGACTTCTGGCGAGACCGGAAATTCTCCACTCAACTAGACCGACCGTTTATCATTCTAATGCATTATATATATACTACACGTTGCTATCGACGTTTATTCAGCATTTCCCTTCATAATTCCATTATAAACAACGTATTTCTCATTGCATTGCATGGCAGGAGTCACAGGTTCCCATTACACCGACATGGCATCCAGCACATTGCATGAAACATCTTGCTGGCAAGGCAATGACGACTCGCGTGTAGCAAAGTCGAAGTGGCCATCTCATCAGATGGCCCACAATGCATTTGGGCACACATCCTCCAAGCAACCTCATAGCAGGGTCCTTCCCCATACTCACGCATCTTTCTGTTTCATAATGCGCATGTGCCCACGATCGTGGAAACACCACGCACCAGTTCGCAGGTTTCCCGGTCAATCCATCCCGAACAATGGACGGGCTTCTGCCGGCATTCTCCTCGCTCACCATTCCAGGCTTACGGTGTTCATGGAGGTGCAGTTCAACAAACACCTGGCTGCATCATTTTATTTCCCTCATTCTGAGCCCTTAACTTCAGTTGTTCACAAAGGTGCAACCACCCGACGGCTGGTTGCATCATTTCTTTCCATAACTCACTCGTTCTAATCATTGTACCTGGCTCATTATAATCCTATTTTGGTTGGCTTCGGCCATCCTCGTGCGTCCAATTACCATGCACGGAATCGAATATAGTATACGCATTCCCTCATCTCGCTTCGCGAGTCCCCGCGTGGTCGTCATGGCGACTGGCCTGCATGTCTTGTTCGTGCGTTCACGGTGGGGTTCCCACGCATTGGACATTAAATCATTATAGTTTTTCAGATCTGAATAACAAACTTCGACATACTTTAATCTCCCATAACGTCAATGTCTTATTCTTTCTTCGCAACCCGTTAACTTAAACGGGGGCCTTCATTGGCTCCCCAACTGACGGGTGCACATCATTCCAAAGAGAAAAAACGTCTTCCCAAGTCCTCCGAAGAGAGTATTCTCGACTTTTTCACAAGTCGACTTACTTCCCTCTCTTCGGTCCAAGCAGAATGTCTCGAACTGACTGCAACATTCGGCCGGACTCTAACGGCACACGAGCATCCAGGTTTTCTCCCAATCTCCCGACCTGAATGCTCCCAGCGCACCGCGACTGGTTATTCAGGTTCTCAAAGCCTGAATGCCCGCACAGGTGTCTCTAACCATGCTCCGAAAACCGTTAGCTCAAACGGGCGGCCCTTCTCCGGCCTTCCCCGCTGACGGATGCCCTTCTGACAAAGGTATCGTCGGGCTAGGCCCTCCAAGGGAGCATTCCGACTTCCATTCAGGTCGGCCTCCTTCCCCTTGTACCATGGACGAGGTGTTTTTGGAGCACGTACCCAAGTACGCCACCACCTAACGCTCTCGCCGGGCCTACCCATGTCCGAACGTGGGCCACTTCTGGCCACTTCCCAACATTCGTGACATGTCGAGTGTCCAAGCCGTTGGCCTCCTGGTACACTCTCCCCCCTGCTCAGGCCTAAGCACTTTTACCTGCCATAACAAACCTCAGCACACAGTTCGCTCCCCTTACTCTTAATTCTTGGATTTGTGCCGGAAATTAGCCAAGACAGGCCCCTTCCCTCGGCGGCAGCAAAAAAGGTCACTGATACTGTGAGAAAGATCTCACCTTTTAGGGGATCCCTCGACCTTGCTGCCACCGAGTCAAAGAACCGTCTCTCCCCCATCCAGACAAGATCCTGTCCATGACGCCAGCTATGGTGACAGCGATCACCCCCCCCCCCCGGTCCCCCCTGACCCCAAGAAGAACCCCTGGAGACATTCCGAACTGTGGTACAACAGGTTTATTATAGAAATTATTAATTAAAGTGCACGGAAGATTTCCAGGTCCATGCGCCAAGCCGACAGCTCCCAGCGAACGGCTGCATGACCCACATTAGCAAGAAGCAGGTCACGACGCGTACAATGCACAAGGAAGCGCCTTGAGGCCATCCACCGAAAATCTTAGAGTTCTTACTGTCAAGCCGGTTATTATACATGGTTCCCCCCCCCCCCTCCCCTAATCCCATACTGAGAAATCAAAGGGGTGGTCCAGACAGTGAGGAGCCTTGCTAAGGGAACAAGGCCACATGGAGCCAATAACATGGCTGGGCTGACAAAACACGGCTGGGACGCAAGTAGTGGAAATGTCATTTATGGTCTTAGACTGCCCTCCAGAGGTTTGGGAGGGCATAGCGGGGGCCAATACTCTATTCTAAGGGAGACGCTGCGAGATATATGGGTGCCCCCAATCATTGCCACCACACACACATATATATATATATATATATATATATATATATATATATATATATATATATATATATATATATATATATATATATATATATATATATATATATATATATATATATATATATATATAATGTATATCTCTTATCTTCCATTCGCTTTGCCATAGTTTAAAATGAGAAAATACTCGCTTCATCTGTGCAGAACAGATGGCTTCGTTGTATACGTGTGTGCCTTACAAGCTAGATAGCCTAGTCGTAAAACTCTCTCCTTGATCCGCAGACGGCGCCTCGAGCCGCGGGCAGGAAGGCGGATTATATATGTGTAAAATGTGAAACCTTACGTAGGACGCTTGGATTGTAGACATAAACCTTTTGATAAACTGTTAAAACATTAACTATATTTCGTATAATCACAGTGACGCTTGAGTTACAATAAATATGCTCTGGATTTAAGTTTAAATGAGAAAGTGAGCTGGAAGGTACATTCAACACCTGGAACTCGTCAGAACGCCTCATACATTTTATGGCCTTATCAGAACCAGGAATGCAATCCCCCTTCAGTGAGTTATATTTTCTGTCACCTCGGAGCCTTGAAACCACATCTGGTCCGGATCCTAACGGTGCGTGCTTCACTCCTCCAAGACGAAAGGACGGATGACGGTGGGGGCTTGGCCCACTGGGGATGACGGTGGGAGGACCCTTTGCAAGTTCCTTTGTCTTTCCGGACTCTAGCGGAGATTCTCTGATAAAGCGTGTCCCTATATAAATGAACTGTGAATCGATGTGCAGTTAGGAAGGTTGACATGGCATGATGGTCATTCGTGCTGTAGACGTCTCCGTTTTCCTCCAGATCTGTATAATTGGTATTTAATAAAGTTCGTCATTCTCAATCTGTTGGTGGACTTCTGTTACGATCAAGGCGTCCTCCCCACATTTTTATGGTGCCATGACTCGGATTGCAGCAGACAGAGGACAAGAGAAGCGGACCCTGAACGACAGGAGGGAGGCTGCCTGAGGCCGGCGCCGGCACACTGATTTGTTTTAAGGTGAGCATTGTCTTGTATTAAAGGGCTACTTTTCCAAATTCGAACCTCCCTCCCTCGAGCGGACTCAGTCCGTTTCCTTGTCATCTGCCACTGCCTGCTCTCCGAACGAAAATTGTAAGTAAAGGCTATTTCGAGCCTCAGAATGACGAGCCTTTGTTAAATTCACCAAGAGTAACGCTAAGGGTAGAATTTTCGCAGGATAACATTAAGAGTAACGCTAAGGGTAGAATTTGCGCAGGATATCAGTAAGGATAACGTTACAGTTAGCAAGGAGGAGGGGGAAATGTGAGGTCGGACAGCCATAAGGCTGCGCCGGTGGCCAAGAACTTTCCAGGAAGGATCAGCCCAGAGCAATAAGATGGGAAGCAAGCTAACGAAAGAGGGGAGCCCCTCAAGGGAACCCCGGCATCTTTCATGTTTAAGAGGTATCATTTTGCCGCGGTAAGACCAGGAAAGGACTGGGCTGTTTTAACTAAAGATTTGAGTAATCCCTGGCCAGAGGAGGGATCGTTTGCACTTGACAAATTGGAAGTGCTGTACGGAGCTTTGGATAAGCTAGAGAAAGAAAGGAAACACTTCCCACCCGATTATTGGAAGGTGTATGGGTGGTGGGAAAAGGAAGGGATGAAGCGACTGGCGGCCTCAAGACAGGCTAGCTTGGCAGGGGAAGTACTGAAGCTTCAGGGCCAAAAGAAACAAGCAGACAAGGTCCAGGACAAAACAATTAGGGAGGTAGTTAAGCAAGCAAATCAGCGGCTAATGCCGCTCGTCCAAAATCCGGACCAAGACCCCGCGGTAGGGGAGGTAGCTACCATGCCTCTACCCCCCCCCCCCCAAGCCCTGAGCCCTGTCCCCGGGCCACAGGCGCCACCTCTCCCACCCCCGCCCCTGTTTCCCCAGGGGTTAGACCCCCAGAGAACTAGACCAGCCGCCCCTCAGGTTCACCTTAGCCCGGGCAATCCATTTAGAGGACAAGAAGTTAGTGGGGCGGACAGCGGGTTCGCGCCTCCACAAGGGCTAGGAGAACTGTACCCCTCATTGGAAGGGTTCACGGAATCGGAGAACCCACAGCCTACAATCGGGATGTGTCCCTTAAAAACCATAGGACTGAGAGCGGGGGCACCCATTAACATCAGGGTACCCTGGAGAGAATCAGATTTGGCGTCTATGCAGGAGCGGGTGAGAACCTTGCTGGCTGAACAGCCCGGTCAGATACCGGAATTTATGCGTTTGTGGATACAAAATACAGGCGCAGATTGGCGGGACGTCTGCCACATGGGGAAGGCTGTATTGCCCGCGCGGGTGTGGGACCAGGCCAAAATACACGCACGCTGGCCAAATGTAGCACCAACCCCGGCCCAAACCGTGGCCCAGACCCTCGTCGATTGGAATGCCCTTGTCGACCTATTGTTGGCCGGGGTATACACCGCACTGATGCCAGCCGCAGGGCCAGATTGGAATAAAATATACGGCCTAAAACAGAAACATGGCGAAGCAGCCATCGATTGGAGAGAGAGGGTAGAAAGAGCAGTGTTAAAGTGGGGAGGACTGGGCCAGGTGCGGGCACAAGATCTCCCTCGCACTGTAGTGAACAATCTTTTGGTAGAAGGGATGAGACCGGCAGTTAGGAAGCGCATTCAAACGGCTATGATAGGATGGAGGAACACCCCAACCGACCAACTAGTTGAAGCGGCCGAGCAATGTGGTGACGGCGACGATAAGAAGGCCGATGTAAAGGACGACATGTTGCAAATGCTTGTCCAGGAAAAACGGGCCCAACTCAACCAAAATAAGAAGGGAAATCGAGGCCAAGTACGGGCCCAGAATCGGAACACCAGGATAGAGCCTAACGAAGAGTGGGGCCGCGATAACGAAAACGAAAATGACGTCGACGACAACGACAGTGGACGAGTCGACATGCGGACACAAGGGCCCCCTTCCCAAAATTGGAACCCACAAGGGCCCCCTCCCCAAAATTGGGGAGTACACACAGAACATCTGCATTTATTTATTTTTGTATACAAGATCGAGGCTCGTGAAAGAGCTAACATTAATCACAAAAAAAACAAACGGAGACACAAAACATATCATAAGGGGAGCGGCAGACAAGATGGGAAGAGAGGGGTAAGCACACAAGCACAACATTTGAGAGCAGGACCATCGGAAGATCTGTGGGAGTGAGAGGGCTTTGGGGGAGGTGGGAGAAGTACAAAACACATGGACACTGCAAGGACTTCCAGGAAAGAAGTTGGAATTTCGAAAAAGTGGATCTGGGGTGAATTAGCGGGGGTAGAAAAGATGAAGGTGTTGAATAGGGGGAAGATAAGAGATGGTGGTGAGCAGCTGTTTTAAACACCTGGAAGGAGGAGTGGGATTGAAGGGAGTGGGGTAGTTTGTTCCAGAGGTGGGAGAAAAGAGGAATGAAGGAGTGAAGGTGAGCAGAGAGCCTAGATTTTGGCAGTTTAACCATAAGAAGGTTGCTGGCAGATCTTGTGCGACCTGTAGGAATATTAGGGGGACAGAGCACAGAGAGAGCTGGGGGAGCAAGGCCAGAGAGGAGTCGGTAGAAGAGAGAAAGACCACCAACCTGCCTGCGGTGAGTGAGTGAAAGGCCCTCGGAGTTAGCTTCATCGCAGGAGATTCCAATGATTCTGAAAGCTTTGGTTTCAACAGCGTGAAGCTGAGCTCGGTGTGAGGCAGGAGCATCAGCCCAGAGAGGAGAGCAGTATTCCATTGAGCTGCGGATGAAAGCCTTGTATGCGTTGAGGAGCTCAGGTGTGCCAAGGAAGGACTTCGCACGACAGAGGATGCCCAGTCGGCGACTGGCTTTGGAGGCAGCTTGGAAATGTGGTTTTCCCAATAAAGATCATGGCTTGGGTTCGACTGGGTAAGGTGGGTACAGAGAGAGATGGGTTTGGGACACAAGATTTTGAGGTAAACATAGAGTTGAGGCATTCGGCTTTGTCACGTGCGGTGTCAACTGTGTAGCCATTTGAGGTAAGGGAGGGGATGGAGGGGAAACAAACACCAGAAACGGATTTGACCAGACGCCACCAGGATTTGGAGGAAGAAGACAGGTTTGAGAGTTCATTCTTGAGTGTGGAGAGAGTGCTTCCTGGCACTCCTGAGGGTAGACACACACTTGTTCCTAGCTTGGTGGAAGGAACTGAGATTGCTTTCAGTTGGATTAGCCTTCCTCGAAATGAAGGCAAGTTGTTTCAGGGCAACTGCCTCACCACAAGATTCAGTGTACCATGGATGGGAGGAAGGGTATGACAACTGAAGACGAGATGGGATAAATCTGTGCATGAGAGAGAGCAGTTTACTTTGGAAGAATTCCCAAGAAGAGTTGATGTCAGAGGCAGGAGAGATGGGAGACCAGACCAGATTATTTATGGCTGCTTGAAGACCATGCCAGTTGGCCTGAGTGAAATGCCAGACTCGTCGACAGGGAAGTTTGTCATAACCAAGTCTAGAAGTGAAGATACTCCATTGATTGAGATCTTGGTCGGGAAATTGACAGATTTTGTCAGTCCCAATGAGTCGCAGAAGTCCTTTGCTGAGGTGCCATGGCTGGTGAGAGAGGTACCCACACCCAGCCAGCTGGCATGATGACAGTTGAAGTCGCCACATATGAGGAAGAGAGATTTGGGATGAGTGGATTGAAGTTGGTCCATGTTGTCAGACAGCAAAATGTAAATGGAGTCATCACTGTTTGGAGGATGGTACAGAACACATATGAACAAAATGTGGGAGCGGAGAGGAAGCCGTAGTCAGAGGTACTCCTGGGGGTGGGGTGGAGAGAGGGCATTGCAAGGAGAGTGGGGAAGAGAGTTTTTGATAAAGATAGCAACCCCTTGGGGGAGATTTGGTTGGGGGGAGATTTGAAGTGGAGGGGTTGGGGGGTTGTTTTGACGTGGAGGGGCGAGGGGGGGGGAGTTTTGAATGGGAGGGGGGAGGGGGAGATTTTAAGGGGAGGGGCAAAGTGGGAGATTTGGAGGGGAGTGGTGAGTGGAGTGGAGTGTAGGAGGGGAGGGGCGAGGGGCGAGAATTGAAAGGGAGGGGGGAGTTTAGGAGGGGAGGGGCAAGGGGGGAGAATTGAAAGGGAGGGGGGAGTTTAGGAGGGGAGGTGTGAGGAGGGAGTTTAGAAAGTGGATGATTAATGAAAAACGAACATTTATAACAAACTGGGTTTATTGTGATTTTCAAGTGAGAGATGCGTTTTAAAATGATAGAGGAGTGGTGGAATGAAGGTGAGTTTAGAGCATGTAGGGAGGAAGAATTGTAAGAGATTGAATATTTTTTGAAGTGGAATGAATTGAAGAGGAAATTGAAAAAAGCCTTTTAAATACGAAGAAAAACATACCACTGAACGTGACATACCACTGAATAAAACATTGCAGGGGAAAGTTTTAACATATTTAAATAATATTTAATCAAAACCGTGAAAAAAAATCTTATATTCACAAAATACCGATGGGGAGAGGGAGGCCAGAGGGACAACCACGTGTCACGTGAACAGGGAAAAAGGTGGAAGAAAATGAGATAAAGGGGCAGTGTGAGACAGCACACGTGGAGAGAATCACGTGGAGAGAAGCACGTGGAGAGAAGCATGTGGAGAGAGGCATGTGGAGAAGAAGCACATGGAGAGAAGCACATGGAGAAAAGCATGTGGAGATAAGCACACGATGAGATAACAGCACACATGGAGAGAAGCACGTGGAGAAAAGCATGTGGAGATAAGCACACAATGAGACAACAGCACACATGGAGAAAATGATTTATTTATATTTTTAATTTTTTTTGTATTTAAAACATTAGACAAAGGGTAGATGTTCGTGGAAGTTTGGGGGAGAAAAGAAAAAATCTAAGAAACAAGCAATACAGCGAAGGAAATAACAAAACACCGACGGGGGAAGCCTCAAGTTACAAGGCGGTGCAGTCGGAGCGAACAGAAACCGATTAATTAATTACAAGTTACACGAATTACAAACCAAAACTAACTTGAAACACACAATAACACATACACAATAAAATAACGAGTGGAAATTTGACAAAGACACAAATGGAAAAATACTTAACTTTTGATGCCGTGGAGAGATCAACGTCGCCTCTTCGCTTGCGGAACCGGAGATCCGTACAAAGTACAACCTCCATCCGTACAAAGTAACAACTGTGCATGAAGAAAGGGACCACGTCAAGTGTTCTAAATTTTGCTGAACACTTAATGTAAAGGTAAAATATATATATAAATAAATCTTTGTAATTTTGTTGGTATGTTCTAGTGCACAATGACTTTTGGGACACCCCATAGATAACTAGATATCTATGAGATGAATATTGCTGAAGAGCTTTGGCCTTTCTTCCAGTAATAAGGTCTTAACTCTGATAACAAATGCTAGGAAAAGTTGTGATTGTTATTACCAATGCATACAAAGTCTATTTCTTATCGAGATTAAGCTAATATTAACTTTTTTCCTTTTTCATCAATCAGGGCAATTATTGTTCACGTCGAAGGCAAAAGTGACCGTCCTTTTTCTACATGACAAAGATTATTTTCCAATCTCTGAGAGTTTTTTAACACACAATATCAGTGGGAAAACATGGCTGGCAGGTGATGTGTGGATCGGCTCTCCTTTGTTGAAAACTCTGCGATATGCACCCATATATGACGGTTCTCTTGGATTTGGCGTAAGAAGTGGTCGTATTCCAGGTCTGCGAGATTTCTTTCTCAGCATTGAAAGTCGCAACAGAAGAGGAATAAACGCTCAATTACCTGATGCTATTCAACAACAGTTTCCACAAACGTCCACAAAGAGCATCATAACTAAGAATTCTAAGTTTAAAAATGATTCTGGAAATAAGCTTCAGTTAAGGTAAAGCAGTGTAATTGTTTGAGAACATTGTACTCAGAGACTTGCTGAGAAGCAGTTGATGGAAGAAAACATTTTATGACTTTAAGTCTCACATCTCTTTCTTTTTTTTTGCAGAAAAACGTTTGACTTTGAATACACACGTGTCATCAAACAAGCATCGCCGTTTCAAAGTTGGAACCCGAGTCAAAAATCGAAAAAAAATCGAAAAAAAAGGAGAGGTCAACACAATTTGCATGAAGATGCTGATGTAAAGGAATATTTTGGAAAGAGATTATCAACAAATGCTGGTAATCTCGAGAATTGGATGGACTACACACAATCATGTAACATTCCCCTAAAATCAACTTTATCAAACTTCACAAACCACACTTGTTTGAATGGATGTCCACGAGAACACCTGCTTCATACTACAAATCGCAGTTCTCCCAATCCTGACACTTTTTCAGTTGTTACAGTCATGAAATACTCATCAGATTCCTTTTGGGGAGATTTTTGGGAAGATACTTTTAATTGCTCTTGGAGTCTGAATACAAATCCCTCAAGGCTCTGTACAGGATCGGAGCGATTGGAGGATGTTAAGACTCCTCTTACAGACGTTTCACAGCTTCGATATTCCTACAATGCGTATTCGGCTGTTTATGCTGTTGCTCATAGCCTGGATGACTTGCAAGCTTGTGTCCCCAGCCACGGCCCGTTTATAAACGCATCTTGTGCAAGCATTCATGATTTTCATCCTTGGCAGGTAAGTAATTACATTTATATCGTTAGTTCATTCAAGTTGATTTAAAAAATCATTATGAGTGAGTTTCCACTCCCAAATTCGAAGATGAGTCATCACCATCATGCCATCGGCCATCTATGCTCTCGTTTGTGAAACGGATCAGTGTCTGCTCTCGTTGTACTCTCTCTAGTCTTTTTTAGTGCCATCCTCCCTAACTTCCTCATGTTTCTTCCATAACGATCTCCATTCGCCCCATTGGATGGAAACATTGAGACTGTTCAGCAATCTTACATACTCTCGCTGACCCCCTCCCATCCATCTCCTTTCTACTACTCATACACTCACTCACATGTGGTGCTTTTGTCTCCTTGTTGCCCTGCGATCCTGTCAGTCATTTAACCTGCTCATTTAACCATCTCTATCTCCTCCGTGAGGTTATATTTGTGAATACAAAAAATTTGTGCTGCTCATAAATAATTCAACTACACATTTGGGATCTCACCAGCATATTTTTTTTCCTTTTTTCTCTTTTTTTTAAACCAAATAATAAACACTGAGCAGACCTGGCTGTGTTGTGAGCGAAAGAGTCAATTTATAGTGCAATTGTTGTGGTTATTGTGGCGGCCCTTTTTGATGCAATAACAAAGAAGGGAAAAATCACAGGGCAATTACACACTGGGGTTTATGCTTAAACCCTTCCTAATTAGGATAGCTTCACCCCTCATATGGAGACACATATACGATATTACCCGGACAATCGGCCTAACTTAATTTACGCGAGGTGGGTTCACGGCATACAGAGAATTCTAAACCTACACGTTCTGAACTTCATTAAGGTATTTCATCCATACCCCAAAAACATAACATAGCCCCCCCCCCCCAACCCCTCCGGAACCGTAGCTCCTGCAGGGTCAATGCAGGCATTATCGTTCCAGCCTTAACACTTACCGACTCACACTTAACCGAAGAAATAAATTAGGAGGGGCTGTGAGAAGCGAGCCATAGCTAACTTACCTGTTCTTCTTACCGCTCTACACCCCTTAAGCAACCATTCAAATATTTACACAGTTGACTCCTCGCTCCTAACTCCTGGGGTGGGAAGAAAATGTCAAACACAAAAACTCTATCTTAACCACAAAACTTATTCAAAGTCGAGAACGTTTGTACAACCCCATTAAAGACCACGTTCCCCGGTGGATGCCATAATGCCCAATGTTACCTGCGGAGATATCCCAATTTACTCAAATTTACACGGGCCCTGTCCTCCTGGCACAGGTTAGTGACACACTGCAGCAATCTCCCCCAGGGCCGAGGTTGTGAGTGCGGCAGTGTTGTTGGCAGCAGGTACTCACCACATTGGCCAGCTGGGGCTAGTGCGGCCGTGTTCCTAGAGGGGCCGAAGGATGGATGGTGGGTCACACCCTTATATACACTCATGGGCCATGTTGGCGTTTTGGCTGCTCGGCTTGTCCTAATGACACTTGCACGGTAGAGGTGCGGAGCTGTCGTAGCCACATGTAGTTATGTAGTGATAATCACTGTTGGAGGCGGATCCACATACTTGCCAGTACACTGGGAGAAAAGTGAAATTTGGAGAAATTTGATTGGTCCGATGGGATAAATTTTGGGATTCTGTAGGGTGGATGGCACTTTGGACCCGACCAACCTGCAACTACCTGCACTTGAGGTAAGTGCTTGGATGTGCACTGTCCCAGGCTTCAGTAATTGCTTATTAAATTGGGGACATGTAATTTGGAGTAGGGGCGGGTAAGAGTGATGACATGGCTGGCGAGTGGGATGGAATGTGTGCCACAGAGTGTCTTGTAGGTGGCGTTTGTTTATGTGTAGAGGTTTGGTGTTTTTGTGTGGTCTTGAGGTTGGAGATAATGGATGAGTGGTGATTATTGAGTGTTTTGCAATGTGCTTTTCGAAATGTGTTGGTGAAATGTGAATGGGATTTCACAATGGCAGGCCATGGCAACTCTTTGTACCACCTCTGGAAATGTGTTGGACAATTGAATGGCAGCGGGGGAGGAAATGTGTTTTGGGGATTTTGTGGGTGGGGAATGTGTCTGTGTCCGCAGGTACAGATCAAGCTCTGAGGAGCGATGACTGTGCCACCCCCTCTCCCCCCTCTGTGGCAATTACCCCTGGCAGCCAGTGGTATCTGGAAATTGGAGTCCATCGGTGGAGGGTCTGTTGGGTGCCCTGGGGTGGAAGACTCCCGGTGACCCGTGTATCTGCGCGGAAGCAGGAGGAAACAGAGCCTGGAGTGTGGAGAACCCCACCGGCGAGGTAACGGCGGAAAGGGCTGTTTGACTGTCACGGAGCCAAGAGGTAAAGCCAAGGGCAATGAATTTGTGAACCAAGCGACTTGTGTTTGGGACTGCGAGCACCACAGCCTGAAGCGCCCCCACCATCTTGATTGTGCGGTACCTCCATGCTGCCTAGTTGAGAGAAATGCACACATGTGATATGACATCTATGCCATGGTCCTGCAAGGGGGGGGGGGGGGGGAAGAAATAAGTGCTTGATAATGATTTGGTTCCTTAATGATTTTTGGAATGTGAGTGAATGGTTATGGGTTTGTGTTGAATGGATGAGGGCGAAATCCACCGAGCCATGTCAATCACCTGTATCACCAGGACAGGGCACACAGAAATGTAGAGGTGCATTGGGATGGCCCCACAGGTAAGCTTGTGTCTTGTGGCATCCACCGCGGGATGCGGTCTGTAGGAAGGGGTTTGTACAAATGTTTAGTCATTGAGTTTTTGAAGTTTTTGCAAGTTTAAGGTTAAGTTTGTGGTTAAGATAGGTTTGAGTGTTGTTTGTTTCCCTTCCTCCGCAGGAACGACCAATTAAAATGATTGTGCATATTTGCATGATTGCTAAGGGGGTTAGCATGTTAAGGAGCATAGGTAGGTAGCTTCGGCTTACTTCCCACAGCCCTCCCGATTTATTTCATAGGTTAATTACGTGTGAGACAGTAAGTGCTAAGACTGGAATTGTAGCACCTGCAGTGAACATTGCAGGGGCTACGGTTCTGGGGGGAAGGGGGGGGGGGCTGTGTTATGAATTTGGGGTAGGGGGGAATATCTAGATTTAGGTAGATCTGCATAGGTGGTGTCCGGCTGTCGTGATAGGGAACCTCACCTGTAATAAGTTCTGTGTTTAGACGGTTTGTCGGATTAAGTGTGTACCTATGATCATACGAGGATGATCTGGTGATAGGTAGAATAAGGATAAGGCTAAGACTCCATTGTATGTGAAACCTTGGTGATCTACCCTTTGTCCCGTATGGCAACGCACTCTTATAGACACTTAGATAGGCCCTTAGCTGCACACATTAATTAATTTCCCTCTCCCACAATAAGACTGACAGAACCACAGGCAGGAAACCAGATTGAGGCGCCGCCGATGGGGCCGCAGCCAGCCACATCACCAGCTGGCACAGCAAAACACATTGACCAGGCAGGCTGAGAGCCACGCCCAGGAGAACTAGTGATTGGCCAGAGGAGGGGGATGCAAAGAACAGGCCACCGACTGGAGAGTAAAGAAGGACTTGTGGTTGGCCACTGGCCAATGGCATGGGAGCAGGGTGCCAAGCGCTCGGCCCATGGGAGGGGACGGATGAGATCAGAAGATTCAGGAAGTTTAGAAGTGATGGGCTGGTTGGAGGAGAAAGCGCCAGTGACGTCAGAAGACCGCCAGTAAAACTGCTCGCTCGCCGGCATTTTGAGCTCCTCTGCCCTTGTCTCTCCCTCGTCCATGGTTTCTTCCTGCCCGGATCTCTCCCCTTGCTCTCTCATTCCTGGATTCTTCCTGCCTGGACCTCCCTTCTGCCCGTGATTTTCGTCTCCATTTGGACCTCTTCCCTGTTCACCTTTCGTTCCCGGTTGGACCTCTTCCTTTACGATCCGAATTTGCCTGCTGGATGAAAGATGGTGGAGCGACGATAGTGCGAGCGGGGCCTACCGGGCAGTGTGCACTGACTAGTGGAGCGCGTGAATGAAGCAGACTGAGGCCTCCTTCCCGCCAAGCACGGAGCCGCATCCAGACGTGAGTTTGGGGCCTGGATGACAGCAGACAGATAAGACGCACCACATTCCACAACACAGCAAAACATTTATTTTATTCATCCTCTCCCATTGTTTCATATCTGAAGTCTGTGCGGGGATGTCCTAACTTAGGTTTTAGTTCTTCCGTTGCATTCCTTGTCCTGATATTTATTAAATAGTATATCCTTTCATTATTTTCCCCTGTACATTTCACATTCGTTTTCGGTTTGGATTATTTCCCGCAGGGAGAAGACATCGGGCCGTGAGGGTGTGGCATTTTCCCCCAATCCCCCGGCTCGTGTATCGATCCGCCATTGAATTGGAAATGCCTCATTAAGCTCGATATTCCATCCGTAGTGGATGCTTGGTGTTAACTGAGCCAGCCACACGACAATATTAATCAAATCAATTTTAATAAACTATTATCTTGTATTCAAAATCAAAAGCCTTGTATTATTAATGTTAATACAATTAAAAGAAAAGGAGCAGTAAGAATTGATGTTTTGCTCACAAGAGAGCAGGTGAAAACACAAAACGATACTGGCTCACTTAAATTTAAAATATCAAAACCGACAGTATTGTTATGAATTTTGCGTTAGGGGAATATCTAGATTTAGTTAGATTTGCATAGGTAGGTGTCCGGCTGTCGTGATAGGGAACCTCACCAGTAATAAGTTCTGTGTTTAGCCCGGTTTGTCGGATCAAGTGTGTACCTGTGATCATACAAGGATGATCGTGTGATGAATAGTTCTAAAGACTAAGATAATTCCCCTGTGTGTCAGACCTGGTGATCATACCTGTGTCCCTTATGACAACGCACTCTTGTAGACATCAGATAGGCCCATTGGTGCACCACATTAATTAAATTTTCCGCTTACAATGACTGACTATAAAACTGACCGGAAGAAACAGGCAGGAAGCTGCCGCGTACAATGGCGCCATGGAATACAAACATCGTGCAGGTGGGCAATAGCCACGCCCAGAGGGGCTCTTGATTGGCCAGGGGGAGGGGAGAGCAACAAACACCACACCGATTGGCAGAGTAGGGAAGGACGTGAGATTGGTCAAAGGAAGGGCAGAGAGCTTCTCCATGATTGGGGGTGAGAAAGGTAAAGGAGCGACACACTGATTGGCCACCAACCGATGAGACCATGGCCAATCAGTGCGGAAGGCGCGAATGAACGACCAACAAGCTACGCACTGGTTGGAGGGCAAGCGCCTGTGACGAAAAAGGGCACGAAAGGCGACAAGTAAGCGATGCACTGGTTGGAGGGGAAGCGAGCTGAAGTGAGAAGACAGCCAGTAAAACCTCTCCCTGGCCGGCATTTTCTCTCTTCACTTGCCTTCTCGTTCCTGGATTTTTCCTGCCCAGACCTCCCTT
This sequence comes from Myxine glutinosa, assembly GCF_964187855.1. Taxonomy (NCBI): domain Eukaryota; kingdom Metazoa; phylum Chordata; class Myxini; order Myxiniformes; family Myxinidae; genus Myxine; species Myxine glutinosa. Next base: position 200,494,644 of record NC_136263.1, on the reverse strand, counting down.
CTGCCCGTGATTTGCGTCTCCGTTTGGACCTCCTCCCTGTTCGCCTTTCATTCCCGATTGGACCTGTTCTTGCCACTGGACATTGGAGAGACAGTGGAGCGACGATCGTGCGAGCGGGGCCTGCCGGGCGGCGTGCACTGGACTAGCGGAGCGCACGAACGAGGTGGACTGAGGCCTCCTTCCCGTCAAGCATGGAGCCGCGTTCGGACACGAGTTTGGGGGCCTGGATGACAGCAGATAGATAAGATGCACCACACAAACCCCAAACACGACGATTCTTTTATTTAATTCATTCCCTTGTCTTGTATGTGAAGTGAGGTGTATGTGATCCCAACCTAGGTTTTAGTTTTATCATCGCGTTTCCCTGTCCCGATAGTTCTTTTAAATAAACCCTTTTATTATTTTCTGTTTTATTCAAAATCCCGTGTTCGTGTGAGTTCAATTGTTTTCAGCTCCAAGACATCGGGCCGTGAAGGTAAGTCTGGGACAGGACAGGACAAGGTAAGTCTGGGACAGGACAGTTCATTCCGTCTCTCGTATCGGCCACCATTGGATTGAATAAATGCCTCCATTAAAGCTCGATCCCATCCATGGTGACGCATGGTGTTAACTGAGCCAACCACACGACAGTATGTTAAATAAATATTCAATAAGGGAAATGAGTGGAGGATTTATCCCATTTCTAAATCCTTTATTTGCTGGTTTAAGTGTGGCGGGAGCATTGGCGGGTGGTATTTCAGCAGCGATAAAAACTGCTAACGAAAGGAAGGCACAACTAAAAACTCAAAAAGAGTTAGAAAGACATAACAAGGAGTTTGAGAAACAAATTAGTGGAAGTGGTGTAATTGTAGAGTTTGCTGAAAAGCTTGAAAGCCTACCTGATAAAGCGAGATTGTTAGTTGGAGATATCCTTTCTTCTATCACACAGGCAGGTGTAAAACTAGCTAAAAGGGGTAATGGATGACATATTTCTCATAAGTAAATGGATAAATGGTTTTAAAATTTTGGAAGGAATACAACATCAAATATATAACTTGCTAAATATTTTAAAAACCTAAAAATTGATGATGTGGTTATTTGTATGACAGATTAATTAACAAACTTGTCTTAAAATACAAAGCATATTATTATGAATTTAGAAGATAATAATGGTAACGGTTCTCATTGGGTTTGTACTTATATTAGTCAAGCGGAATTTTATTTTGATAGTTCTGGTCTTTCACCACCTGTTGAAGTAATTAACTTCTAACAGAAAGGTGTTTATCAAACATTTCAAGTCCAAGAGTTTAATTCCAAATGTTGTGGTCAATTATGTTTACGAGTGTGACTCGGCGAGCCTCATGACACATCGTTTCAGAGGGGTAGGCATCTTTGAACATTTCGGTCTTTTGGGTATTCACGGTCTTTGGGGTCTTTTGGGTCTTCAGTGTATTCAGGGGCTTTTTGGTCTTAAGGGTCTTTTGGGTACTACTGGGACTTTAAGGGTCTTTGGGGTCTTCATGGTGTTTTGGGTCTTCGGGGTATTTTTGGTATTCGGGGTCTTTTGGATGCATTGGGCATTTAAGGGTATTTTGGATATTTGGGGTGGTTTGGGTCTTCAAGGTTTTTGGGGTCTTCAGGGTGTTTTTGGGTCTTTGGGGTGTTTTTTTTGTTTTTTTTTTGTATACTGAATCGAGGCTCGTGAAAGAGCTAACATTTACTTCACAAACAAATCAACCAGACAAACAAAATACCCAAAAAGAGGGAGCGGAAGACAAGATGGGGAGAGAAGGGGAAGCACACAAACACAACATCCGAGAGCAGGGAGATGTGTGGAAGGGAGAGGGCCCGGGGCGAGGAGGCATGGGAAGGGGGGGGGGGGGGGAGGAGAGGGAGAAGTATAAAACACAAGGACACCAAGGACTTCCTGGACAGAAGTTGGTATTTCAAAAAAGTGGAATTGGGGTGAAATTAGCGGGGGTAGAAAAGATCAAGGTTTTGGATGGGGGAAGATAAGAGATGGTGGTGAACAGCTGTTTTAAAGACTTGGAGGGTGGAGTGGGATTGAAGAGAGTGAGGGAGTTTGTTCCAGAGGCGGGAGAAAAGAGGAATGAAGGAGTGAAGGTGAGCAGAGAGTCTTGATTTTGGCAGTTTAACCATAAGAGGGTTGCAGGCAGATCTTGTGCAGCCTGTAGGAATATTTGCGGGACAGAGCCCAGAGAGAGCTGGGGGGCAAAGCCAGAGAGGAGTCGGTAGAAGACGGAAAGACCACCAACCTGCCTGCGGTGAGTGAGTGAGAGGCCCTTGGAGTTAGCTTCATCGTGGGAGATTCCAATGATTCTGAATGCTTTGGTTTCAACAGCGTGAAGGCGAGCTAGGTGTGAGGCAGGAGCACCAGCCCAGAGGGGAGAGCAGTAATCCATTGAGTTGTGGATGAAAGCCTTGTATGTGGTGAGGAGCTCAGGTGTACCAAGGAAGGACTTCGCACGACGGAGGATGCCCAGTCGGCGACTGGCTTTGGAGGCCAGATTTGAAATGTGGTTTTCCCAGGAAAGATCATGGCAGATAGTGAGACCCAAAAGCTTGAGTGACAGAACTGCTTGGAGAGGATTATTCAGAAAGTGGATGGGAGGGTTGTCCAGTCGGTCTTTTCGGAGAGACATCGTGAGAGTGTGAGATTTGTCAGGATTGAAAGACATGTTCCACTTGTTTGCCCAGTCTGTGATTTTGTCAAGGTCTGCAGAGAGTGAGGAGGCTGCAGACTGCCGATCTGAGGGATGAAGAATGGAGCGCCAGAGAGTAGAGTCGTCAGCAAAGAGATAGAGAGGATTTTCAAGAGAGTCAGAGAGATCATTGATGAAGACCAGAAAAAGCACAGGGCCCAGAACACTGCCTTGGGGAACTCCAGCCTGAACAGGAAGAGGAGATGAGAGAAACCCATTCAGGGCTACACGTTGACTACGGCCAGAGAGGAAGTCCGCCAGCCATGCGTGGAGATTTCCATGGATACCAAAAGAGGAGCGTTTGGTGAGCAGAGTGGGGTGCCAGACCGTATCGAAGGCACGTGATATGTCAAGGGAGACTGCTCTAATTTCCTGTTTGGCATTGAGGACCTCCATCCATTGTTGAGACAGCAGAAGCAGCATGTCCAGAGTGGAGTGTCCAGGTCTGAAACCAAATTGATGCTCAGAGATCAAGCCATTTGAGAAGAGGAAAGATTTCATATCTGAAGCAATGATGGATTCCATGACTTTGCTGATAATTGGGAGAAGGCTGATTGGTCTGTAGTTGCTGGGATCTGTTTTTGCACCTTTTTGTGCAAAGCGGTGATGTTGGCAGATTTCCAAGCAGATGGAAGATGACCTTGAGCAAAAGAGAGGGTGAAGAGAACAGAGAGAGGGAGTGAAAGAGCGGAAGAACATGATTTTAGGACCCGTGGGCTGATGCCGTCAGGTCCAGTTGCAGAATCAGAGTCGAGGGTTGACAGAAACTTTTCCACCTTGTCAGGAGGAAAGGACACAGAGTCCAGGAGCAGCTGGGTACGACTGGGTACGGTGGGTACAGAGAGGGATGGGTTTGGGACACAAGATTTAGAGGCAAACACAGAGTTGAGGCATTCAGCTTTTTCACGTGCGGAGTCAGCCATGTGGCCATTTGAGGTGAGGGAGGGGATGGAGGGGGAACAAACACCAGAAACATATTTGACCAGATGCCACCAGGATTTGGAAGAGGGAGACAGATAAGAGAGTTCGGTCCTGAGAACGGAGAGATATTGTTTCCTGGCTCTCCTGAGCCTTTTGGATCTTTGTGGCGTTTTGAGTCTTCAGGGTCTTTTGGGTCTTCAGGGCCTTGGGGTCTTTTGGGTCTTTGGTGTCTTTTGGGTCTTCAGGGTCTTTGGGGCCTTTGAAGTCTTCAGGATATTTTGGGTCTTCAGTGTCTTCAGGGGATTTTGTGTCTTAAGGGTCTTTAATTTCCTCCTGGACTTTAAGGGTCTTTGTGTCTTTTTGTGTCTTCAGGGTGTTTTTGGTCTTTGGGGTCTTTTGAGTCTTTGGGTTATTTTGGGTCTTCAGGGGCATTTGGGTCTTCAGGGTCTTTTTGAGCCTCAGGGCCTTCAATGGTATTTTGCATCTTTGGGATGTTTTGGGTCTTTGTGGTGTTTTTTTAGTCTTTGGGGTCTGCAGGTTTTTTTTTTTTAGGTCTTGAGGGTTTTTAAGGGTCTTTGTGGTCTTCAGAGTGTTTTGGGTCTTCAGGGTGTTTTGGCTCTTTGGGGTCTTTTGGGTATTTGTGGTCTTTTGTGTCTTCGGGGTCTTTTGGGTCTTTGGGGTCTTTTTGAGCCTCAGGGCCTTCAAGGGTAATTTTGGGTCTTTGGGGTGTTTTGGGTCTTTGCAGTAGTTTGGGGTATTTGGGTCTTCAGGGTCTTTTGGGTCTTCAGTGCCTTTTGGGTATTCAGGGTCTTTAATGGTCTTTGTGGTCTTCAGCGTGTTTTGGGTCTTCAGGGTGTTTTGGGTCTTCGGGGTCTATTGGGTCTTCAGAGTCTCCTGGGTCTTCGGGGTGTTTTGGGTCTACGGGGTCTTTTGTGGCTTCGGGGTGTTTTGGGTCTTCGGGTTTTTAAAAAAGTCTTTGGGGTCTTTGGGGTATTTTGGGTATTTTAGGACTTCAGGGGCTTTTAGGTCTTTGGGGTCTTTTGGTTCTTCAGTGTCTTTTGGGTATGTAAGGGTATTTATGGTCTTCAGGGGTATTGGTGGTCTTAAGGGTCTTGGGAGAATTAAAGGGTCGTCAAAGGTCTGAGGGGTTTCAGCAGTCTAAACGTAATTAAGAGGGTTAATTAAGAGGTTATTAATTTTATTTGAAGAAGAAGACGTTTTAGTCGGATTTAAACAAACATGCATAACGACATCACCATATACGTTTGCTTCATTATCATAAGATATGTATTATTTCTACTCAACCAAAATGAAAATTTTTATGATGTAATTTTTAATCTAATATAAATGATAATAATATAATAATAATGCATTTATTTTATATAGCGCTTTTCAGGAAGCCCAAAGACGCTTTGACAGAGTGGAAAACATAATGCATAGCAAAACATAAAAACAATTGCAAAAAACAAGAATCAATAGGGAAGTATTCAAAGCAAAAAGGAGGGAGAAGGAGAAGTGATAGTCAGGGGTTAAATGCTGTGGGTTAAATGTTGAATGCAGTGTTGAACAGGTAGGTCATGAGTGATGTTTTGAATGTGGTGAGTGAGGAGGAGTCTCTGATGGTGTGAGGTAGTGAGTTCCAGAGGGTGGGAGCAGCGATGGAGAAGGCCCTGTCCCCCCTGGATCTGAATTTGGTCCGGATGGGGGGGGGGGGTCAGGAGGTTGGTACCAGCAGAGCGGTGGTTGCGGTTGGGAGTGTGTCTGGAGAGGAGGTCAGCCAGGTAGGATGGGGCCAGGTTATGGAGGGCTTTGTAGGTCAAGAGGAGGATTTTGTACTGGATTATCTGGGAGATGGGGAGCCAGTGAAGCTTGTAAAGGACGGGGGTGATGTGGTCACAGGTCCGGGAATGGGTGAGTAGACGGGCAGTGGAGTTCTGAATGTATTGGAGTTTATTGGTGATTGTTGAGGGTGAACCATAGAGGAGGCTATTGCAGTAGTCCAGACGGGAGGTGATGAAGGCGTGGATGAGGGTTTCTGCATCCATGAAGGAGAGGGATGGACGGAGATGGGCGATGTTTTTCAGGTGAAAGAAGGCTGTCTTTGTGATCTGTTTAGTGTATTTGTCGAAGGAGAGGGTTTGGTCAAAGATGATGCCAAGATTCCGGATGTGAGGGGAGGTGGATACTGGGATACCGTCGATGTTGAGGGCAAGGTTATTGGTCGATTTTATGAGCGTTTTTGGGCCAATGATGATTATTTCAGATTTATCATAGTTAAGTTTGAGGAAGTTGATTTTAAGCCAGGATTTTATTTCAGTGATGCAGTTTGTCAGGATAGAGTGGGTGGCAGTGGAAATGGACTTGGTGGAGATGAAAAGCTGGATGTCATCGGCGAAGCAGTGGAATTGGAGACCATGACGGCGGATTAAGTGACCGAGGGGGGACAGGTAAAGGATGAAGCGGAGGGGGCCAATAACTGAACCTTGGGGGAGGGGAGCATTGGGGGATTTGCAGTTATTGATGGAGATGAACTGGCGTCTGTCAGAGAGGTATGATTTAATCCAAGAGAGGGCAGCGCCAGTAACGTTAAAGGTGGTTTCAAGTCAGGTGAGGAGGATGGTGTGATCGATGGTGTCAAAGGCGGCGCTAAGGTCGAGGAGGATGAGAATGTTGAGGTTGCCAGCGTCAGAGGAGAGGAGAAGGTCGTTGGTGATTTTGAGAAGACAGTTTCAGTACTGTGATTGGAGCGGAATCCGGATTGGAATGTTTCATACAGGTTATTTGCAGAGAGGTGATGTTTGAGTTGAGCGGCTACAGCGCGTTTCCAAAACTTTCGACAGAAAGGGTAGGTTGGAGATGGGTCTGAAGTTGTTTAGGGTGTCAGGGTTTAGTCCAGGTTTTTTCAGAATGGGGGTAACAGCAGCAATTTTGAGGGATGGTGGGACGATGCCTGTAGACAGGGAGGAGTTTATTGTTGCAATGATAAGTGGAGAGAGAGCAGGAAGGGAGGCCTTGACAAAGCTGGAGGGGATGGGGTCAAGAGTGCAGGTGGCAGTTTTCATTCCTATGAGGAGTTCAGAGAGGTCAGTAGGGGAGATTGGGGAGAATTGAGACAGGGGATGGCAGGATAAGGGGGGGCAGGTGGTTTGAGGGGAGCGGGTGCGGCTGTGGTCAAGCTGTTGTAGATGTTTTTCAACTTTGTGTTGGAAGAATGAAAGGAAGGAGATGCAGTTGTCTACTGTGAATGACTGGGTGGTGGTGTTCAGGGGGCTGAGGAGTTTGTTTATTGTAGAGAAGAGTGCTTTTGGGTTTCCGGAGCCAGAGTGGATAATTTGAGAGTAGTAGGCGGAGCAGGCGCGGGAGAGGGCATCTTTGTAGTGTTGTAGGTGGTCCTTGTAGGCTTGGGAGTGAATTGTGAGAACTGTTTTATTGCGGAGTCTTTCAAGTTGGCGAGCATGAGTTTTTATCAGACGGAGTTCAGGGGTAAACCAGGGAGCAGAATGGGTGAAAGAAACTGTTTTGGTTTTTATTGGCGCAAGTTGGTCAAGGCAGGAGGAGAGAGTGTGGTTGTAGTAGTCAGTGAGATCAGAAGGGTTGTGGAGGTCAACGAAGGGAGAAGTGGACATTTTTTCAGAGAGGGTGGATGAGAATGAGGTAGGTGAAAGAGCGTTTAGCTTACGGAAGTTGATAGTGCGATAATGCCTTGGTGTTGGGGCGGGGATGTTGATGGTCATAGTGATGGCTAAGTGGTCAGAGAGGGTGAGGTCGGAGCCAGAGAGATGGTGCAAGATTAATCCAGTGGAGCAGACAAGGTCCAAAATGTGACCACGGTTATGGTTAGGAAAGTTGACATGTTGAGTGAGGTTAAAGCAGGTGAGTAAATCAGTGAAGTCAGTGGTTATCGTGGAGTCAATGGAGTCCATGTGGATATTGAAATCACCAAGGAGGAGGATTGAGGGGGAGAGGGAACATAGCTGGGTCAGAAAGTAGGAGAAGTCAGACAGGAATGATGGGTGTGGTTTGGGAGGGCGGTAGACAACAGCCATGACTGACTGTGTGTGACCAGAGAGTTTAAAAGCCAGGTGTTCAAATGATGGAGCAGATGCGATGGAGATGAGGCTGGTCCTGATGTCTTGTCGGTGAATAATGGCAATTCCACCACCTCGGCCCTCCGAGCGTGGTTTATTGATGTAGGAATATCCATTGGGTGTGGTAAGGTTGAGTGCAAAGTAGTCCAGAGGTTGTTGCCAGGTTTCAGTGAGACAGAGAAAGTCCAGTTTATTTTCCAGGATGTAGTCGTTGAGGATGAGGGATTTGTTGTTGAGGGACCGGGTATTGAACAGGGTGAGCTTGATGTTGTTTTGTACGGCGGGGATGAACTCAGGCGATTTGGCCAGGGTTCGCAGACAGGAGGCGCGATTGTGTGCGTTGCTGTGACCAGGTGCGCTGGGCCGATGAGTGGGAGTGCGCTGAGCCGACCAGAGGACGGGGATGGAGTGACCTGATTGTAAATGAACAAACTTACGACCGGAGCCATGGTGAATGTACCTGGGTCGTCGCAGGAGTCCATTAGATTTGATTGCAGATATGCATGATGGGGTGGAGCGGGTATTAAGCAGAAGAAGCCTTGCGGCGGCGTACCGCAGAGCCATACCAGGCAGGAGCGAAGAGACGAGCACGAGGCCAAGGTTGAGGAGGCGAAACAATGGCCACAACCCATGGCAGCGGGCCCGAGGAAACAGCGAAGGAGCCGGGCAGGTGAAGCCATGAGCAGAGCCGGGACCGAGCAGAGGGCAGACAGGAGCGAAGAGACGAGCACGAGGCCAAGGTTGAGGAGGAAAAGCGGCAAATGCAGCGGCAAACGACCGCCGCCGCTAATCAAGATCACGGTGGCAAACCGCCACCACCACCGCTGCAAACAATGGCCACAACCCACGGGAGCGGGCCCAAGGAAACAGCGAAGGAGCCGTGCAGGCGAAGCTAGGAGCAGAGCCGGGACCATGCAGAGGGCAGACTCAATGGCCAAAAATCCGCCACGACCACCAGAGAAGCAAGCTAAAGACAATGGCCCAGTCAGAGAAGCGGCGAGCAAGCGACGCCAGCTTCCTCTCCGGACCGGACGGAAGCCAAATTGATATGATATGTTGCAAAATGATATGATATGTTGCAAAAGATGGTTCTATCTTTGGAGTATCCCAAGAGTGGGATATTGATTTATCAAATTATTGTACAAAGGCACAGGCTGAACGACAAATATAATATAACAAAAAATATTAATATGAAAAATACTTATAAATTAATCAATTATCCAAGCCCCACAGATCTGAATTACTGAGTGAGATGAAATGATGCATCACAATATATATCTTTAAATAAAATGGCTATATATTCAAAATATGTAGAAATGTTGAATACATCCCCAGGTCATACACAATTCACAGTTCCAATTAAAATTAACTTTAATAAAGAAGGACGTATAGTTTTATTGAGAATAAAACATTGGGGGTATGATATGTCTGATTTAGGGTATAACTGGTCTTTTTCAATAAACATACAAGACCTACAATAATTAAATCAATCACGTAAAGAAGAATATTATCCACTTGGTGTGGAGTGACACCCATGCAGAATGTCTTTAGGATAATTGTGATGTCCGACGTCGTATGTGGGAGGCGAAGGTTATATACTGTTAGTTATATACAAATAAGATAATTTGATAAAGCTAAAATCAACAACTGTTTCACCATAGTTTATTTAATGAAAACACAAAGAACGGGATTTTACATAGTAAGCCAGGGAATACAAACCATCCTAACAACAGGAAACAGAGTGCAATATATATATATATATATATATATATATATATATATATATATATAATATATATATATATATTGCTGCGGTTTTGAAATAAAAGTTAATTTCCCCTCGTAGTTACACCACAACATGTAGCCTCGTAATAGTTCAGTTATTTCTTAGTGAATGTAAGCGTAGTCCTTTCCTGTGTTTAGTTTTGCGTTGAGTCGGCCAGTGAGATTGGGTGTTCTATTGGCACTTTGGTTTTGGTTTAGCGCTGAAATACCACGCGGCAGGCCTGAGCAAGTCGACTGAGGCCGAAGGAAGGCGGGGCAGGAGGAGCCATCGGTAAGCAACGAGCCGCCAATCAGGGCTCGAGGGGAGTGTCTAACCACGATGACCAGAGGCGGGGTTTGGAACATTCGAGTCGGGCCGGGGCGGGGCCATATAACCCTGCTCCGAGCCCCCCACCTCAGTCGAGAGAGATGAGAGATGAGTGGAGTTCGCAGATGAGTTCCGAGTCAGATGAGTGGAGGAATTCGTCAGATGAGTCCCACCTGAGATCAGATGAGTTGAGAACGCGCGTCAACATTGCCTCGTATTGAATCATATCGCCTCCGTATTGAATTGCCTCGTTGTACACAAACATTGCCCTGTTCCCCACGCTCTGCGCGGTATTAATCGCGCGCTGTAAAGAACGACCCGCGCTGGTCCACAGACGCGCGATTATCCTGCTGCCTGCCTTCGCCTGGATACGTGCCGTGACCGCCAGAGGGCTACACGCCGGGTGAGCTGTTCCAGGAGCGACTGAAGCAGGCGCGTTTGATGCGCGAACATCCTTCCTCCATCTCCCCGTGTATGTGAGTGGGCCCATTGTCTGGGGTTTAAGTTAAGACTGACTAAGTTCTGCCCTGTGTCCCTTTCCTTCTACCAATCCTTGTACATAGTGTAAATAAACCCTGTTCTTTCTTCTGATTTGACCGTCCTGTCTTTTCCATCATTGGCTTCGCATGGTATGAATAGAATCGCTCTAATCGGGTTCCAATAGAGAAGTAACAGCACGAGTCACGTGATACGTATCCGCTTGGACGTACCCAATTAAGCGTGGCTCGTGCGAGGCTCGATCCCCACTTCCGTTGCGGCATGGGTACCAAAGGTACGTGTGAATTTGTCCCGAAACCCTTTTCCACGTTTGCCCGGAAGTGGCGACTCGGTCTCGCGGAGCTGAAGACCCAGGGGGAAAAAAGGGGTTTAATCTCCCCTTTGTAATGGGAACAGGCTTCGAAGATCCGCAACAATATATATATATATATATATATATATACAGTGGAACCTTGACTTACGAGTTTAATTCGTTCTGTGACCGAGCTCGTAACTCAAATTGCTCGTTTCTCAAATCAAATTTCCCCATTAAAATGCATTGAAATGTTATTAATCCGTTCCAGCCTGCCAAAAACCACACCAATTTTTTTTTAAATATACAGTATATATAAAAATATCTCGCGCTTTATATTTCACCTGTATGCAGCATACAAGTTGGCAGGATGGCCTGGACTGGAGGTACGCACACTTGACTCTAAAGTCTAAACTGTCCAGCCTGGGTTTGAATCCCGACCCAGCTATAACCTGTCATGGGTGAATCACAGGCAGGGTGATTCATCAATGTGTGTACCGCTAAACTGGGCGCCCCGTTTGCGTCCCATTAGTTGTTGGATGTTAAGGATCTCACCGTGTTTTCCACAAAGAGAAGGCGAGCTATCGCCGGCACTCTGAACAAGTTGTGGCCTGGCATGCTCTTCTCCTCTGCCGTTATATACGTCCTCCTCGGCATCTTTTTCCAAAAGAGCCCTGTCTCGTCACAGTTGAAGATTTGCTGGGGGATGTATCGTTCGGCTTCTATCAGTTCGGCAAAAGTTATAATAAAATCTTCAGCTGCCTTCACATCCGCCTCACCAAGTCGACAACACGCACACCTCGCTCATGTTTTTCGACGATTGCGTGTTTTATATCCAAGCACATCATCCTCTTCTTCTTCTCAGTTAGAATAAAATCTTCAGCTGCCTTCACATCCGCCTCACCAAGTCGACAACACGCACACCTCGCTCATGTTTTTCGACGATTGCGTGTTTTATATCCAAGCACATCATCCTCTTCTTCTTCTCAGTACCGTGTTTTCCACAAAGAGAAGGCGAGCTATCGACGGCACTCTGAACAAGTTGTGGCCTGGCATGCTCTTCTCCAGAACCCACCTGGTGGCGTAAACTCAAAATAACCAAATTGCGAAAACAAAAATGCAGCGATATACGTCAGAGATACTGTACTTGCACGGCAAGATAACCACGTGACCAGAACCCACCTGGTGGCGTAAACTCAAAATAACCAACATGCGAAAACAAAAATGCAGCGATATACGTCAGAGATACTGTACTTGCACGGCAAGATAACCACGTGACCAGAACCCACCTGGTGGCGTAAACTCAAAATAACCAACATGCGAAAACAAAAATGCAGTGATATACGGCAGATACTGTACTTGCACGGCAAGATAACCACGTGACCGGGTGGCGAAAGCTCGTAACTCAGATCTCGGCTCGCATCTCAAAGCAATAAACCGCCCGAGCGACGGCTCGTATCTCGAAAAACTCGTAAGTTGGGGCACTCGTAAGTCAAGGTTCCACTGTATATATATATATATATTAGGGTGGTCCTCAAATGCACACCAAAAAATAAAATTGGACTTTTTTCAGGTGCTTGTTGCTAAAATTGTTCCTTTTTGTGAAAAACTGAAATGTGCCAAAGATGGTTTCTATACGACTTTATTTACTACTGTCACACATGGGTTGAAAATTACAATGTTTCAGTATCGACACACAAAATTGTTTTTAATAAACTAACACTCAGATGTAATCCCAAATCAGTAAGAATGTATGACAACCATCATAAACACACAGAGTAAGAGTCCTCCAGACCATTGATTCCTCATTAATAAGTTCTGTGGTAAATTATTTCCTCCTTATCTTCTTTGAGTCAGGGAACTGATGGCGATGCCACTCAACAACTTGCAACAGGTACTGGCGCTGCTGTTCATCCTTTGTCAAGACTTGATTGTAGTCCTGTATTAATGCTACACCACGTTCTGCAAAGTCGTTGACAGTGGCAATACCGCGCAAGACTTGCTGTGATGACTGAAATGATGGGTCATCGGCCCACTCACCAGGGTCCTTTTCTAGGAAGTCTGTATTGACTTTGAATGCAGTAAAAATTCGCAATGAGGCAGAAGTAACAAAATCTGCAACAGTCTTGGCAGCGATGGCTTATTTTGCTGTAAGATCCACATGTACCCGTGGTTGAGGATTCTCTTGGCATTCTTCTTTAAGAGCAGCCACTATCATTCGCTTGACATCAAGCTCAACACTATCGTCAAACAGAGCAAGTCCTGCCAGTTCTTCGCTGAGGTACCACAAGTGATTGGAAAGCTTTTTGCTGGTGGCTTTGGCAATCACTGAATCAGGATAGAAAATGAGTGCTTTTAAGAGAGCTAGGTCTCCAGCGGGAGCACCAATGGCAGATGGAGCGCTGAACCAGGCTTTGGTATACACTGCTCCAACAAATGCTGTAAAACGCTTTATGCCAGTGAGTTCCTTTGGGGTCAGTCGAAACTGATCACGGAACAAGTAGATCTTGATTCCATAAATCACACGGGCCATCCATCTTGCCCGATGCATGGCTCCTGCCTGCATGAACCTGAATCCTCTCGGAGGACACTCACCAAACAGAATAATAGTCAACTCTAGAAGTTCACGGTAGTCATCTCGTAGTTGGCCCGATTCCAGTTTCTGGATGCAGAATGAAACGACATCTTCTTTGCAACTTAAAAATACACCTGAAACTACAGAGTCCAGGTCATCAGGCATCATTGGCTTAAACTTGCTTTGGTCAATGGAAGTCCACTTTGACTGGAAATGCTTGAAGACGGCTATCTCAGGTCCTTTTGAGGGACCAAGAAATGGTTTGAATGCTGCCATTGCTGCCTCTACCACTAGTTCCAGAATGTGATGCCGGCATGCAAAATGTAATAGTGGTCGTCCAAGCTTTTGCTGCAAAATAGTGCATGCACCAAGTGCTGAACCAGTGTTGCTGGCTGTCGTCTCAAAGCTCATACCTGCCACCATGTCTTGCAAATGCCATTCTTCGGGGCATTGCATAACAGCAGCAGCTGTTGCTAGTTCAGTTCCTGCTGGAAGCTTTGGCACACCCAGAAGGTTTCCAGTTCCTTGTGGGTCACTGACAATGACAGGAAGGCGATCAACTTTTTTAGTCCCATCGTCTGGAAGGAGCTTGCCATCCCAATGAACCACCAGACTTGTGTTTGGAGCATAGGATGCCTGGATGTCACCTGCAATTGTCTTCCGTTGGATCCGCCTGGATTTCCTGATCGATGTGCGGTTGATGGCCAACTCTGAAGGGTCGTGTCCCAGAGCAGAGGCTGCTGCTGACAAGATGTGAACAGCTGATCGATCGCTAACCTTGGTGCGGTCGAGAGCTGCTGTTAGGTCCGGTGTAACAATGCTACTTGCACGCTTTCGGCTCTGCCTCTTTGAAGCAGATAGAACAGCAGAGTCGTCATGATCACTGGCTTCAGCACTGCTGTCTGTTGATGATGCTAGCTCAAGAGTCTCCTCTCAGGCTGCTTGCTTCTCTTTTTCATGCTGCTCTCTTTCAGTCAACACCTTGTCGCGTTGATGTGTCCGCTCCTCTTTTCCTGCTAGCACCTTGTCAACACCAACCATAAAGCCCCGTCAACCTGGCTCCTGTTGTGCCTTAAGGAATTCACGGTCCTCTGGTATTTTGATCAGATCAAGGACATCAACATGAGCAATGTCAAATAAGTCATGTAGACCGGTCTGAAACTGCTCTTCTTTCTTTATCTGAGGGACAGATCGCCGGCTCTTTCCTTTCAGGATGGATCTGTATTGTTCTACTTTTCTCTCTAGTTTTGCAATGATATTCCGCTCATCTGCAGTGGGGATCCGTGCTTTCTCCCAGATGCATAATGTCTCACGAACAACAGTTGTTGCGGCACTGCTTATGTCCAATTTCTCCGCATGATGTAGCTTAAAGTATCGCTGCAGAATCTCTTGCCAAGATGGGAGCCGAGTTTCTGGTAGTTTTTCAATATGGCAGCCTATCAGCCACACATGGTTCTTTTTTCTGGTTGCTCTTCTTGAAGTACTTGCACTCGCCATCATAACTGAAACAAACCGAAATAATTTCTGTATAGTGCTGATTAGCAGGGGCCATGTGACAGTGGTAAAAGTTTTCAAAATGAAATGAAATTTTACCCAATTTGTTCTCTCTACAGGTGTAATAAAAAAAATGGAAAAGCACTTTAGAAAAGTTAATGTTTACATTTGAGGACCACCCTAATATATATATATATATATATATATATATATATATATATACATATATATATATATATATATATATATATATATATATATATATATATATATATATATATATATATATATATATATATATATATATATATATATATATATAATCACTTGCTCATTCCCTTGTTTATTTTGTCCAAATATGGTCCCACTGCCCCATTTATCAGTTCATTGCCATAATTCACTCTCTCTCATTCTGCCGTTGCTCTTATTCTTATTCTTATGAGACTACATAAAATCGAAGTTTTAAATAAAAAGCATGAGGACGGAGACATTATGTTTTCTGGTTATCCGTACGTCTGTACTGGCTAAACCTTGTTTTTCTCAGCACCCACATGTCGAATAGAGACGAAACGTTCAGGTTAGCAGTGACACCCATGCAAGATGTCTTTCTGATAATTGTGACGTCCTCGGTCGCGTGCCATGACAGCCAACTTTGATGAAATGCAAATAATTAAAAAAATATTTCTTGCAAACCGCTGAATGGAAAAAATTGAAACTTGGCACATGGTCAATAGGGAACAAAAGCATGATAATGATGACATCATAGCTGAAGTGTTATACCAGCCAAAATATTTTAGCCTAATTCCTAATCTTAAAATACTTAAATTGCATGCACATGATCGATGAGTGTCTTGAAATATTAAAGTTATAATATCACAGGTCACAAGGTTTGGCAGCCATATTGGATTTAACTTAAAACCTTACATGTGTCATTGACGAGGCATGGCGATTAAAAGATGATCACAAAAACATCATTGGTCACATGGTGTGGCAGCCATATTTAATTGAAGGAAAATATTAAACAATGATATCTCTGAAACAGCTTACCCTATCGATACGAAATTTTGCAACTGGCAAACTCCATAAATACACCACTGTTACATATAGTTTGAAAATGATGATGTTGTAGGTTACGTGGTTTGGCAGCCATCTTGCATAGAAAAAAAAAACATATCCGATCAACACAAAATTTTACAAACACTTTACACCCGAGCCATGCATATTCAGGCTCCATTTTAAAGGTCATATACCATATGGTGTGGCAGCCATATTAGGTTGAAAGTTGATATTTAAAAAAAAAAAATCTCTAAAACGGCTTCACCAATCGATGTGAAACCTGTCTTGGCTGGTTAAAATGTGATACATGAAAACAGCTGAAGGGATTTAAATCAAACTGTTTTAGGAAAGTGAATGAGGGCATCTACACGTTGTGGGACGATGTGGAGGCATATTGGTGAGTTGCATATTGGCATATTGGTGAGATATATGCATTGCTCTAGTTCTTTCCTTTTTTTTCAGTTGCTCTTTTACTTACGAAGAGTTCATTTTGTGAACGAGTATGGTGAAAAGATGTCTTTTGATGAAAATGGTGACCCTCCTGCAATGTATGATCTCATGAGTTGGCAATTGGACAACAATGATGTGATGGACTTTAAAACCGTTGGCTCTTACGATTCATCACTCCTGTTTCAAAAGCTCAAAGTGAATGAAAGTGCTGTGAAATGGAATGGCGGCAATAGTCAGGTAAATACATACATACATATATATATATATATATATATATATATATATATATATATATATATATATATATATATATATATATATATATTATATACACACATATATACAGTCCTGGCCAAAAATATTGGCACCGTTGAACGTTTTTCAAATAACTCAATTTTCTCGAAAAATAAGTTCAAATTGACAAAAGTATTTTGTCTCCAGAATTCTTTATTTCATGGTTAATATCAAAGAACCTTTGTTTTTAATTCAGAACTTAATATATCCGTTTAAATCAGAAAATACAAAGAAATGGCATTGACAAAATTATTGACACCCTTGACTTAATATTTGGTAGCACAGTCTTTAGACAAAATAACTGCAGTCAAGCGCTTCCTCTAGCCATGAATGAGCTTCCGACACCTCTCTACTGGCAGTTTGGCCTACTCTTCTTGTGCAAACTGCTCCTTTTCTCCCAGATTTGAAGGGTGCCTTCTGCCAACTGTTGTTTTCAGATCTCCCCACAGGTGTTCAATGGGATTTAGATCTGGACGCATTGCTGGCCACTTCTGAACAGTCCAGCATTTTGTCGAAAACCATTCCTGGGTGCTTTTGAAATGTTTTTGGGGTCATTGTCCTGCTGCAAGACCCATGACCTTCAAGGGAGACCAAGCTTTCTGACTGGGTTAAACATTGCACTCCAAAATGCCTTGGTAATCTCCTAATTTCATGATGCCATGCACACATTCAAGGTACTCAGTGCCAGAGGCAGCACAGCAACCCCAAAACATCACTGAATCTCCTCCATGTTTGACTTTATGGAAGGTGCTCTTTTCTTTGAAGGCTTAATTTTGTTTTCTGTAAACATAGAGATGATGTGTTCTACCATTAAGCTCTAATTTGGTCTCATCTGTCCACAGGACAATCTCCCAGATGGATTTTTGCTTGTTTACGTGTGTTTGGGCAAACTCCATTTAGGATTTCTCAGCAGTGGGCTCCTCCTGGGTCTCCTACCATAGAATCCCCTTTCATGGATTTGGTGATGAATGGTGCGAGTTGAAACTGTCGTACATCGTGTCCAAAGGTCAGCTTGAATCTGTTTGGCAGTTGATCGAGGTACTTTCTCCACCATTCTATCAATCTTTCATTGCAATCTTCAATGATGTGTTCTCTGGCTACCACATCCTAGGAGGTTGGCTACAGTGCCATGGGCCTTAGCCTTCCTGATAACATTGCATACGGCAGACACAGGAACATAAAGGTCTCTGGAGCTTGACATGTAGCCTTGAGATTGTCCATGCTTGGCTACAATTTTCTGTCTGAGATCAGACACTGACCCTGGTTTTCTTTCTTTTCTCCATGCCCATTGTGGTACACACAGTGA